>NC_135514.1:1657500-2257500 GCF_051989575.1 Stigmatopora nigra
ATACACAGCCTTTTTTGGTTTTGTTTTAACATAATTTGAAGACCATCGCTTTGTTTAGTGATTTACTCAACGTGGGATTGATTGATCGAGGGCCAACTGCGGACATTCGTTTTGAAGAGAACCCGAAACAACTCAGGAAACATAAGAAGACAGCTCACTAGGAACATAAAGCACGTACCCTTCAAGCCGGACATCCGGTAAGGAACGATTCAGTGCAATCATTTCAGAGGCCATGAGGTTGAACTGGTTGATCTTAAACATCTCTTTCATCTTCTCCTGGTTGTCCTTTGGTATCACCACAGGCTTGCCCCCCTCTCCTGGCCCGTCCCGCGGCCTTGCCAGGGGGTCTGTAGTAAATATATTAAACGTTTTGCAAAATGTCTATAATACCGTGTAATGTGAGCTTGAATGCTTACCATTTCTATCAGGCAACCCTCGTTCCTTTTTGTTGTCACACTTGTTGCACTCACTGAAGTAGAGCAGGATAAACATGTCCAGCATCACCCACACTAGAGAAGTGGCTAGAACCACTTTGCAGTACGCAAACCTCCGCATCCTGGAAATCACCTGAAAAAGAGAGCCGTACAAAAGAGAAGCGGTTAACAAATAAGAAAGTGTGCGAGCACATAAAAGCAGCCACTTATCTTTTACAATGTGCGCACATTCTTGGTTATTTGTTTAAATTGGCAGGCTCGCTTGTATTTCATCTTGCAAACACAACAGTTTGTTCTTCTGTTAGTCTATTTGAGTTGCCTCATCATATTCCATAAAGCAACAATGTGATCTTGAGCATCATCGCAATTGGTTACAGTTTAAAACATCTGAATCTACAATGGGGAAAAAATGTTTGTTTCTGCTTATTAGGCAACAATGTAGACAGTTGAAATTAATCTGCCACATATATCCTTATAAAAGTGATTTGGCAATTTGCCACTTCCTTCCTTCCACTCAATTGGGCTTGTTGGGGAGATTAATTCCCTTTTGTGTCATTGTCCAGCACAAAAACAAACAAACAAACAGTGGTGTGAGCATTCATGTTGGTGTACAATGTACATTGAGACTAAGGCTTGGCAGAATGGCCTTAAGTACTTATCACTGTAAATAGAGCAGATTTGCAGGGCAAGACAATTAAAGACAAGAGCGCTGGGGGTGGTATGTGGGGTAGCAGAAGACAAAGGCTCAAGACAGAAAGAAAGACAGAGGAGGGGTGACCAAACATGACGGCAAAAAATAAAAAGTCCCAAGCATAATTTTTTTCCATTGTTGCACAAGAAATACACTACTTCGTAAGATTTAAATGACTCTGTTCGTTTTGGCAAAGCATGTTGTGAGAGCCACTTTTCAAGCGTCCCAAAGCTTGGGCGAAAAAATGCATATATTTAATGGCCGGACAAAGATACACGTTGAATGGATTTCTGTCCTACAAGCTGCATTGATGCAAGCCCCAATTGGAGCACCACATCCAGCAGCAAAGGGACAGCCAGCTTCATGAACACGGCCAGGCCCTGGAGGCACCACTCAGAGATCACAACTACGATGCCCAGGCCCGCTTTCTCAAGAGAGGCTCGGTGGACGTGGAGAAGCGACGTAAAATCTGGAACTCTGTGTGAGACCAGCCATATTTGTTGTATGAGTCAGTGTGTGCGTGCATAGGGGTAACAGTTTTGATAGATTGGACAGTACTGGTTGATGGCAACTCGCCTCCTTCAAGCAATAGAAATGAATCATAACAAGAGAAGCAGCCAGAGAACAGACTTTGACCTAAACAGCCAAATTCAAAGCATTGCCTTATTTTGGTAGACGGGAGGACTCTTCATCACACTAAAATTCAAAGTGTCCAAGTGTCCTGTTTCATATTAAAATACTAATTTAATAAAATAAAAATGGAGTAGCAGTTCATTTGTCTGACTTACGGGTGGGTGGGGTAGGAAATCTATCTAAAACATCACTTTTAATGCCACAGACTTGCACTAGTCTACATTTAGAACCGTATACAAAGATGGGGCCCTGTGAGTGTGGGGTGGGGGTGCTTGATTGATACACAGGTTAAGAACTAGTTTTATAAGAACTAAACACTGCCTTAGATTGATAGAGATACCAGTTCCTAAAGAACATGCTGTGTATAAGCAATTTGTAAGTGCAACGTGGAAAATATGTGTGCAGTAAAGCACTATGATGAGCACACAAACATTTACTCACTAATAACATAACATACCCTCTCTGAGAGTGGCACGAAAGAAGCTGTGACAGTAATTGCTTTTCTTTGGCAGGCAGCAACAGACAGAGCCACATTAAAATTCCTGTGCTCTCTTTTCCGCCTCTCCTGCAGCACCATCTCTTCCACTCTGACTGACTTGTTACTTTAGTCATCCCTTAGGTTAGAGCAGTACTAGCAGAAAGAAGAAAAATAATTTGGGCATGGTGATTCTTTCCTCATCCATGGGAGATAAAAAAAAAACAGTTTGTGCATAGCTAACTTTGGCCGCAGCTGCCCTTGGTTTAGCTTGGGAGGATGTAGAACTGCAGCGTAGCATTTCTAAATTCCACCTGATAGGATTGCGGTGCCACAAAGTGCCATGCAAAGCAGAATGATAGAGTGAAAATCTGCTTGGTCTCTCGACACGGAAAAAGACTGTCTTGCCACTGAAGCAAAGTTGTACAAGGTTAGAACTAAGTGTCCCATATTCTGTATATACCCAAAGTTTTCATGATTACAATTTCTGATTTAAAATAATTACTTTCAGGTTGAATTAGAATCAAATGGCAGGAAACTATTTTCTGGAGAAAAACAAACAAACAAAAAGGTTTATGGCATATTTTCAAAAACATTTTCATGACATTTGAAGACACTACATGCAGGTTAAGACCATGTGGTGTTTGGCACTGTTGTGTCTCCATGTAAACCTTTGTGTTTAGTGTGACGCAGCTTGGGTCTATCATCACCATTACAACATGCCTTGAAAGCAGTCTTTGATGACTCAGACTTTGTCTCAGGAGAAAAGTTAAAATTTGTCTGGGGTAAGGCTTTGGTTACACAGTAGCAAGAAAAAAAAGGATACTACTAACAAAATGATTTTGGCCAGGGTTTCCCCTAATCTGTGTGCGGAAGTCAGGAAAAATATACAATAACTACAAATAAATCTTAACAGTTACAACGGACCAAAGCTATCACCAACATCTTGAGTCGAAGTAGGGAATTTAAGGTCCTAACAGTAACAAGGTAATAATAAACAATGGATAATAAATAATAATAAAAAACTGTAATTAAATATTCCAATCACTCACATATTCTCAGCCAGTCAATACATATTCCTTTCAAAGGGCTACTACACATATCCACCACCACACCGATATTCCTAGAAAGCATATAAAACCATTTAATGTAAATGCTCTTCTCCCCTTTGAAGAGAAAATTAGAATCATTAGACGAGGGAAAAATAAACAGTATAACGAGGAAATAACACAAGTGCCACACCATGCACTTATTGGCTTAAAGCCACGCTTATAAATAGACATCCATTTCAAGTCACAACACAAGCAGTGTGAGATATCTGAAGCAGCGGGTTTGTGTCTGCATGTCAGCCGTTTTCTGGCAGCTACTTCCCTACTCTTAAAGACTGCCTACAAGAGTTAAATGGGCATCAAGGCTTGACTTGCTCAGCCCACTGACCACTTAAGTAGCCTCAGGTTTGATGGAAGCCTTTTTATCATAATTACTTTTATTCTTCTTCGATCATACGCTACCTAATGTACTTTGAGGTACAAAATAATAGACAGTTTAGATCAAGTGAATAAACTGTGTACAAGAAAAAAATCAGAGACACAAGGTGTGAGGGACTTGTCAATCAATAGCTGCTAACTCAAGGGGACACCGCAACAACCTTAGCTGGGGCACATGAGCTTTTTTTTAAACCAACAACTGGTTTTAATACCAATGAAACTGGGGTTAAACTAACAGCATAGTTAAGATTGCAAACTTTCAATTGAACACAAACCTTTTCAGGGGTCTCTGATCAGATGTAAAGTGGGCTCCACCTGCAGGGAAGGCAGAGCATCAGAGATCCCACTTCCTTCTTGGATTATCACTCCAACATTCTCCTGAAGGAAATGAAACAGAATGACATAAATACAGTGTACTATGTATATATTGAAAGGAACAGAGTCAATGCACACTGTGCACTTATTTGTGGAGCAGGTTATGACCTTTAAAAGAAAGAAAGAATGCTGACAGTTACAATGATCTATTTTAATCAATTGCCAAACTGAGAAACCTGCAATTTATAACAAAGTGAATATCTAAAACACAAACTAAATGAAATTTGAATAATTTCATGCATGGCAATAGCATATCACAAACGACTTCAGTCAACTGTCGCTGAGTGCAGACTTTCACGAATGCCAACACTAGTATGAGAAATGATCAAGGATCTTACAAAGGTCTCCCATCAATGTAAATTAGCACTCTGCAAGTCCTAGGGAAAGCATATATACATACGAGAAAATGCTCTCAAGTCTTCAAACTGAAACAAATTTCCTGGTTGTGCTTACACAATACACAGAACAATAATCTCAATCTGTCAGTGTCGTAATACATGTTTGCAGTGAACCAACAATTTCCTTATCTAAGGAAATAGATCATTCAGTGAAAGAAAGGCATGCCTTGGCATAGCTCCATCTGTCAGTCAATTACAACTGGCATTCATTTATGCATTCAGCCATCTTTTGTCATTGTTAGAACCCCCTCAGTTCACAAATAACCACAGCCACTGAGCATCTTGAATCATGATGGAGGGCGATGATGCAGCAGTGATGGAAGAGAGAGATTGACAGCCCAGTGCTGCTCATTTTATTGGATTAATCTGCTATTTTTGAAAAATCCACAGAGAATGAAGATGAGCAGGGATGAGACTAAGTGAGGGCATGGGCGTCCGTGTGGGTGTGCGTCCAATCTAGTTCTTGGCCTACTTTAAAGCCAGTCATCATTCTGGCCTGCTGAGACTAAATTGCCAGCCTGTGTGTGTTGTATTACAAGAAGCATGCTCTCATAAATCTCTTCTTGCCAACCCACACACTCAGAGTTTATAGTAATATGCTGCAGTACCTATGTGTTTGAATGCCACCAGAGGTGTCCGCCTATCCCCTCTCAACTGAGTCATGATTATATATATCTTTTTATTACTGTTTTTTCAGTTGCTATTATCTATGTTTATACTACCTTGACAAAACTTGAGATGCATGACTGCTAAGCGTGTGCAAATTGGAAGTACACCAATCGAGCACCTCAATATATTCCCATCAAAAAGGCACAATGGCAATACAACTCTATCACTGTGTAAAGATTAAATAAAAGGACAGATTGATGTCAGTTATGCAGCATAAATATGCAGATTTATATATTCATATATTTTCTGCTGGAGCCTATCCCAGCCAACTATGGCATCAGACGGGGGACACCCTGAATTGGTGTGCAGCCAATCGCAGGGCACAAGGAGATGGACAACCACTCACACTCATACTTAGGGGGAATTTAGTGTTCAACCAGCCTACCAGGCAAGTATTTAATCTAATAGAACTATAAAATATGCAAAAAGCAGAGATGCAATCCTGAGGCCACCAAACTGGACGACTTCACATGAATATTCTGTCCATAAAAGTTATGAACAGAACCGGGGACATAGGGCAGTCTAGGTGGAGTTGAATCCTTACTAGAACTGGATGCAACTTACTCCACTTTTGCGATCTACCTGTATATCGCGATCTACGTAATAGGCAACCCAGGTTTAAAAGGCATTATATGAATGCAATGTGGGCATGTTGTGGCATCCAAAGTCTTCCAAAACATAGCATATACATTAACAGAGACAAACTGAATAGAATACAGTACAAAAGCTCCACCTTCCTTACATTTCTTCTACTGGGGGAGGTAAAAAAATACTGCTATTTCAGGTATATATTTCTATTAGTGTTATGCATTCTCATTTAAAGTGCAGACAGTATATATATATATATACAGTAATACAATGATTATGTGGTCATTCGTTAACAGCTTTTTCTCCATTCAAGTGTCCAGGAATGTAATGCTTGTGGGAAGCGAGGGGCAACTGTATTTTGGGGACCTTTTAAAAACAACAATTTTTAACCCAAATGCTGGGTGGAAAAAAAAGCTCAAAGACGAGATGTGGACATTTATTGGCTTATGTTCGGGTTTCTCTGTGTTACACATTTGTGGGTGTAACATATGCTGTAACAGAGGGAGACATTACGTGTCATCTGTGGTATTCACAACAACAAAGTGCCATGTGTCGCACTGCTTCTGCCTTCTCCCAGCTCTCTGCATTAGAGCTCACTACACTGATGTGGGAACGGAAAGCCCGTGAGGTTGGCAGGACCATATGAACTCACTAACACAGTACCTACTGGAAAACAAAGTAACGGAAAGGTAGAAAAAAGACGACAAAAAGCAGATCAGGGACAAGTGTAACTGGAGCTCAACTGGTCCGACAATCTATAAGGGAAGTACATGAAGCGAAAACAGGAATTCTTGGAATAGACCAGAGAAAATAGGTAAGAAGGAGACATCCACCCTTCTTTGTCACTGCACTTTGTCTCACATTTTCTGGATGGAAAGACCGGCAGCCTGTCTTGCTTCTATGATGGGGCCATGTGTCAGATAAGAGGCGAGCTCTCACTTGCTGGACGTATTGCATGTAATCACAAAGGGAGGCAAATGTAGGTACAGGAACAAACACTGACCAAGAGACCGTAAATGACAGGCATAGGGAAATAGTTATCCAGCAAAAGACAGCTTCTTCCTGTTTATGAAGGGTAGAAAATACAAGACAAAGTGCAGCAAGCCACTAGACCACGTTGAACTATGTTCTCGGAGTGAACAGATTTGGCCCAATTCCAATATTTCCATGTCTCTCATTATAGTCCCTGTCAAAGAAGGAAATACTCTTATATATTTGTGTTTGCATGCCTCACTCTACATTTGTCATCATTAGCTGTAGATAAAGCTATAGGTACACGTAGGTTTATTATTCATTGAAAATACAAATAATCTTGATTGTGTGGTATTATATGTTGATCTGTTCTGTAGTACATCTATTTTCTCAGTGTCAACTTGAGATATGATCAAATGTGGCAAAACTAATGTTAAAAGCTTTTGTCTTTAATATCTCATCTTTCACTATTTTTGCAGATTTTATAACCTGAATGCGATCATTGTGCCAAATCTAATCGACTGTCTCCCTGTTGAGGAAGCTAGTGAAAAGCACAATAAGAGTCATAAATCTCATTTACAAGTGTCTTGTTTCAGTAGACTGGTTTAAAAGTAAAACCAATGTGTAATCGTGGATCATTCTGAGTCTTAAGTATTAACCGATAAGGAGTTCGTATCTCACTTTTGTATTTTTGGACCGAGCTCTCCACAGCCTTATATAAGATTAAAATCCCTGTTATAGCCCGATTTAAGACATCTATAAGACATCTGATTTTTGCCATCTATATTATTGATGAACCAACACTGTCGTGGCATTACAGTTCACTGATAACTTTTTCACACCACCATATCGGCTCATCTTTTCCTGTTGTGTTAATGGGATAAATCGTCTGATTCGACATTAGAAGAGGAGCATATCCTTTATGACAATGCTTTTCCACATAGATTGTTACAAGAAATTTGTAGATGCATAGTAAGATTAAAGATTGGATTCATTGAATTCAAAATTCTTGTCTGAATGCCAAAGATTTGCTCACAACATCACATTTTCTTTTGGCCCTGTAATTTTGGTTTGAAAAAAGTCTTTGAGGCCAAATTTTTGGTAAATCCCTATTAAAGAAAGAGCCAAGTCTATACATTTATCTTCAACAGCAATCAACATAAACAAAACTGTTTAGTTCTTGTTATTTTCATCTTTATGTGACAGTTTGTGGCTACATTACAGTGGATATGCGAAATATTGCTATAAGCATGTTAAATCATCCCCTATATTTAATTTCTTCCATAACTTGATGATTAAATTGTTTGTCATCCAGTTAAAATATAAAAACAAAGTCGTATCGTCAATGTTTTCAGACAGTTTGTGGATAAAAAAGGAGAAGGGGTAATGATTTTGATAGAGCGTAACAGATTTTGTTTCCTTTTTCAAATCAGCGTCAGAGCACAAGATAACAATCAAGGTAGAAATATTCACTGAGATTAAATTATGACACACGAAACCTTAACTTATCTTCTGGTCACTGCTCACAGGGGTGCCAGGAACGTCTGGTAAGAAAAAAAGCTATTTTCCTTTTCACTGAATTGCATTTTGTTTCTCTTTGAGAAACTATCCAGTATGCGCTCTTTTGTAAGACTACGTTTAAGTATTATTTATAAATGATTTATCCAGCCAACACAAAATAGACATAATTTCAACAATCCTGTTTACTTAAAGTTTTAACATTTGTTTTGTTTTCATATATTTATTTAATGTTAAATAGAAATACCAAGGTCATTTCAACTGATCTGATGTATGAGACTATGTATTAAGTAAAAGTCACACTCAATAGGCTATTAGCAGCTGAAAAATGCACAATCAATCATGGGCCAACAATCTAAATACACTCGTGCGACTTTCCTTTCGTAATACTACTACCATCCAATTCAGTCATGTGGTTGACACCAACCCGACACGCATACTCAGTAACTATTAAGTATAAAATGAGTATTAACCAAAATTCATAATGGCTGAGAGCCAGAATATTCTATGAAGCAAGGAATGCAAAGGTTCTCTCATTTTTTTAACAACAGTATTTTATCTGGAGGGGCTCCTGAAATACAATGACATACAAGAACAAGGGAACACTGGTGACTGTTATAACACAACAACAACCATATTTAAAACTTTGCAAAATTTGATGACTCAGTGCGTACACACATGAGAACAGACAATGCTACTGCTGTGTATTAAGCCATGAGCTTGGAGTAACAGTTGATACTGCTCTCGATGTGACTGAGTATCACAATTCCACTCGAAGAGGCCATAGTTTCACACACAGGGAAGCTGTCTGCTTGTAGATAAGAGCCACAGATGAATACGTAGCCATGCAGGCCTTGACAAGCAAAGCAAAATTTGGGACATGGGGAGACTGGCTTCAAGCACAGAGCTGTCACAGCAGGGGTATTTCAACTACTCTCACATCCTCTCCTCTTATTGTTTTTCTTCATGTAGGAATCTTGCTGACATTTACTTTTTAAGTAAGGGTAAACTCATGCGATTAAAGCTACAAAAAATGATACAAGCATCTAGAAAGTCTCTGAAGTGTCCTGCAAAGCGAGTATGAGCTTGAAGCCAACAAATACAACATACAAAAGCAGCGGCTTTGAAAGTTGTCACCACAACATCAGCCACATTTTCCAAGCATGTCTAATAAAAACATTAATCTTGGGCTCATAATCAGACTATGTTCACTGTCTAGATTCAACAAATGGACAATACTGCATACTGCTTTAAGGACAAAGGTAAAATTACACTTGGATTTGGTCAGAAAATATGCATTCAATACAGTAGCAAAACATCAAATGATTATTGATTCATTTTCTGTACTGTGCATCCTCGCAAAGGTTGCTGGAGCCTATACCAGCAGAAGAAAGGCTTGCTACACCTGAGTGAGCTGTAGACCACAGAATGACAGACAGCCATTCACATGTCCAATCAAACCACCACCAAGCGGGAATTGATCGCACGCTTGCCAGCACCAAAATTAGGCTACTGAACCCTTACACCTTCAGGAGGCCACTTTATATACTCCATTTAGGGCAATTTGTCCTGTATTTGTCCTGAATGAATTCCCTATTTTCATTTTCCTGCATATTAGCTGTTGAAATTGAGGAATATCTTTTAGTTTTAGTGATGTGGCCTAAGAAAGATGAAGATTGAAAGGTGAAATTCCACAGACTGGTAAACAGGTTTCACCCAGCAACAATCAGGATTCATTTCTCAGTTGAAAGTGAGAATCGAGAGCCAAATCTCAATAAATCTGGTCTGCGCTTTTCGAGATGTAACTTTCATTTAGATAAGTTGCTGAGCACTTCAGTGTTTGTTGAGTGTCACCACACTGCAATATGTACTTGCGCTGCTACTGACAAGCAAATTTCAACAAAGCTCCAAGTGACACTCTTGCCTTCACCCCTTCGTCTAGGCTCGGCTTCACAAGCTACAGCTCTGACTGTGGTTGTGCCATTCTTACAAAGACAGCTATTTTCCAAAAAGAAGAGCTCCTATATAAGAAATGTCTTTTTTTCGCTTTCGAAACTAATTGAATAATCCTTCCATTACATTGTTTAATTAATGATTCAATTCAAATAAACAACAGCACTCACTCTATTGTGACCTTCTCATATGGAAAACACTGACCGAAAATTCTGTGAAATAAAACTCTACACCAAAAATCTACAACTGAAGAAGCACTTTTGATACATTTTGAAATTAACCAGAACGTCCAGTAGCTTCGGTTCCAATTTTAGAGATCATTACTTGCAGCTGTAACATTGCTAACCTGTAATGGGCCTTTGCACAAAATCTTATGTGCTGACACAATACTGCTCACACTTTTATGGTTTTGAAAATAACCCTTTTCTCAATGCCCTACTTTCTTTCAAACAATGACTAGAAATACATAGGTTGTCAATGTGCAAATAAATATTACATCTTGGTTATACAATATGTATGTATTGTATTGATGGTAATATAATCGTTTCCTCAAAATCGGTGTTTATAAGGGAGCAGGCAATTGACAGACAATAACTGTTTGGAACTAGACAAATTCAATCATGAGTGTCAATGGATGGTGTTAAAATGAACACAACCATTCAAAGTAAAGGGCACATCTATGTGAAATGCACGTCAACCATTAGTTTTTCCAAAGTCGAAAGAAAATTTAAATGTTCTGCATATGACAAAGATGGGCAAAGAGGGGGATGGGAATGGAGCAAGGCAGTCGCTATGGAAACTGCGCCATTTCTTGTCAGTTCCAATCTTGGAAAGAAACAGATGCTATGAGCAACTAACAGATGCATTTGAATGGCATAAGCTGTCACGAAGAAGGGAACTAGATTGAACTGGAAAGAGTTAGTGGGTGTGACCTTGGAGCCAGCTGATATCTATGCTGGTTCATACTCTTGAAATGGGCCTTGTGGTGCCTGGTCTGTGTCATGAGTATTGATCTGTATTTGACTCTACTCTTGAATGATGAGGAGAAAAACAAACGTTTCCTTCCTAAGCCATTTGGCCAAACAATTAACATTAAAAAGGGAGTGGTTAAAATAAATAAATAAATAAAAAACATAAGTGCACTTTGGGCCATCCACCTGGTCAAGCACCAGATGCTAGATATTATATATACTAGACCAGGGGTCAGCAACCTTTGCCATTGAAAGAGCCATTTAAAAAAAAAAAATCAACAGACAAACAATTGACATCATATGGTCAACTAAAAATATATATTTTTATTTAAAAGGGAATAACGGTTATAAGTGTTATTCCAATGATTTTTATGATTTGAGCTAGTGTAAAAAAGTTTTTTTTAATATACTCCTGCCATTGTCATTTGAAAAATAGTCACTGAAATCTTACCCTATTCACTCCAAGCTTCAGTTGAATAATCAGCTCTAAAAATATTCTATGGTGACAGCCCTAATTTTCTCATCCTTGTCCTTTAAGTAACCCCAAACTTGGGAAGCAAAAAAAAGAAAAGCTAAATAAGACTAAATCGGCACCCCGCTGACTCCAACCGACCCCAAAGGTAAAAATATGCTTAATTTTGTGCAGAAACATAAACACATTCCCTTACCTAACCCAAAACCTAACAGCTGGTCTTAAAGTACAGTTACTGTAGACAACCAGGGACACCGTGAATGAGGAAAAACTAAGACTCAAGACACGTCCCCATACACACACACACACACATAATTATATAAATATGCAAAACACAATATACACAGTGGCGAGCAACCAATGTGTACAAATGACTAGGATATAAATGTTTACATTGGCCTTTAGCGGGCTCAAGCCAAAGAGGGAGCTGGAAATTTTCCCTAGAGGCACTGGCTGACCCACTTCAACACAACTCTATCCCTGATGTGATTCAGAGAAAACGACACACACCCACAAACACGACTACATATGCACATGCGGGAAAAACAAACAAATAAACAAATGCATAAAACTAGTGATACAAACATACACAACATGCACAAACCGAACTGGAAAGCCAAATCCTAAATACCGCTGATAGCTATCTCTCTTCCCTTAGTATCTTTCTGTTTTCCTTTCCCTTCATCAGAAGATCAGTTCCAACTTCCAATGGTCCTATTATCTGATCTCACTTAAGAGCCTGCAACATCCACTCTCACGACATGACTGCAGACAGCCAATCGAAGGCCAGCAGAGAAATAGGAAAGTAACTCTATTATCAAAATAAAATACATAAGAGGATACAAGAAGTGCATATTTACGTTTTAGGGGAATTTTTCCCCTAGATTTTGGTATTCGTAACTTGACTTTCTTTCATATTCTGAGACAAAATCCTCCGATTAAGGTGTTTTGTAACTTGAATATTTCATATGCAGAGACATGCCTAAGTAGAGGTACCACTATACATATTTATTATTAATTGAACTATGCAGGGCGGCCCGGCGGAGCGAGTGGTTAACGCTTCGGCCTTACAGCTCTGGGGTCCTGGGTTCAACTCCAGGTCGGTCAACCTGTGTGGAGTTTGCATGTTCTCCCCAGGTCCACGTGGGTTTCCTCTGGGTACTCCGGTTTCCTCCCACATTCCAAAACATGCATGGTAGGCTGATTGGACACTCTAAAGTGCCCCTAGGTATGGGTGTGAGTGTGCATGGTTGTCTGTCTTCTTGTGCCCTGCGATTGGCTGGCCAACAATTCAAGGTCTCCCCCCGCCTCTAGCCCGGACACAGCTGGGATTGGCTCCAGCACCCCCCGTGACCCTAATGAGGAGAAATCGGTTCAGAAAATGAGATGAGATGAACTATGCAGCTATTTTGTGTGTCATCTTCAGAACTACAAATAATAACAAAAATCTTGTATTTATTTTATAAGAATCGACAACAAATAATTCAAAAACAGTACTCACTGATAGCCCAACACACCAGGTAACTAATAGTGTCCATTTCTGATTGAATGATTTTGATTACATGAGTAATTAGTTAATGCAGCTTATGCAAAACTTATATGACAGCAATATAATTGCATCATCTGCTTCGGCTTGCTCTTGGCACAAACTTTAATGTCAAACTTTAATGTCATCTAAACAAACAAATAAAAGTGATTGCCGTGGCTCTTTATATGACAGTCAAGGTTATAACTAAAATTTACCCCCCCTCCTTCTGGACTGGCACACTTTCAATTCACATTTCAACTAGGGAAGCATCCTCATGAGTAATTGTAATCCTGCTTTCTCCACCACCCATGAGTGGTGCGCAGCACCTCCCCATTCCACCTATCACCAGCAGCCACACGCAATAATTAATGATGTGTCAAACAAGGAGATAAACACAGTAGGCCAGTCAATATTAATTGAATCAAACGACCCAATAGAAAAATTTGGCAGGAACCGTATTTTCATCACTTGATGATCTGTTGGGGCATTCTAAGACTGATTAATAGGTGTGCTGCTCACTAAAATGTTTAAAAATGAGTCTAGTTCAATTCTCCGGGGTAAGAAATAATGAGCAATCTGTTCAGATCACTGACAGCCTGAAAAATAAAAACATTTCCCAACTTTTGAAATGCTTAGACATTGATGCCACCAATAATCATTCTGATAGTCGACTAATTCTTGATTAAAATGTGCCTAACTTGCATATAAATCATGATTTATAGCATTAGGTTACTGGAGTTGACATTTTAGCAGTAGATGCACATTAGAACCAAAACTTTGAAAATTTTAACTATGAAGACTATCCAACTACTAAACATGTCTCAGTACCTAAACCAAAGAAAATGAGACTTTAAAATACAAAACACACTTGACTTTCTTTTGTTCCCGCAAATGTTGTGACTAATTGTTAATACACAAAGATGTAAAATGTTAAATGGACTAACAAAAATTAGCATTCTGTTCTAGTATTCATCACTTTAAAACATTTATATTTATACACAAATACATTAGAAACATTCACATAGTCTGTTTTCTTTAAGGATTACAAACATCAGAGATTATTTACCATTAAAAGTCTGAAAGGATTTGCTCGATCGAACTTTAGGCAAAAAAAACTGCCTTGAAAAATGAATTACTCGTCAAAATAGTTCTGGATTAATTTGATTAGTTGTTAATAATCTATTAGTAAGTCATGGATAAGCAGTCCATATTTTGATGAATTTGAATTACCATAAAATCAGACAAGATACAGGATGTTCAGCCTTAGTTCAAGCCACTTGTTATTTCTTTTAAAATGATTTTCCTGGCTGAAGATTATAAACATTGGCAACAAAATAAATGCATGTGTGCGTGTGGTGCTACTTTAGTCTCAAAGTTGGGAACAATTGCATTCTTGTGCTGGTAGCTCCAGGTGGCTGTGGAAACCCAATCCTAAAGCAAGGCTAGCTGGCACACAGAGTGCAGGGAATGCTGCTGCCTCCCTCCGGGAACATGTGCCAGAATGGAGCTATTGTTCCCGACAGGCAACAATAAATGCACCAAATTTGCAATGGGTGACAAACAAAAGTTTACTCAAATTTACATGTTAAAATTGCATACGTTTTGCCCACTGACTAATCAGAGAAAAATACTTTATTTCAATTACACAAGACTGGTGAAGCATCTCGGATAGATTTTGATTTTTTCAAAATGTGTATCTTGTGGGCTATTAACATTTCATAAAGGCCATTATTATTAATTCACTTTATTATACAGAGGCACGTCTATTTATTTCCCACTAAAGGGTGGGCAATTTGGAAAATGAAAAATGCAATGCCTCATACATGGAAAAAAAAGTCAAGGCAATCGAAGGTCAAAGTAAAACCTACTAAGATTATTTGTTATCTTTTACAGTGGTTAAATCATTCTTACTGGGGCATGACAGCTGAGACTTCAGATTCATAAATTGAAAATGCATGGCCCATGATTCAGGCACAGATTTACTTTCTTAATTGCCATGGCAGTTTTGTGGCAGAAGCAATGTTTGTTTTTTACAGACAGATGTTAACTCCGTTGACACTTGTATACTGACAATTGTATACAGTTATTAGTTACCAATTGTGAACCAATTGTGTTCAACCTCGTTTTGGCACTACCCTGGTAATCCAACAATCAAGGCATTGTCAAATACCTTTTCCGAAATAGATGGAGGAAACTAAATAATCTATGTCATATCTTTTTGCTCACAAATGGACACATTGTGCAATGTTTTATTTCACTGAACACAAAATTCATATACACACACATAAAACCATGACTGATATTGTTGTTTGAAAGAGGTGGCAACAAAGTTTTGTTGAACATTCTCCCATCTAATAGAACATTACAGATACATATCTTGTAACCTACCTAATCTAATCTGCAATAGAAATATGTATTAGTATTTAATTAAAAAAACACACATTTTGAGAACTCCAAGTGGATGAATACTAATAAATCCTTAATTTTTTTTTAAAGGCTGATTGATGTGCCAAAGCAAACCGGTTGAGGATCACTGATTTAGTTAACTGAAAAGTGCACACAAGCCAGCAAAATGTGCAGAGACCAGAACACACTATCAAATGCCCACAGAACAGGAAGCACATCATGTTGAGTCAACGGCCTTGAAATGAGGAACACGAATCATTTCCTCCCCATTTTGCCTTCACAAAAGTTTGTGGTGCAGTTAACATTACACAAAAATTCAATCAAACTCGGTCTTAAAAATGCCACTCATAATTTAAAATGGGCATGCTTGACTTTAGGTACCCACCATTTAGCCATCCAATCCTCTATAACACATTTCAGTAGTTCTGGTTTGCCTAACTTGCGTCAACTTCTTTGGGTGTACACTACTCTGGTCGCGAGTTTACTACAACATTCACAGACAAACACAATTTATACCTAAGGACATCTTAAAATCTTAATTTAAGGTCTATTGGATTATTTTAGAATAGTGGACAAAAGTGCATTTACCTTGCTGTGAGGGGAAAAAAAACAAACCAGAAAGAATATCCCAACTAAATTCAAACCTCACAAACTCAGATGTGTCAAAGATCATAGCTAGAATAATAGATCACAGAGAGGATGTGTCCCAAACAAGAAAAAAGTTTGTTTATAAACAGCTATACACACAAACAATAAATATGCCAGTGGCTGGATGACTGTCATTTTCATTTGCAATGATGAAGAATCAATTTCCTCCAAATATTACAGCAGATCAAACAAATCTGTATTAGGATCAACTTTTTTTTTTGTTAAACTTTTTTTTATACAAAAAAATCAATTAAGTGAGGAGGGTCATAGAAATAACCTGGAACATAGTGATGGAGAATCTAATTATAGTACTACAAACAATACTAAATCCCTACGGGCACTATTTTGACTCAAGACATAACAATCCATGTCGATTAAAATGTTCAATGGCAGAATATTAACCATGACAAACCATAATCGAATGCAACAGGCAAAGTGGCAATTCCCGTTTTAAGGATGAGTCGCATCCTTTGCTTCATAAATGAGGCTGTTTCTGTCAACAAGAAATCCGCTGCCATAGCGTCTGTCCTCGGCTACGAACATGTCACAATCATCGCTTGCTTAAAACAGCAGCGATCTCATTGATGGAAGAAGAAAAAAACGAAACAAAATCACGGCAAAACATCTCACTTACCCTTGATATAAATGAGTGACGGTGGAGCCCAAATCCGCCACAAGTTAGCCTGGATGAGCCACAAAACTCCCCCGACTTGGGGTACCAAGAGTCGCGGCTAAAGTTAGCTAGCTCGGTTAGCTTCTCGGGCTAACGACGGGGGTGCGCGTTCCTCCTCTGCCGTCGATCACCAGCCGGTTACAGCATGTGAGGGGGAGAAAAAGCTTAACCCTAAAGTTGTGGGCCACGAGAGGCATTTACTAATGTCTAAGATCGAAAGGAGTTGGGACATCCATGAGGAGAAAATAGGCGGATTCGGTGGATCGCACAGTAGGACAGCGGAGTGCGCTCCTGACTGTGGTCCGTCCCTTAGGCGGCCCGGGGTGAGGCGGACGTGCTGCCGCTAGTTGAAGGGGGTAGAGGGAGAGGGAGAGAGAGAGAGACCGCGAGAGAGAGAGAGAGCGAGAGCGAGAGAGGGCGAGAGAAAGAGAGAGAGAGGAAAGGAAGGCGAGGATTTACTAGGTGCTTTTCTGCTGCTGATGTGCAGGCTTGGAGAGCCAAGCATCATTGCACATCCCTCCCTTCACTGTCTCAACCCGGAAGAACTAATAACACAATTCAGATCTCAAATAACAAAAATCCTCAGATGTAGTTAGATTTATATGTATATTAAAAAAAATCAGATCAGGATAAAGCCATTGGAATATTCAAATTTTTCAAGTGGTTGACAAACAAGGGCACACCCTCTAAAACTCAATGGAGTGTTTTCAAACTCAATGAATGTAAGAAAAACAAAACATAAAGGCTTATCTTGCAATAAAAATCATCCCAGTTTGGCGACATTCAACAATATTGGATCTATTGGTCCTAATAGGTGCATAACTCGAGTTGAATATGTTGACAGTTCTTGGGAAGAAACTGTCTTAGAGTCTGTTTGTTTTAGCTGTTATGGTCCTGTAGCACCTGCCAGAGGCCAGCAGATTAAAGAGGTGGAAGGATGCCCACTATAAAATAAATTATATCTCTTGCTAGATTATGAAACATGATTTTCAATTATTTTACCTGCCGTTTGTTGGACTTAATGTAATTAAGGCAACAGATCACACCTTTTTGATTTGTCTGATGAATTAAATATGTAGTACACTACTTAAAAAACACCTGGAAGTGATTAAGATGTAGTGGTTTAGCAAAACACTGAGCTAGATCAATTTATCCAGCATTTATTACACATATGGACAGTTCAGGTTTACACATTTTCCCCTTAATTTTATTAAGCTGTTATATAACCTTGGGGTTCCTTGGCAGACCTCACACTTTGAAATACGTAGATCAGAAATCTCGTATCGACCGAAGCAGGTGAACTCTCACAATTTGCAAACTTTACTGAAAACACTTGAGCTTCGTTAAAGTCTTACTGGGCAGCTATTAAGGCCTGAAATATGTTACCAAGGAGGAAAACATAGTAAAAGAGATGTGAGAGGGAAACTAGCTTGGCTTCACACCAACAATATTGTGTTTATGGCAAGCAGTTGCTCCATCCGGGGAGTGTTTAAATGTCTCGACTCCAGGCACTGGCTTTATGTCAACTCACTTTATTACTAGCGCAGGAAGAGTACTTGGGGGTGCTTAGACTCTTTCTTAAAGTTAGTTGTAGTTGCCTAGTCATAGTCTCCAATGAGTGATACTATTAAGAAGTGTCATTCTTATCTTTGATTACTCAGAGAAGCCTCAATGTAAGTTGAATTGTGGCAAAAAAGTATTTAATTTATTTATTTATTGTTATATAATTTTAACTCACATATATAAAGGAAGAAAGAGTTCATTTTTATATATACGGATTACTATTTGGAGAAGGCAATCACTAGTTGCACATGTTGCAACACTGCAATGCATCTACATCTGTCTCTTCAATATAATAGGGTATTTGTAGGACATGGAAAACATATTAAAAGCTTTCTAGCCCCCGAGAACGAGTAAAAGTCTGGGATGTATTGAAGCATCCATTCATCTATCCATCCCTTTCAGCTTTTTCCCTCAGGGATCGCCACATTGGAATAGTCAATTCACATGTTTGACTTGGTAAACAGATTTCATGCTGGAAGCTTTTCCTGACACAATCCATATACTGAAATCAATCAGGCCACCAGAAATAGCACTTAGACCACTTTGCTAACACCTAGGTGGACCGATTGACACACAAGTCAAAGATAACACAATCCCATTGGCTACTATGCCAGTGAATGAAGGATTATTGTTGCTCATGACGATTTGACTTGTACATAAAAAAATTAAATGAACACAATTTAAAATTATTTTGATAAATTCTGACCCAATTAAAAACACTGCCAACACATTATTAGAACATGCAGTGGAATTCCATAACCATTCTTCCACCATAGTTTCGAATATAGAAATGGTCAAAGTACAAGGGACGAAATAAAATAATCAAATAAAGAGTTTTTTTTAAAAATAACAAATACTTGAAAGACTTTAGAAGCAACTGTGACAGGTCACTTAGATCAGAGTCAAGGATTATCCAGGTAGTGACTGAGGATATTATCTGGATTTATCTTCGATTGGCCACAACAAGATCAAAGAAGCAGAGTGAAGGAACATGAATCCCGTACTTTACAGGTTGGAGAAAGGACAAGTTCTCAAGACGGCATGGTATAACCGCCTGACAATGATACACATGATTCCCCCAGCACGTGGACAAGACGAATATGTCATCGAGTTAAGACAAAGGCATAGTGATTCCGCATGTCCCGCAAGCACAGCATTGTGACCAATTCTGGGAATAAACAAGGGAAATTGGTGAACCCAAAAGACAAAAAACTTTTTAGAATAATAGCTAGATGATAGCCATTGACATTGTTTAGCAAAAATGATTACTCCCTAAAACTAAGATTAGAGGATGAGGGTAGACCTCCTTATTTAATTGATTCCACAGTACTTGTCGTCAATGCAGGGCCTTATCGACAAACAATGATTTAGTTTGCCTTCATAGCTTCTCTTTCAGTCAAGGACAAGAAATAAAGGTGTCTCTTTGAAACGGGATGTACATTGTCATTTTAGTAACTAAAAACAAATAAGTTCTTCACCGTTTCGCTTCTTAAATGGTGTCATCACGACACAAGCAGTTATTAAGATTGTAATGATGTATGCACGTACTCTATGTATGGAGATAATGAATAATAACGGTTGTATTTACCAGTAATCACAAATGTCTTCAGTGTTTATATTTTCAAATGATCATCTCAACAACATTCCTAGAAAATCCCACTAACGTGAGGTTCCTCGTATTACGTTTATGAGAACGGTACATGAATGCTGCATAGACATATTATTAAAAAAAAAAGAATATTGAAGCAAAAATATTTTGGAAAATTTCTGTTTGTTGCACTTATCCACGCTTTTGATTGTTTGGTTGTGTAGGCTATAGAATAATTGCACAAGTGAGAGCTGTCCCATAACTGTATAAACATTGACACATAACCAGCACTAGTGTACACACAGATCGATTATTAGCTCTAGGCCCTGGTTTAGATGGTTGCCTTATGAGTCACTGGTGCATGAAAAAGCCTCTAAACCTTTTACATAATGTGCTTTTAAATATCAAATACTGTATAAAAGAATGCTCTTGAACCCAAGGTGAATATTGTTACTCTGTTGGTTCAATGATTTTTCTTCTGTAAGGACAAATCAGTTCTTCAGTATTTTGAAAGGAAACTATGACAGACAGCAAGTTGCAGATGGCCAAGTTGAAATAGTTAAACTAATTTTAATTCAATGCTTTTTGCCTACTGGCAATATTGTGTATTTACAGTAATATTTAAAAGTTAAAACACGAACCAAATTGAATATGTATTTGTTGGTCAATTGTGGTTGGTCAGGTGGATTGAGTGGTTAGTATTTCGGCCTCGCAATTCTGGGGTCTGGGGTTCAAGCCCAGGTCGGTTCTCAGTGTTTGGAGTTTGCATGTTTTCCCCGGGGTTGGGTGGGTTTTCTCTGGGAACCCCGGTGTCCTCCCACGTTCCAAAAAACATCTATTATGATGGGCTGGTTGGTCATTTTAAATTGCCCCAAGGGATGAGTGTGAGTTTAAATGGCTGTCTGTCTCTCCGTGCCCTGTGATTGCCCCCTAAATAAATAATGACTGAACTGACTCCAATCTTACTTTAAAAACGTGTTTCATAGTACTAAATTCCTGTAGGTGGCAGCAATGGATAAATATTTAGTAACAGATACAGTCCTTCCATTTTATAAACTACATGAAGACCGTATACCTAAACATGGACATCAAACATGTGTAAGTTCTATTAAAATTACAATAATTATCCTTTTTCTTAAACGTATAATAGAATTTCCGTCCCAAATGTCATTGTGTATGGTAAATTAGTGCATAAGTTTTAGTGTGAAAGGCACACTGTGCCGGAGGTAGAATAAATCAACATCCGGGTGACGCTTGTTGGGGCGTTAAAGCTTCTTGCTCGTGCTAAACTCTATCAAATGTACAAAATACAAACATATGGCGTCTCAGCTTCCTATTACGATTAAAAACCAGACTTTGGCAGCCGGTTCAATTGCTCTGCGGGGGAAGAAACGTCCCTTTAGTCCGGCTATGTCAGTCACTCAGCCTCCCGGCGGAGGCACCAAAAAGAAGAAAGCTCCACTAATGACACAAACCACACTGAACCAGGTAGGACAACTATTAGTTTATAAGCCCAAAGATCTTTTAATATTTGGAGTCGAATTACTTTTCTGTGTATTAATTTTCTGTTGCAACGTTTGTTCATTGCACTGTCCAAAATGTCCACAACTATACTATACCCTATATAGATAGATACAAGGGACATGGAAATATTTTTCAAATTGTTCAAAGTACAATTGAAGAAATTCCATCAGTGGGAATTGAATTTTTCTTGCAAAATGATAGCATCTTTGGAAATTCTGATATTCTATAGGTGCATAAAATGCTCTATTGATTACTATGGGCAATGGCAAGCATTTTGTCATCTAACTTTCCAATCATTTATAATGCAGTATGTATTTCAGCACTGAACAAAAATAAGTTTATATTAAATGTTCAACAGTCTACCTGTGCGGAGTTTGCATGTTCTGCCTGGGCCTGCGTGGGTTTCCTCCGGGCACTCCGGTTTCCACCCACATTCCAAAAACATGCATGGTAGGCTGATTGGACACTCTAAATTGCCCATACGTATGAATGTGAGAGTGAATGTTTATCCATATCCTTGTGCTTTGTGACCGGCTGGCCACCGATTCAGACCCGAAGTCAGTTGGGATAGGCTCCAATCACCCCCCGCAACTCTAGTGAGGACGAAGCGGTTCAGAAAATGAATGAATAATGACATAATAATGTAATCAGTTGATAGCAATCAGTTGCTACTGGTTTCAGCAGAAGTTATATTGATTAAATAGTCCTTGTTGGGTCAGTTTGAACAAAAATCTGCACCCACTCTGGAATAGTTTGGAGACCCCAATCATAGAGGGAAAAGGGCACTGTCAGGTTACAGTTGGTCATGGCCGCCATGTTTTGACTTTTCAAATATCAAATTTATTCTAATCAGATGTCACCGGTGGAAGTTGTTACTGACACGAAGGCCAGTGGATTGGTGGATAGCACAGCATTAACAAGCATCAGCACCAGCATTGAATGCACTGTCAAGCCACCGCCATTCAAGGACCCCTCATTTATGGTGAGTGACTGACATTTCTTTTAAAACTTAATTTCCATATGACTATGTGCCTTTTCCCTCATATGCTCTTGTTTTCTGTTCATCTTGACAGCACTCTGGGATTGGTGGAGCGGCAGCTGGCAAAAAGAACAGAACCTGGAAGAATCTCAAACAAATTCTGGTTTTGGAACGAACTCTACCGTGGAAGATGGATGACCCAAACTGTGAGTAAAGTGTTTTTTTTTTATTTACAGACACACACACATAGGACTATGTCATTTATTTTTCACATTATCTTGGCATTATTTAATTCACAGACTAACCCAACACGTCTAATGTAATCCTCCAATTCTCTTTCCTTTGAATCCACAGACTACAACATTGATGCTCCTCCTTCTCTGAAACCATCCAAAAAATATTCCGACATATCGGGACTGCCTGTAAGTCATTTTATGGCTGAGTGAATTGCTGTCATGATTACTCAAACTTTCAAATAGTGACTTCTTATTATTTGGTGTGTTCCCCTAGGCAAATTACACAGACCCACAGACCAAACTACGCTTCACATCCACAGAAGAGTTCTCTTACATTCGCCTCCTCCCCACTGATGTCGTTACTGGCTACCTAGCCCTGCGAAAGGCAACTTGCATTGTACCCTGACAAAAGTCATATTTGAACGAAACTGTCAATGTAGAAGGAACAAAATCCTCACCAGTGGACAGCACTGAACAGACTAAGGAAAATGATAAGAAATTGATATTAATATTTGTTTATGTTTTCCTTCATCTTGCCTATTTTATTCTCAGAATTGATTACAACTGGACTATTGTGGTGTTTTAGACAATTCCCCTATCCATCAAGCAGGCTTCATCTGTTCATTCAACAATTCTGGATGTCATTGAGTTGACCATTCAATAGACAAAAAATGCTTAATATTATATTCTTTTTCAATGAAAATCTGTAATTCCAAATAAACCTATTGTGGTTTGTCAACACTGCCTGTCTAAGTGCCTTTAATGTCATATGAATGCAGTGTTTTCATCCTCCTGAATTTAATAATTTTCCCCTTCCAGCTGAGAATAAGTCTGCAGTTATCCATCAATGGACGATGCTTTAGTTTATGCAGATTTAATAAACCTAATGAAGTTAAACAATACACTGTTGTTTTCCAAATGCAACACAGTAATACCTATACTAATGCCAGCCAAAAATAGATGATTTACATTTTTTTTTAAAACTAACCCCTTTCCTAATTATCCCTATATTTTGGTAGCAATTTTGTTCAATTTAATTAAGTCATGAACAAGTTCATTTTTTATATTGTAGGCTGAAAACCAGCATTGTACAGCATTGTTGAGGGAAAAAAAGCATTAAGCATTGTTTTCAGCAGCAGTGTTGACTGTCTTGTTGCTGTGGGCCTGCAAGTGAAGCTGATGGTGGCACTCTACTACATCTGTTCATGTGAGAGCAGCACTTTGGTTCCTGCTGTGGCATCAAAACCTCAACACAGTGATTAATGAGGGGCAGGACAGGTTGTGCCAACACAGCATGCCACCTAGTTGTGCGTCTGCGTGCGTGCATGCATACACGTTTTAGGGCTGCTGTGCTAGGGCTTTGCATACAACAAATTATTGTAGATAAATGATTGTGTTTGAAGATTGCAATGCACCGCATCATTATGACGACTGATTCTTCTGTTTTGATTTATTTTATTCACGTTTGAAAATAGCTCTCAGTGCAATTCTACACCACCGCAGCAGTCATACATTTATTTTATTTAGCACTTGTCCAACTAATTACACACCATGACACCAATGACAAACGTCTAGATTTCATTTCATTGTGCATGTGGGTTAAACAAATGCTGTGAATGTTGAAAAGTGAATATATGAGTATTTGACGTGACTCAGTTTGATAGTGGTAAGGCACTTTAATATTTATTATACAGGGAGTTATAATTTGAATGTAATCATGTTTTTTTCCACCATATTTCAGGTAATTCTAGCCCAAAAAAAACAGTATGGCAATAGGTTATTCTCTTGTGAGTGACATGGTGACTTAAATTATTCTTATGTACTATGCACAAACACTTTGCTAGCTTTTTCGTGTAAATGTTTTTTAAAATTCGAATTATTTTTTTAATTTTACTTCCTTTATGCCGCCAATATCAACAGTAGTCCATCTAAGGCCAGTGTAGTTGCGTCACCTCTGAGTGTACATAAGGTACAAAACAATACATTGTATGTGTGTATCTTAAAGCAAGGTCAGAATGATAAATAGCTACAATACTTACAACAATAATCAGCCATGCCATTCCACTTTATCACCACACAAAGGGGCTAGATATCCGTTGATTCTGCTGATGGAGGGGGGTTGTTAAGTCGGTAACTATTATATTAAGTGCTAGAATTTATGTCATAAAATCAATTATCTTTAACGAAACAAGTGATATTTTTGAAACGGATTTTGAGTAAAACAAGTCATGACACAATTAATGAATTGGTTATATAATATAACTGGTATATAATGTAGACGAGCATCATTAAGAAGCTAAGTGTCTCTTGATGCTTTCTGAGAGGACACTGTATTATACACAACTCGTGTCTTGGGAGGTGCATGATAGCCTACAAACGAGCACCATTTCTGTGCTCATTTGGTTCCCCGCTCTTCTCTCTTTCCTTGTCACTGTGATATTGCCTAATGAGGGAGAAGATGCTGTCTATGCCGCCTAATGTTGTCAAAATGTAAAGGGGCTTTTCCTCACCTTGTACAGCACGCAGAAGACTAATGTCACTTGTACATTGACACTGTTTTCCTATTTACGGCTGCAATTAAGGTATTTTTCCTTGGCTTTGCAAAGGCCCATTATAGATGATTATAAGAAATTGACTTTTTAGTGTTTGTTTACAAAGATGTGTGTGTGTGTGTGTCGAGACAATTCTTCTCAAGGCAAGTGATATGTTAAACAACCACATACAACAAATCTTCCGATTTCTGCTTATTTCTGATGTTAAAACACATGTATCTATATACTCAGCCCTCAATCGCAATGTCTGGTAGGGCTTCACAGGCCAATGGTTGAGAAAAATGATGATATCCTCTGATCTAAACCCCCCAGAAGGGCACGTCAAAATACCCATCAGGTAGAAGTGAAACGGTAGACTAAAATGTTATTTTGGTTTGGTTCAGTTTCTTGTAGTGTTCAGTTTGGTTTATTTTCAGTACCCCAAAAAAATCAGAATTTTAATATAAATGTAATTTAATTTAGAAAACTCCTTGTGTAAATTTATAAAATGTAAACATTTTGGTTTATACTAAATTAATTAGTCTCTGAGTTAAATAAAAACAACACAAAAAATATAATAATGGAAGAATTCAAAAACCTTATAGAATTAAAAATTAACAAGTTAAACTGGGAACTATGAACCTGTAGGGAGCCTGGGCATGAAAAATGTGACTATTCAAGCTAAAAGTTTTTGGCTGAAAAGATGTGTTCATCAAACGTTTTTGCAGAAAGCACATATTAAGTTGCAGTGACAATATAAAGCCGATGTGTACAGATCAGTATTCATAGTGCAGACGATTCTGATGCATATGCAATTTAAATCCACATATGAAAGAGGCCTAGGTCAGATTTGATAAAATCAGAATTGATCAGTGAACATAATTTTAGATGCCTTCATGCAGATACTCCCCTAAGAGTCCTGTTCCACTTGCAGTGCCTAGTTCGTAGTAAAAATGTTATGAAGAAAAAAAATACATAAAACATAAGCGAACGGGTACGCAACGAAAAACGCCGAACATGCAAAACCAAAATGGTTCAACACATTCACATGAACCATCACAACCCTACCCTCAAAAAAAGATATTTAATATGGGTGATCTTGTAAGGTAATCTTTTTTTAACAAGTGCGCCTCACTTTTACACAACCATGCCGCTAATTTACAATGTAACCGCCCACACACACTATACACTTGTATGAATGAATGCCTGAACATAAATATATTTACCCCATATCTTCCAGACTAACCAATTATTAAAGATTTTGTCTTCGATTATCCGAAACCATCATAAATTGTGACAAAATGTTTGCTGCCTGCCCAACATTTGCAGAAAGGAAGTGACAGCATTAAGCATATGCTTACAGATCATGTTATGAATTATAAAGATATTTTCTCGGTTTACCCTCCTTTATATGTTCAGGTACTTGTAAAGATTACACGGGAATATAGTTGGACAACATCGCATTGTTGTGTAATTCTACATAAGCATTTGAGATGGCAACATTACAATTGTTGGAGGGTGATTTTGCCATACTTCGCAAAGCAATGGTTATTGATAGGAATAATTTGCTTGTTTTGTATTACTATTAAGTCACTTAATGAGCAGTCAGTGGTTCTGGCCGTTGAGTGCGACAGACAACTTCAGCCTCTGAGCAACAGTAGTGGAAGAAAGAACAAAATGGCAAAAAAGTAAGAGTTGCAGTGGCAAGATTTTGGACCTGTTGGTTGACTGTTTATAAGGTCTTTTTAGAGCAATTGTTTGTCTGATTTTCTGTTTGAAGATTTTATTCAGTTTGGATGGCTTTTAAACGATTTATACAGAGAGAAGAAGAGAAGAAGTAAATTTATGTAAATCTCTCCCTGCTCTCCCCGTGACTGCAAAAACTGTCATGTAGACCTTTGCCTGGTCTCCCTAATCCTACCTTCCAGTCTATGGTCACATGTAATATGGGATGTCATTAACAGCCTTCCTTTGTCCTGTCCTGCAATATGATGGATGGATTTTCAAAGATGATCCATAAGCTTCAATCACAAACTTTGTGAAACTTGGTAATCTACAGTGCATTAAAAGTATGCAATAATGTATTATTTTGTGGCTTCAATGCGGTTAAATAAGGTTAAATCATTGTTCTAAAATGCTTGGATATCCCTTGTCATTTTCTGAACCGCTTATTGTCAATAGGGTTGCGGTGGGTGCTAGAGCCTCTCCCTCCTATCTATCGGTGACCAGCCAATCGCAGGGCACAAGGAGATGGACAACCCTTTCCGCTCACACTCATACCTAGGGGCAATTTACAGTATTCAACCAGCCTACCCTGCATGTTTTAGGATGTGGGACAAAAGTGGAGTACTAAGAGAAAACCCACGCAAGCCCAGGAAGAACATGCAAACTCCACAGAGTGGGGATGTACCAGGGATCAAACCCTCGACCAAGAACGGTGAGGCTGACGCACGATCCTTCAAACACTTAATACCAATGAATGTCACTATTGAGCTATCATATTAATATTAATATTATTGTTATTATTATTACTATTATTATTATACTATAGAAGTGACACTGATTTGTCTGATTCAAGGCCTTTAACCATTGATGGGAACGTTGTGGGGTGTCAAGAAGCAAGGGAGACAGGAGATAGGAGATTTTTTTTAAAAATGACAGAGAACTAGCTTAGGAGAGCGACTTTTCAATCAGATAAGGCCTAAAAAGTGTCATGCAGACAGACATGGCAACAGTTATAGGGGAAGAAGAACAAACATAAATAAAGTGACATAAATCCAGCACTACAATTGGCTGACAACCACTTCACCCGAGACTTATTGTGATTAAAAAGTGGTGAAATTACCCCCAAAAAAATTGCATTTTCATAAATGTTTACTTTTAAATCTTGAGAATAACATTAGAAAATAAGAATTGCTTAAGGCTCACTCTTTCAAAAAGGTTTTCGACCCCTGCTATAGAGCATTCTTCTTCAATTGGACTTGATTACAGTACAATCCTGGTTCTGAAAAGCCATGTCTACTGGTCTTTTGAAATTAACGGTTGTGTGGTGAGATTGAAAATGGTAATTTGAAATGGAGAGTAGTTAAATCGTGCATTTAACCATATGTTTCATTAATGTGCCCCAAATGCTTTACATTAGCTCAAATGCGCACAGTCACATACCAATAGTGTGCACGCAACCCATTGGGGAGAGATTAGGGTTTAGTGTCTGGCCCAAGGGCACTTAGATAGTGGGAAGTTGTAGTCAATTTTTCCAAAACGGACACTTGGGTCACAGCAAAAGTTGAGTTTGAAACTATGCCAAGGTTGCCAAAGTATGAAGTGGGCACATACTTGCATGACATGATGCAGTTTCCATTTTCAATTTCAAATAATTTTCAGATGGGGTTTATCTGGATATCTTCATTTTATCCATGTCTCCTGGTTGAAGATGTAATAAATGTCTGTTAAAACTATGGTCTTTGAAATGGAGGTGCTGGTATCTGCAAGGTATGAAACTAGTCTAGGCCCTGAAACTGATTTGCTTTCTTATGGTGCCCCGCTAGTGAATGGGAAGTTCAAGGGTAAATTGGACACCATTGGATATGGTGCTGGTGAGTGCATATTCTTTATAAAATGAATGACGGATGAGCAATTGTGGATTCAATTAGGCTGCAAAGTCAATGTAACAGATGACCAGTTGTTAGTGTTGGGCTTTGGAGGTCAAACAGCAAAGTATCATCAGATAGCTATAATCAAGTCATTCACATATCATTACACTTGAAGGGATAAAACCCGGCTAATCCCATTGAAGAACCAATAAGTGTCCTATCTCGCAGGTTGACTTGTTTCTTGTGTGTGTACGCACACATGCGGGCATATGGGCAGGCCAGAAAAGTAATTCTTCATGTTGATAGACAACGATTGTCCTTCAACCAACATGACCACATTTGGTGTCTCCTCTCTCTGTCCTTCTCTTCATTTTACTGCGCCGTCCCTTCCTATCTCCGCCCTGTCGTTTTCTCCCACTCTCTCTCTCTCTATCTCTCTCTCTTTCTCTCTCTATTCCGCCCTTACTCTTTCTACACTCTCTTTCTCTCCTGCGAATGAGTTTTTGCCCTCCCGCCTGCCTTTGCTGCTGGCTTGAGGATTAACACGTTGCTTTGGGCTTTGATTGATAACTCCTCTGCCTGTCTGTTCCTCTCTGTCAATCCCCAAATCTTTGTTTTCATGTATTGATAGAAAGTGTAGCTTGAGTACTTTATAAGCATCTAGGAATGTTACAGTTTGGTAAATCCATTTAGCAAATCAAAGTGACAAGGACATCGGGCACTCTCATAAGAATCAGTCATATAATGCAAATTACATGTACTTAATAGTCAAAGTTACTGAGTCCCTGTCATGTCTTTTTCCAGGGTTTAGCCACATAATTTAAGAAGTCAAAAACACTGATTTTCACGCAAAGTTTTTGGCATTTTTCGATTTTGAAGGACCATCTCACCTCTGTGGAAAGTTTAGCTCATTGCAGACTGAAGCACAAATACCCAATATGTTATCCACATACACTGAGCTGGGTTTTATTCTGCCAAATTCAGCCTGATTAAATTATTAAGTGCTGAGAAGTAAGTGAAACCTCTAATTTTGTACATCTCTGAATTTGTGAAACACACCCTAGACTGGTCGCCGGTCAGCCGTAGGGCACATAGGGAGACAATCGACCATTCGGATTCATAATAATACTGCCACCAGCAGGAATCAAGCCCACGCCTGCCCGCACAAGTCAGGCGAGTGAACCACTCAACCATCAGGTGTTTCATAAGCATCATTATCATTTTTCCTGAACAATGTCTTCTTTCTTTAGAAAGTCATGTTTTATTTTACTATACATAATGTGGTTTAAGACATATTTAAACAATAATAATGAATGATATCATTAAAATTTGCATAAAACCTCCAGACTATTGAGGGACTGTGCCATAACCTCAGTCCCAGTCTGCAGAAAGTCCCCCCTCGTGGAATTCCTGTGTGTGGCTCCAGTTTTTTTTTTTTTTTTATCTAGGTCTACAATGTCTTTTGTGGCTTGTGTCTGTCTTGCTACTGCAACCCAAAAATTTGCCAAATGCGGGATAAAATGAAGTTTGAATCTAATCTAAATCTAATTTACTGTATTCATTTGTGAATTATTGCCTTAACATGCATTATTTTATCAAACTATATATTTTTTTATTAATAGTTGAGTGAAAACAACAGTAAATTGGTATGTTTATCTTTAAATTTAGCTACTTCCCTACCATTGGGCAGTGAGAGTGATAGCTGAAGGGATGTGACCCAGCGACCTTTTGCACGACAGATGGAACCAATCTCGCCATTCCCAGACACACCATCTATCCATACTTAGCAGAGTGTGTGTGTGTATGTGTGTGTGTATGTAATGATAACTACTGGTGCTACTGCTGCAAATGCAACTCAATGTCTCTGTGGTTAAAAGCTATTACATGTCGCGAGTGGATTTATGTGCTTGTCAGGTGTGTGTGTGTGTGTGTCCCACACCTGGTATTTTGCCACCAACTCAACTAGCCAGGTTGGTATCTGATATAGCTATAAATGTCCATTCTAGCCCAAGATTAGGAGAACAAACTCAAGTAAGCGATGACTTCATTTTTTTTTCTGCCCAGGTTTTTTAAATCCATAAAATTTCATTCGAACTGTTGTTTCTATCATTGCATTGGAAAAATAAGTTTGTTTGCTCTGTGAAAATGAAAAGGCCTTGCAGGAAAATCCAATGTGTGACCGTAGAGAATATTCAGATTGAACTGAGGAGGTTTTATTAGCTACAGTATCTTCAATAACTACAGCTAGACATCCTAATATGATGTACAATGTTCTCTGCATTAGAGGGGTAATTGCATTGGCTTTGCAAGTAAAATAAGTTTGTCTGTGTCAGTGTTGGGACAACTGCATTATTGCCCCTGCAGAACAACACTGCACCTTTTGAGATATAAAGTGCTCTCTCATTTAGGTTGTATATAAGCAAGAGTTTATGATTTTGCTTCGTAAAAACAATGAGGGGCAGGGTAACAATGACCTCACATCACACACATGCACGCAGTTGGTGCTTTAGCGGTAGAAGGACGATAAATGAAGCGTGAAATGAGAAGTCTGAGGTGTTAGAAGAGACAATCGCTAGGGAACTTACACTGAAGACTGACAGTGACCAGGTCAACTTAAATCAAGACAATCAGAATTCAAGCGCAATGGCGCAACCCCTAGTGGGAAAACATCGTTTCACAATCTGCACAACTCGTGATAGAATTTAAACAATTGCAAACGTATAAAATATATACAAGAATCTGCAACATATTTTACCCCCTAAACAGTGCACTTTATAATACAATAGGCCTTATATATTGATTCTAGTTCTCAGGACTGCTTATTCAAATTCAACATTGATTGAGAATTGTTTGAGCGAAAGCAAAAACAACTGTTAGCAAGCCTGCCAAATTTGAATGAATTAAAAAAAAGTCTTTGTTTAATAAAGGAGAATATATTGACTAGTCTGTCACGTCTTAGCCGCTGGATCCACATCTGTTGACTGGGCAGGAAACTAATTTTGTCCATTTGTATCTGCAATCTTTCTCTTTTCGGTCACGACCCATAGCTCATGACTGTAGGTAAGGGTAAGGACGTATATCGACCAGGAAATACAAAGATTGGTCTCTCTGCTCAGCTCCTTTTTCACCATGATAGCACAACGGAGCGATCGCATCACTGCAGAGGCCGCACCGTATCTCCTGCCAATCTCCTGCGCTATCCTTCCCTCACTCATGAACAAGAAGCCAAGATATTCAAACTCTTCTACTTGACAAAGGACCACATACCTGAACCGAAGAAGCCAGGCCACCTTTTTCCGACTGTAGACCATGGTCTCTGATTTGAAGGTCCTTATTCTCATCCCGACTGGTTCACACTCTGTTGCGAATTCCTCCAGTGAAAGTCGATGGTTGCGCCCTAAAAAAGATGACAGAACAATTTACATCAAAAAGCAGAGAAGCCGAGAACATCAAACTGGAGCCACTCAACACCTTAGTTGCATCTAGATATTCAGTCTAAAAATGTTGGACACGGTCAAAAATATTTTTTTAAGTCTTCAAAACACAAGTAGACTATTTGGCAGAAAATCCCACGAACCCCCGTGAACACTGCTGAGTGTATAGCACTGCCCTGTGTTTGTTCTGCTTTTGTTATTGTTCTTGGGACACTAATGTTATTTATTCGGGTTTATATTACTCTGTTACTCGTGGATGGAACAAAATGACATTTGGTAGGTATTTTCTGGGCGTGTATATGCATCGATACTTGACGACCTATTTCTAATTTTTTGCCCCTGTGCTGATTGATTACTATATTAATTTATTGCAGAATTAATGTTGCCTGTTGACAGGTAGTGGGAGTCAGAGGGTCATACTTCATTTTGGGCTCATTTTATATTAGCATCCGTCATTACAAAATCTTTTTCTGTAATGGCCACCGCCAACCATATTGTCTTGGTCCTCAGTGTCATAGCAGGTCACATAATTCTGTTGAATACAGCCACTGTCTTTCTCTCCACCAACAGAGTCCATTACTATCGCATCTTATCTGCTCTAATATGCTCTGCTGTTAATGAATAATCAGTCTCGTTAATGTCCTGCTAATTAATGGCCCATCAGCCTCTTCCGAATGGCAATTAAGTGCCAGTTGAGGCGTCTAATTGGCACGCTTTCTGAACTGGGACCTCTGGGATGGACAAGGTGAATTATTGCCTTGTCATGGTTGTAGGAAGGACGTTTAAAAGGAATGCTGACTCGCTTGTTTAATAAAACGTATCATCTCGTTAAGCCGGTCGGCAGTAAATTGAATCACAGTTTTGCTTGAGTGATTCTGTCAGAGGACAAAGCGAATTAAAGAGTGTTTGGACCTTACACAATGATGTGAGTAGGGACATTGCAATAGGGTGGGTAACCCAGGTAATTGCTATTGGCTGGAAGCTGAGGGGGCTGATATTTGCCCGTTGCAATATAACAATGGTGGTGCTTTAAATACAATCTCATATATTGGAGCCCTTATTATCTGCTGCTCATTGTTGGATACTAAGGTAGGAATATTATTCCACATTAATGATGCCACTGGGAAGCCCCCTTAGATACTGCAATCATCAGTAAGAAATAAGAAATCCAGTTAATGGGGTTCCATATGAGAAGACTTGCTGATAAACCAGCAACACACATCAGGTATATATTTTTATTGACTTTTAAAATGTGAGGTTGATATATGGGGTGTGGAGGGTGATGACTGCTCAACAGTCCTGTTTTCCTAGATACACCCCTGAATGGGAGCACATTCAGCTGATCTCAAAATGTTTTTTGGCCATTGTTTTAGAGTGAGCACAGGGAAATACATAAAATAAATGAACGCATGCAATAACTGCAGGGGTAAGGCAAAGATATATTTTTCAATATAAAAGATCCTATTGTTATCAGGCTGAACTGAAAACAAAGCAATGCCATTCGCCTCATACAGCGCCAATGATGAACTCCCTTTTTAATTAGTCTTACAGAGAACAACTAGCAGCATACAGCAAGAAGCATGAAGCAAAAAAAAAGAAACTCCGATCTTGCGATTGTGTTCACATATGGCAGTTTGGTAGCTGCAAGCGCCTCGTTTAATTAGCTAGACTGTTGAAAAGAAGCAAACTAGCCAAAGGTTTAGGGCAAAGTTTAAAGCATGAGGAGCCAACCTGATATATAGTAATACAAGCTAATGGGTGTGTGAGGCGTCAGGTTTCATTCTCCTATGGCTGACTGGTTGCTTCAAGCTGTTGGATAATGAGTGACAGCGAGGTAGAGGCGGAAAGGAACCGATAGGGAATGGGGAGAAAAGAGCAAGGTAAGGTGTCTTTTATAATGAGGGGACAGAAGAGACAAACAGCAAAGACAAAGGGTACCTTTGGCAGCTACCGTATATACACAAACACACACGCCTGCACACATACACACACAAGTTGCTTGGAGCATTTGGGGGATAATAAGAAACACACCGTTTTTCTAATGAGAAACAACAGCTGAAGCACCGATGGCGGAGGAGAGAATGAGGAGGGTTGGAGGCAATGGAGAGCTCCACTTACTGTACTAAATAAGGCTCTGCACTGAATTAGAACGTTGTTATGGGATACTTAATGAAATCAAGTCACAGATGGAGGTGTTTAATGCATCCCTGACCAAAAGGGGACTGCAATGGATGATGGCTATGCATTGCTCACACAATTATGTAAACAGAATTTGACTTTTTAAGACAAGGGCCTTTTAGATGGGACACATTTTGTCGCAAATTTGCCAAATTGATACATGATACTTAATATGTATCAATGTCATAGACACCCCATGTACAACAGATTTCACTGTACAGGCTTAAAAGTAAACAAGAGACTAAACACCAGATGTTCGTAACTTGATGTCTATTTTCATTTTTACTACATGGACATTTCAAATATTTCTGATATGTCTGTGTTTAACTCAAATGATTTGAAGATGCTCTTGAACACACTGTAATTTTCGCTGTCATCCAAAAATTCTATATTTCAGCACTGAACAAAGATTTCTGGGCAAAGTTTTCAACCAATTTCAAGCTAGGTTATATGCTGTCACCAATATCTGGATTGGCCCTGAAAGAACTTGTAAATAAGGGCAGGAAGTGAAAATATCAAAAGAAACGTCATAAAGAAGCTATCCTACTTATATCCGTCACAAGAAATTAATTTTCAAAGTAAAAGATTTCAGCGAAATGACGTTGAGCTAGAAACAGTTGTTAAAAACAATAAATCTGAAAATATAACCTCCAACCTAAATTTTAATCTGAATGATTCGCTTTATTTACTTTATTTCTAAGTTTTTAACATTTTTTTATGTTTTCCAAAATTCCTGGTGATGACACAGAAAATAAAACCAAAGTGTCTAATTCAGTTATGAGTATTACACCTAAACAATTTACTCTTCAAAGCCATGTGTTACTGTCACTGAAGTGTGTGTGTTCACAGAAATAAAAAGCCACCTTTTTTTTCTGACGTATAAGCACTTTGTTGTCCTTGGGAGACTGCTGGTGCTTGGCTGCTCGTGCACGCTCGCCAAGCGCTGTTACGCTGAGGCGTGCACGTGAGGTGACCTTCCCCTGCCTCTCAACGCACACTGCAAATGACGTACCATTGGGGGCTGACACACTCGCACATGCGCGTACACACTCAGTGTCCCCTGTGATGTTTCCAACTGACAGATGTTCCCTGTTGTTCACTTTAATGTGGCACGATAACCATAAACTACCGCATTTATACCCATGAATACACATAAAAAACTATTAGACATTCATTTGACTACACACACATTAGTACGTACACAAGCGTCTAACACTTCAGAGGACCCCATATTAACCTAAAAAGAAGTTAAAAGTACGACAACACAACCTGCCATGTCTCCTCGCGAGTCTCAATAGTTTTCTTCAAGTATGACATGCATTTTTTCTCTTGATTGTTCTACATATGTCAAGTATCTTTTGTTTTCAATGCTTCACTGCATAGATCTCATATAATGTTGTCGACTATGTTGTTCTGTCACGTTACAAAATTTCCCTATTTTCCTTTATTGCTACATAGCATGAAAAAAAGCCTCCAAATGTTCTTACAATAATTGGGTTACTGCTAAGGATAAGGCTGTTGTAAACATGTCATGACAACTGTCATGCATAGTAAATATGAGTCAACTCTTATGGCAGAGCACATGACATTGTTTTTAATGTCTGGCGTGAGGTTGAGGGAGTCTCATGACATTGTCATAAGGAACATTCAAGTAAAGTGCCTATGTTTGTTTTGACAGAGAAAACTGAGAATGTGACTGTGCTCATATTAACCAATCACATTCAAACCCAGTGACACCTGTCGCAAGTGCTTCGGATGAATCCTGAGTAAAGTTAAAGCTTCAGGCGCTTTGAGTCAAAGTAACATGCACATGTCTGGCATTATTGTACTCTTATTTCTTCTTCCAAGGGGTAATTGTCATGCTGGTGATATAATGTTATTGAGCCACAGTTCCAACAGTTGCAGAGAGGCTGAAAAGTAGAGGATTTGAACTAAGTAACTGTTTACTTCTCCCCAAAGTGCACCAGTCAGCCCGAATGACTGGCCTTTTATCAGGAACTAGCAAATTGTGTTGCTGGATGGGTTCTACAGATAGAACAATTTAATGACCACCAAGATAAAAGTGTTGCTGGGTCTGAGAGTTGTTCTTAAAAGTCCAGATGTTGACCTTGGTGAACAGCCCTACAGCTGCTCCGACAATGAGCTGAAAATAACCCTCGGGTGTTACCATGGTTATCAGGTCTGTACTGACAGATGCTCATTAGAACAAACAGGCACACAAACACACATTCACAGCTGATAATAGGTTCTTCTCAGAGGAAAAGTTCAACTTCCGCTCTGCTAGAGTCAGATCTATAAAAGATTTCAGTGCCCTGTCGACTCAGCAAAGTGTGAAAAGTTCGCATGAACAGCATGTGGAATGAACAATGTGTGAGAATTTATCCGTATTTATTTGAAAGTACCAAAATGGGTCAAGTTCTATTTACTAGGCCTAACATACTTAGTTATTAAAAGACCCTCACACTGTCTAATTAGTCGAAAATTCTTAAAATTGTTATTCAGCCTTGCGACCGTGATGAGTCTAAAATTCCACATCAGATGCTGGGCCAGAAAGGGGCCGAACTACACCTGCTTCCCATTTGGGATCGTTTGGGAGGATACCCCTGTGGGATTTTATTTATAAGCACCGGACGGCCAAAATGGTGCTCCCAATGAAAATGCTGCATTTTGACCAAAGTGCTTGAGATTTCCTTTTTTTATCCAGCAAAAAATTGATATTTTTAACAAATTTAGTGTCCACATTGGCAAAATATTCATTTAATAACCTCTTGCAGTTCGAGGGGGAAATAAATCTCATCTAAATCGTGCATCTGAAAAAGTGCCTCTTGAAAACTGTCATAGTGGATAAATAAAAGCTTGAAGCACATTAGAGCATTGGAAAAATTTCCATTGAGTAGTGGTTGTGAACAGCGAGACAGGTATTAATGATCCACTGAGGACTCACATATTTATTCATGGAATCACTTCAGCCTGATTTCCATCCTCTATCCAAATATGTGGTAGTAGGCCGTTTAGTTTCCATGTAGCATTACTGGATTTTGGATGTTTGCAAAGGAAGAGATCGTAAAATTCTTCTTACAATCCAGGGTGGTCCCTGTTCTAAGAAAGATGTTCACACATCACTTAACACACTAGTCGTTGAAAAAATCATTGGCAGTTTTCCAATTCTAAACAACATTATGAGACAAGGCCTAGAAATTTTGCAGATAAATCCCTCAAAATTCAGAGATCAATAAAAATGGAACATTTGAGCTTGATTCTTATCACATCAATGACACAACAACAACAAAAAGGAAAATTAGACTGATGTGGATCCTAGGCAAGCTCAATAATTCTTAGCTTGAGAAATAACAAAACAACAGATAAAGTGATGGACATAATGTTTGAATGAATATAATAAGTAAAAATGACGACTGAATTTGAGGAAACGCCCCTCAGATTCCACAGCAATCAAAATATTGACTGGTGATCTGAGCAGGTATTAGGGAAGAAAGTGCTGATTGTATTTGCATAGTCTGTGGAAAAGTCAAATGGTATCGTTTATGATGATGATACAGGGAGCCCTAGGGTTACGATGTACTAGACCTACGACATTTCGACTTCACAACGCTCGTGCCTCGTGTTCCAATTAGTCCCCCAACACCAGTGCTTTTCAAATAGAGCTTGTTTATGTTCAAGGAATATCTTTGCCTTTTTCACCCTCATTTTTCCCACATTATGACCTCAAAGACAAAAGATGGGTTTTGTAAGTCCAGCCAGAAGAAAAACAATTATCACAGGAACGAAGCTTAACGGCACCCTGGTGGTGTGAGTGTTTTGCATGTCGGTCTTAGAGCTCTGGGGTCCTGGGTTCAAATCCAGGTTACGTCCACCTGTGTGGAGTTTGCATGTTGGCCTGTGTGGGTTTCCTCCGGGTACTCTGCTTTCCTCCCACATTCCAAAAACATGCATGGTAGGCTGATTGAACACTCTAAATTGTGAGTGTGCATGGTTGTCCATCTACTTGCCCCACGATCAGCTGGCCACCGATTCAGGGTGTCCACTGCCTCTGGCCCGGAGTCAGATGGAATAGGCTCCCCACTCAACTTTGGCAATATCTCTAACATCAGCAAGTATTTTATTTCTAGAATCTTACGTTGAAGATGACACAATCCCAGTTTACTTGGGATAATGGTCCAATACCAACTGGTCGCCAGCCAATTCCAACCTTCTTTATGCTGACCAGTAGTTCACAAAAGGTTCCAGATATGCATTTTTGTGTATAAACTATTTTCATTCTTGCATAACAAAACATAGTGTGCAAAGAAAGGGACTGCATAAGCACTAATAAAGATGAGCGTGTAAGATTTTTGGGGGACACATGGCACAGTAGACAGATGGATGTGGTGTCCCTCTTTGTATTCATAGATTCAGTGTGGTCTTTATTTTGCCAGATCATTGTTATGTCTGTTGAGGTGACTCCTCCCTGGCAGTGGCGTGCTTTATTAATATGAATGAAGCCAATCTGCATAATTATATGTGCTCTTATCATAACAACAAAGGCCTACGTTATAGTATACAGTATATACTGTATGTACTATAACTTAAAGAAACCTTGCAGCTATTCAAATATGGAGTCCAACCCCCCACCTCAAATATGAACAAAGACGATTATAATCTACTTTATGTGGTTGGGCAACCAGTCAAAAATTCATAAATAAAAATAATCTTGACATCTTTACAATCCATTCTCCTTTCCTTTTTCCTCTTTCTTCAAGCTTCTCATGATTTTTCAGTTTTATTTTTTTCCCCTAGAACACACTTTCCTTCCTCATTTCCTGTCACACAGTAAAGTTTTCCAGGTCTTATGTTTGTCATTTTACAGTATCTTACTTTCTCCCATCTGAATTGTTACCTAATACTGGTGGCGGGACTTTTGTGTCAAAAATAATCACAAGATTTGTACTGGCCTAGATGCAGATACCCGGAATACACCATTTGACCCACGCCGGGAGGTGGTTCTGGAGCACCTGGTGGCCCTCAGTGGGTAATGGATCTGGTACAAACTGAAATATATCATACTAGGAAACAAAAAAAAATGTATGTAGAATAAAGCAACAAACCAAATGAAGCAGGACAAGGTTTGTGACATGGACAAGGAACACAGTGACGAGACAACAAGCCTCACTTGTTGCATCTGGGAAAATGACTGGAGTTTAACAGGTGAAATTAAAGGGTAAACCCAAGGGAAAGAGTGGACAATAATCAAATAGAACAGAAACTGACCAAATACTAACAGGATGGCTCTCAAGTCATCAGAGGTCACTGGAAAAGTTCAAGTATCTTGGAGAACTGTATGCAAGTGTTGGAAGAATGGGGTAGAAAATCACAGGCGGATTGGGGATTATCAGTCAGTCATGCCGAAGGTGGATGCACTTGGCCGCTGTGAGTTCTCTCCGCAGGTCCATTGGCAAGAGCTCAGAGTAGAGCCGCTGGTCTTCTGAATTGAGACAAGCTACATGTGTTGGCTTGGGCATTTTTTAGGGTGCCTCCTGGACATATCACTGGTGAGGTGTTCCAGGCATGACTGACCTGGACGGAGCAGGTCCAATTGTCGACCCTGGAGACATGGGGGACTATGATCCCTGTTTTTGTAGGCTGAAAAATGTGTGTTGTGCCTTTGCGCTGGTATGAGGCACTTTTTGAATTTTGGTAGGCTAGTCTGTGTCGATAAATGCAAAGAAGTGCACTGATTGCGTGCCCCAGTCAAGTGTGATTGACAACTTTGTGGCCAAAAGGCATATTTTTACTATACAGCCAAAGAGGTAGCTTAAGTTTCGCAGAAAAGCAGACTGTTGATCTTTCTTTCCTTCATTGGTTAGCAGTCCTTGGAGGATTGACACAGTATGTCCTAGGTTGGCCACCAGCCAACTGTCCTTATTTCTTTTCATTCCAAAAGTTCATTCATTTTCACTTTTTTCCTTTATTGCCTTTCCATCCTCGCAACTCTCACAGTGCAAAACGTTCATTGAGAAAGCGATATAATTCATAGTGCACTCAAACAAACAACGTCACATACAGTGAAGATAATTATCTAACCCACAGGGGGGGTCACAGATTTGGAACTGCATTTAATAGTGCTTCCCAATTTCCCCTCCACTGGAACACACATGCACGCGCAAATTTTGAAATGAAGACATTCTGAAAAATATATGTGTTCTTCTTTTACTGTCTCTGTGTGTGCATGTGTGTATTTGGAACAAACAGTCAAATTAAGAAACAAACAAACAAACAAAAGAAACGGTACAAGCCAAACGTGCAAAAATAATCCTGTATACACATCCCAAAGACCATGTCTGCCGGCCACGTACATACACACACACACATGCGCATGTGCACATGCACGAGCACTGGTTGGCTATGTCCTGTGGTCTGCGAGCGCTGATAAGGGTTTAATCCTGATTGGAGCCTGAGTAAAAGGCTTTGTTATGAACACTAAATAGACTGGCCCTCGGCGAGCACACTGGGACACCGCTGATAACATATACCCGTGTGCACTGACACACGTACAAATGCACACATGAAAACACACACACTTGCACACGTTTATATACAGTTGGCCTGTATACCCACTCCATATACTACTACAACCTCTGAAAAGGATAGTGCTTGTATCCTACAGCCGCATGTCGGAAAAACATATCCTATAGATGCAACTTCATACAAGTGTGCCTGTATGTAAATGTGCGCGTGTTGTAGTTTATCAATGGCTTGATAAAGCTCTGGAGAGCAGTAAGTGTTGGCAGGTTCCAGACTGAATACGCTGTAAATAGACTACTAATAGAGCGAGAGATTAGAGGAGTGGTGAGGAGGAGGACAGTAGAGGAGAGATACCAAAAGAGAAGATGTGAGATGACTAGTAATGTCAGCAGAGCCACGCTTTATCTTACAATGTCATCGGAACATTGGGGAGATGTCACAAAGGAACACCTGTTGCAGTAAACTTTGCACTGCAGCTATTGTTTTTTTCCCAAATTTCTGTGCACTGAACCACTACAGTACTCTCATGAGCAAAAACGGAGCAGGCTGTTGACCTGTTTTTACTATACAGATAAAAAATACACAAATTTGTGAGGAAGAGAAATGTGACTCCTTTCCTGTAAGATTGCAGTCGGAGTTTATCCCCCAAAATGAAAGCAGTAGAAATGTGACATTTATCCATTTTCTATAATGGCAGGAGCTTTTACCAACTGACTTTAGGCAAGAAGAGAGATGACGGAATTGTCACAAACAACACATCCAGACTTCCAAGTCAATCTTTAAATGACTAAAAATACATGCTTTTCAAAAGTGAAAATAAACAGGCAACCATGAAAAGTTCATTGAAACTCGACATAGGAAAAGCCAAGCATATATTTGAACCTAGGACTTGTGTTTTTGCAAAGTGCATCTGCTAATCTCATCCAACACCTAGGGTTAAGGTTAGTTTTAGTTATTTTGTAAGTGTGAGTACAGATGCACAGCAATGGCACCAATTCCATTCTTTCTTTATAAAATTGTAATCTGCTAGTGGTGGTATTCAGAGGACAGGTTAGACTAGACCTGGGCATTGTAAGACCTCTGGACCACAACATGTTTTCTGGGAAAAGCTGTCTGACCCTTCATATGTCTCTCGAAAATAAAAAATAAAATCTCTTTATGACAGAGGCACGTCGGAGGCCCAGGTAACAATGCACTATGGAAGTACATGTACATGGGAGTAATTGATAAACACTACTTTGAGATAAAAAGAACAAGAAGAAAATAGAGGAAAATAGCCTTGTACATGTTGTGACAATAGAGAAAGAGGATGGACGGAGTTCATAAAAAAATCTGAGCAATGTTGAGGGGGCTGTATTCCTTCCATAACAGTTTTCTTGGGATCTATTGTTAAAAACGCCTTTTATAGTTGCACCAAGAGTGATAAGTAAATGAGGAAAATGGTGATGATAAAAATAGGGCTAAAAAAACACCAAACAAATAATATTTGAAAAGTGGTGACTATTAAATCTACAAAACAATTTAGCAAAACATTTTATGATGAATAAGTTTCGTTTACCTCCTAAACGACTATTGACTATGCAAATATGTTCCCCACATCACAGCATATGGTATTTAAAAGTTCTTAAATAGAAAGCTTTTACTCTTGTAATGAATTGCCTCTATTTTCATCACTACTAGGGTATCTATGTACCCTAAATGCTTTCAAGCTCGCATGGAAAATCTGTAACAGAAGAAAAATGCTCCCCCGTGGAAACAGTATTATTTTTTGCACAAAAATAAAGCAAAGGTCCGATTTAATTTTTGATAACAGACTTTATGTTCTCATCTCAGGGTTTCTCGGGAGGTGACACATTGATCCTGTTTCTTTTAGTCTGCCCTTAACCTTGAAACAATGAATCTCGGTCATTAGCTAAGAGGTCAAAGCTGCTACTGGAGATCGGAATGTGAAACTTTGCTGCTCTGTCATCATTAACAAACAGTGTAGTGATGTATTTTGCTGCCTCCAAGTTATCCACTTGGTCTGTTATTTTTTGTCCTGACTTGACACTGAGAACAACAGCTGCACTGGGCAATGCCTTTTCAATGTTGAATGCACTCACTTATGATGAATGTTCACCTTGCCGACCATTCACTCGCATGATTTTTCAGGCAGGCACTGACTCAATCCACAGGCTTCATTTTTTTTTTTTTTTTAAAGAAGATTCAAAAACATTGGCACACACGCTCACACACAAACACACACACATCTTTTTTCGATGGAGCAACAGAGCTTTTGAAAAGTGCTGACACATAGGTACCATTTGATCTCAGGTGATGCAGGGTTCAATCAAAAATCCAAAACGTCTCGCTTGCACAGTTTGCTATTCTTGCTCACTCACTCCGTGTAAACCATGAGACTTCAGTCGGAGCTACAAAAACAGGCTACATGCAGTGTTGTAGTGCCCCGGGCTCTATTGTCCTGCTGGCTCCAAAAAAAGACATTTCTTTCAGTGGCGCTGTAACATATTTACAAAAAAAAAAAAACCCTCAAGTACAGTCTACCGAAAGATGGAAAGTTTTTTTTTCTGGGTGTATTGAACTGTTCAGCTAACAGTATTTATTAACTTATCTTTACACACAGTTCTATGGTTTGGGTTTGAATCATGGTGTTCTCTTAATCTGGGTTCACTTGTCAAAGTATGGTCCCCGTTGTTGATAGCAGCCATTATTATGCAATTTTATCATTATTCTCTTTTGATTTTTTTCTCACATACGTAATTGCTTACATGTGTTAGTGGTCAAAAGACTATGAAAATATCAGGCACAGCAATGCCAAAAACAACGACGTGGAGGTCAAAAAGGCAAAATGGTACTTCATATCAATGAACATTTCAACCGTGTGAACCCTTCCTATATACAAATATGTAGATACATAGTTTTTCTGGTAAAATGTGGCTGTGTGTTGCTTATAATAAGGTAAGGTAATCAATTGAGTGCCATGCTTTTCAGAAAAAAAAGTATTTTTTACAATACATCTAGAGTTAATGAAGCTTTCTTTTTAAAAATCAGAAGTCCTATCTATTAATACACAACCTAAATCTGGCCAGGCATGGTAAGTTAAACCATTAATTACTTGCTATTTATTTTCCCAATTTTTGGAAAATGTATTCTCATTAGGCACACAGTTGAACTGGACTATTCCAGGTAACTTTGGGTTCAGAGGATTGTCAGCTGGTCATTATTTAATTGCTAGGCTCATCAACACAAACATAAATAAACATGAACTTTCTTTCCATGTTGAAATTTTACTTATCATAACATGCATCTTTTCACGTTCCAGAAGGAATCCAAGTGGGAGTATGGGAGGGGAAAAAGCCTGCATACATTATGTAGAATTGATATGATTTTGCTGATGCGCCTAAGCAGCTTTGACTGAAAACCTCACTTGATAATCAATTCATGCAAAACAGTAGTTATCTCCAATTGTGAATTGATGCTTGTAAATCTCTGCTCTATTCTCTTTCTTTGTTTGCCCAAGAACACCAAGGATGCAGCTCCTAGTCATTTTGAAATCCCCTGCTTTCGGCTTCTGTCCCACCTTCTCTCACAAACCTCCCCCGGTGTAACCTTGCGGGGTAAAGCTCCATTGACATCTGCTTCATAAGTATTCAGCACTCAGTGCCTTTGACATTAATCAGCCTACAGTACATTATCTCCCCTCTCCCTCTTTTTTACCTCCTCTCATCCCTAGCATCACCCCTCGTTCACCTCTCCCCCAAACCCCTCCTATCACCCTCCTCAGCTTTCCATGCACTGATTTGTTATCGTGGCTGAGAAAACTGCCCGTTCATTTCTATTTAAATTGCTCTAAATTTTTTAATTTGCTAGTTTACTTAGAGTTTAGTCATATTGGGCGGGAGTACAAAAAAGTCCTAATATTTGCTATTTTGTTCACATGAAAACAGAGAGGTCTTATGCAAGCAGTTCTAATAACATTTTGCAAATAAAGGCATTTTTAAATGCCTGAGGACGAATCATCCAATATAAATGCTATTTTTTTTATAAATTTGGTGGGAAATAATTTGAATAGAGATCTGCTGTCTTCTCAGTCCAAGTTTGTTTTTGATAAAGTTCTTGAATGGACTCTAATTGAGCTTCAGATGTTGTATGACAGACTACAGATAACACATGATGTAGCCACATCGGTATACTACGTTTCATTAATAAAAGCGTCCATTTGTTATGACCAAACTTAAACAGTTGAATCCCCATGAAAAGAGGCAAGCAATTCCTGAGTAGAGTCATGTTGCTTCTGTATTAGTTGCAGCCTTTCTATGAAAACCAGCCTGCGTTGGTCATATTTTAAATCAGGGGTGTCGAACTCTGGTCCTCAAGGGTCTGTTTTCCATATCTCCCTCCTCTACCATACCTGAATCTAAAGATGAACTCATCAGCCTGCTGTCAAGAATCTTGAAAACCATCCTGATTTTTAGATTCAGGTAAATTGGTGGAGATAGACATGGAAAACAAACTGGATGGGGCCCCTCAAGGACCGGAGTTAGGCACCCCTGGTTTAAGTAAAACTTGCCCTCTATAAGTGCAAAGAAGCTGACTGTGCATCCCTCCATCCATCCATCCATCCATCCCGAAGGAGTAGATTAGAGGAGTAGATGAGGACACGTCGAGGTGTGTAGCTGTCACACAGATTATCTTGGAGGTGTGATGTATGCCCCCGCCGCTTGCTAACAAGGGATTATAAAGCTTCACGTAATCCTGGATGGGCGGGTTGGCTCAGGATTTTCACTGTTACTGCATTAGCATTAAGCATTAATAGTGGCCAGGCATTAGTGTTAGCAGCTCATAGTGTCCCCGAATACATTAACACCTAATAATGCTATGCTTTTAGATTAGCATTTACTTATTTCAATACCGTAGCATGCATTATGCAGGACTGTGAGTACAATGCAACAGAGGTACATGTGGAGCCAAACCTGTGATCACCAATTCTGTGTGTGTGTGTGCGTAAGCATTCGATCATAGAGTCACAACAGAAGGTTAGAGTAGACATTAGACAAAGGACAATGAAGGTTCCATCAGGTGAGGGCTTTGCCACAGTGTGCAGTTTACATTTGTCAGAGCAGAGCTCACCAAACGGGATATACTGTATCATTGTTTTATGAGCCATAACAAGATCAACTTTTGAGAAAGAATCAATTGAATACACGAAAGTGAAGACAGTTAGAGATGTCTAATGTAGGAAAGTGCAGTAGTACCTTTAACATATAGCAGAACACATGCTGGGCACATGGTGAGTGTCCACTATATTGCACAATTGGCGGGAATATACAATATACTATGAGCTTTAGTTTGTTCGAATGTTTTAGTTCAAACAGAGTTCAGCTAATAGTCACTAGCCCACTGTTTTCCCAAGCCTAAAGGAGGGGAGTATCGTAATAAGAGAGGTATTATTGATTTAAAACAAACAACAACAACAACTATTTTGGGGAAAAATTATGTTTCCGACTGTTTTGCTGTGGCGAGCCCTACGGAGATAAGGCGAAAAGTCCAGAATGAGTTCCCTGAGAAGATTTCCCCATTCCTTGTGACCCTGAGAAAGTTTGCTGGCCCACTAAAACAAGATTGAGCTCTTAGCTCACTAGTCAGCATGCTCGACTTCCACAGTGACGATGTGGGTTCAAACCTTGTTTGGAGAGAGCTAAGAATGAGAAAGGTAACACCATGTATTCACCACCAACATCGGTGTGGTTACACGTTTAATTTTACATTAAATTTCGAGGAAAGGTAAAACTGCGGTTATTTTATGATAGTTGGTAGTTAAATGGACAGAAACATGCTTTACTTTGTATTTTTTTTTTTAATGTGGGAGGAAACCAAGATTACTGGAGAGTGAAAATCCTGCAAATTCCAAATAAAAAGGCCAGAACCTCGGATTTTTCTTTATATCAGAACTGTGAAGCGTCGCGTTACCCAATCACCCACCATGCTGCCCCATAAATACAGAGTACACTACAAATAAATTGAATACGGTATAGCAACTCAATTGATTCAAAAGACCTGCGGTTTAAAGGCAGCGTTAAGTGCAGTTAAAGTCTGAAGCTCTTGATGATTGGGGTCCAGCTGAGAGAAGAAACCAAAAAAATAAAAAATAGGAGAACAAATAAAAGAAAGCTCCACAGAGACAAAAAAGCAGAGGGTAGGCGAGGGGCCCATATATCTCAGAAAGAGGTATAATCATGCAGCTATTCAACACAATCATTATCAGACTGCAGTCTGTACCAGCAGGGGTCCGAGGATGATCTAAACCACCCACAGATACACACACAGAAAGCCCCTGCCAGCCACAATGTCATCTTTAGTCACAATTTTTAAATCTAAACTTTTCCTCCTGTGACAATCCAATCAGCTTTCATATTAATTCCACTCATTCCTTTTCCGCTGGAGGCGTTTAGTACTAAAAAAAAGTGGGTTGACCGATCAAAAGGCTTAAATTATCCTAAAGTAAATATGCTGTTGAGTAATAACCTGTTAATTACTTGTGGTTAATGACACGGCAGATTAAGCTGAGACAAAGGCCAGAACATGTGTTTGTGTTGCAAGATTCAGGCTATTAGAATGCATGTGTGTGCAAAGAAAAGGGGGGAAAAGGAATTACACTGTAATTGCCTTGTCCATCCATATCCGCCCACAGAGCCATGTGGGAGCCGGTGGGCTAAAGTGGCTGCCACTGCTTTAGAAATAGCCGTGCGAATGGCTGGAGGGAGTTGTAAAATACTCCATTGTCTCCACAGTCGCATCGCTCGGCCTTTAGGGAGCCATTTACTCACTCGGCCCAACAAATAGAGGCCACAGTAATTCTTACTTTGAGCACAATTGTTGGATTTTAAAAGAAATATATTGAGAGGAGTTTGGACGAAGGAACTTTTTAGAGATCCGCCGTTAGAGATCCCGCTTGCTGTAATACCCCTGATATCTCAAACGCTTGGTCTGTTGAACAGGAAGTGTTATAGGCGATTGATTCTGCCTTGTTAAAAGTATACCTTTAGATTGGATATTTTCAGTCACACAGCGTTGGCTTCACAGTCTTTGCTGAGCAAATAAACAACATACTACTGTTAAAAGAACAATGTTAAAAATAATAGGCTGAAGCCAATGGATTGACATCATGAGACCGACAACCAATTACAGAGGAATCTCCAGATGTAATGTCCCAAAGTATACAAATATGGAGTTCAACCAAAATGGTCTATAACAATATGCCTCAAGATAAAGCAGAACTGCAAATATAAACGCAAATTACAATGATCAAGAATAAACATGAACATAGCCATACTATACTGTTTTTACATCAGAAGGAAAATATATTGTATGTTCCAGACTTTTTTTTTTTAATATCATTTGACTGGGCCTGCGACCAATACTCAAGAGTGACATATATATGATTTTTTTGTCTCACCAACAGCCTGTTATGTTGAATTTTAGGCCGTAGTTTTTTGAAAAAAATGTTATGTTAAACAAAGCCTAGTTAGACTGATGTTCCCCATTTCATTATTCATACTTTAACACATGTTTGTTCTTGGTTTCTGATAAAATAAAACATTGCTCTCCCAAAAATGCGACTTATATATTGTTTTTCCCACCTATTCTTTAGCTGATGCGATGTATAATCTGGAAAATATGGTACCTATAAATCTCTATATATGTACAGGTAAGTATGGATTACATTTCGGGGGAAAATGTATTTGATTGATTGATTGAACCAGGAAAAAAATCTGATTCATAGTCTGGAAAATATAATAAGCATCCTTCCATAATGTGTATCATGATGTCAAAGTGCACATTGCTGATCACAGAAACCAGGTTATGAATCCACTGTGTTCCGCTAAACTCCAATTACTGAATTCCTCACTGTCCAACAGCATGAATTTCATCCGGCAGTAATAATGTTCATATTAACTCTCTTACTAGGTGTGTCAATGTTAAGTTGAGTAGACTTGTCCTTGTCTACTCAACTTAACATTGACACACCTTGTAAGAGAGTTAATATAATAATAACTTCCATTCAAGCTCAGCTATCAAGCATTTTGTTGAACATCAATGCAAAACTGCCCCCCTCATCGGGCGTAATTAATCAAATGCTGTCACCAATCTGCGAGCATTTCTATCAGTGCAATGTGCTGCTTACTATAGGCCACTCTGGTAGTTTGAATAGGTATGTGTGTGTGTGTGTGTGCGTGTGTGTTAGTGAGTCACCAACACCATCTGGGGTATATATATGAGGAAGAGCAGAAGCATGTTGAGACGCAAAGGGGGTTCTCTCAAAACACACAGACAAGTGCCTCCCCCGCATGCTTCACCACACATACGCACACAGACACCTAAACATTAAGACACACACACACACATGGGTTTATGTGTTCATTACAAACATAATCACAGCCTACATCTCACACCTGTGTTCCTGTCTAGGTTACATGTTAGGTGTGTTTGTGAGCGCAAGTGAGGTAGATGGCAATCTATCATTTCAGAGAGGCATCATATGCCATTAAATATATACTGTAAAAATAAAAATATTTTTTTGATAGTGCTCAGCTGATCAATTAACTATTTCATTGGGTCATAGAATCTGTGAAAAAACATGAAGCCACTTGTAGGAAAAGAGAATTACTGTTTCTGAGCAAAATCCATCACATCCAGGGTCCTCCTATTCAAAACGATTACAAGGAAAAACAACAACAAAAAATAAGCATGTGATTCAGGGTGTCCCCCGTTGTGTGCCCGTAGTTAGGTGGGATTGGGTCCGGCAACCCCAGTGACCCTTGTGATCAAAAGTGGTTTGGCAAATGAATGAATTAATGAATTTGATCTGTGAACTCAGGCTGAAAATACTAAAACGTTGCAGTATATTGTTTTGCAGGTCAAAATTGCCCTGTTTTTAGGATTGGCTATGTGAATAGTACCATTGATTTTTGAATACCTATATTTTGAGCCTAAAGAAATTGCAGATGTGTGCAGAACTCTAAGAATGTTAGCCCGTGACGATGGTTCATCGTCTTCAAAAATCTGTAATAAAGTCATTCAAGTTGCCACGGTTCAGTAGACATCATACAAGATGTTCTTTTGAGTGAATCTGGCAGTGGAAATCCCCCTGTCAGCATTAACTCTGGATAAAACAGGATGCTAGTGGCAGTCTAGGAGCGCATTAAAAGCATTAACACTTAATATGAGGGCTAAACAGATACTAAAAGTTTGGTCTGATAGGGAGGGATGTCAACATGCCTTCAATATACTGCCTTCTCAAGGCGGGAGAGTGCTCGGCTCGTGAGAGGGTGGCATCCTTCAGAACCGGAGTACAATGACCTTGATCAGGGGAACACTTGAGAATGCACGGCTGCCTGGAAGAGTGATGTCTCTCTGAAAGCGCGTCATTCACAGGATAAAACATGAAGAGGGCAAGATGCAGGGCTTCCCTAGGACTCTTTGCACAGACGTTTCATTACGCTGGTTCTTAGAGAGAAAGGCGCAGCAGCTGTGCAGTTTTCAGAAGAACATGCCACCAGTTGAACAATGTGGAATGGAATTAGATTTTTCATTGTATACATTCCCATGCCCAGGAAAATCATTATGGGAATGATCACGAGATACATTTTTGTATGGACGATGCTTTTAATCGACATGCATCTACATTTACATTTAGCAGTTACTTTTTTTTATGGATGTACTTGTTGTATTAACTTGTATGGCCATTTACAGCAGTGGTTGAGTGTAATATTTAAGTGTATTATTAGTACATGTTACGACTATAAGTGGGATCGAGAATTTGGTAATCGAGTTGTTGGGTTGTATAGGGAATAGCAGTCTTATTAACTGTCTCTCTTGAAAATGAGCTTTTAATCTCAATAATGCGTAGTTGGTTAAATGAAGAATTTAATTTGAAGGTTAATTTTTAAATGCCGTTTTGGCATGTTAAATAAATTTTCCCATTTTTTCCCTTGGTGCCTCATACAAGAAACACTATACATCAATTAAATAAGACATTTTGCTACATTATAACCACAACAAAAATATTGAATTGAAATGAAGATTAGCCCATCATTTCATTTTCTCTCAGAATTTTTGATTGTGGGACATCATAAAAAAAAAAGAAAAAGACCTTCTGTGCCCACTATGTTAGTTTAGTATGTCTGACCTGAGGCTAGGAAAGTCTTTGAGACTGAAAAAGAACATGGTTACACTTTGTAGGATTCATGAGGCGTGTTGACAGGTTCACTCCACTCCGCCAAGTTGAAAAGAGGGTATCATCAGACAGACCAAGGACAAAATAAAAAGACGAACTGTCATGACATGTAGTGAAATGACATAAGATGTAGGATTAGCTCCTCCAAAACCAAAACATCATATTTGTGCAGGGGCCAAGGTTGCTTTGTTTTTGTTGTTTTACAGCATCTACTATTTCTCTACTATTTGAAAAGTAGACAACTTTTTTCTCTGCTTATCTTATTTTCGTTTTTCATTCCATTAGGTGGTTTTACGTCTTAAAGTTTCTTTAATTGAGATCATTGAAATTGAACACAATAATTTTATCATGCTACTTACCTAATTGACATTAAATCATAAATATCGCACAAGTAATATGTCCCAACGATGGATGTTCTGTGTGAATGTGCTGCAAACCTCCACAGTGGTTGACATTAATAGACAAGTGCAGCAGAGCAGGCGGCATGGCCTAGAGCCAAGTGTCCCTTCTGCTCATACAGCCGAGGCCAACAGCCAATTTAAGCCGTGTTCAGGTTGTGGGCCAATTAGAGCCATTGGGCAGAACGCTGGACAAGTATGAGATATTGGTCATCGTTTTTTTTGTACAAAATCTGCACGATATTAAACGCATGGTCAGTCAGTTTCTGGCCTTCTGCTCTTTAACCAGAACCGTGTGTTGTATCATTATGTATCTGACAAAGCATTCATACTATCATATCAAATATCCTATGCTTGGTAATATTTGTGAAGTATTTGTAGCTCGCACAAACCTGTAAATGTGCTGAAACAAATGTTTACCTTCACATTCATGAGCTACCTCTCGTGTCGTCTCATCCTGTTTGGAGCGATCAAGTCGAGGCTTTCAGCCAAGCGAGCAGAGGAGGGCCATCAGTCATTGGTCCGAGCCAAGGAGACCCTCTGCTCCGCTGCCGGAGCCAGACAGTGGGGTCAGGCTAAGGTCAGGTGGTCATGCCTGGGGTCAAATGTCAACAGACACCCTCGGTGAGCTGCACTAATAAATGTCATCGGCGCACGCACACCCCAATGACTGGCAAGGCTGTCCTCTGGTGAGCGGTGATTGCATATGGTTCATTGCATTGGGTCAGACCTTCATTTATCACATGACAACCTCTTCTGATATTAAACAAGAGCAGCTTTCAACACCTTCACTTGTTGTCTCGGGTTTGATTGTCATGACCGGCAAGTTTGAGGTGACCGAGGGGAAGGCTGCTATAGTGATATTACACATTTTTGTATTTATTTTTCCCTAAAAAATTTTCCCTATCGTAGGCCATCTTAAGTCTAAAGTTTAATTTTGTAGGCACCTCTAATGGTATTCGTTATTCATAGAACACGGATTGTCTTATTATTATTATTTTTGTCCCGAATCGTCATCGAATCAGTAGGCTATATTTGATTTGGATTTATGAATTGTAAAGAGTGTTATTGAAACCATCAAGCCTATGTCCAGAACACCGTTCACACTGGGCCAATTGTCCTATAACATAAGCACGCACAATTATTCTTTCCTCCCACGTTTCTATACACTATAATTTTGTGATACGATAATTTTTCTAATGTTATGGTTCACATTACATGTAGTTATTTGGCTTATTTGAAGACAGCACCTCTTTGCATGGATTTTATAGTTTCTCCCTGTCCTTACAACTTACTCCCAAAACACAAGTTGTTTAAAGACTAATTTGGAGACCACTGTGCTGATGACAACAGTTAATTCACTAATGCAAAAGGGAGGGCATCAGTGGATTGAAAAAAAATTATTTATATACCACTAGCTTGACTTTGGCAAGGATAATGAAGATCTGGCAAGAACCAAATGGTCTGGAGTAAAATCCCACAATGTGAAACAAAGGTCCATGTAATGACTTGACTTGTACATGCTCACATAAATCAGAAGCAGATAAAAGATGATGAATGGCGATGCGGAACCAGGACGAAGTAGAAGTGTTTGATGCTTATCTTGTTCTCCTTCCTTCAGGTGGCCTCTCTCAATAACACATCAGCCATTCAAAGAGCATAACGGAGCAATCAGCCCACAATTTAACCTCTCCCTGTACACTCACATAACCACACAAGTGGCAGTCAATTCACAAAGCTTCTACTCCTCAAATTTCCCAACAAATGATAACTTTCAGGCCCCCCAGCGATAAAGTAATTTCTCCATCTCCTGTCGAGGGGGGTTAGGGGATGACGGAGGGCTGCGATAATCTCATAAACAGAAGCTGTGGAGATGCGGGCCATCTATTATGAGTGGGAAGAGTCGCACAGATAGAAGCATTTATTATGGGCGACAGCAGACGATGCATTCTCATTGTGTGATACTAGTGGTGACGGACACACAGCCATCCGTCTTCTGGGGAGCGACAGATGGGAAGCGACCGAGGTGCGCGCACAGTGAGCGGGGAAGGGCGGCACGAGGAGACAAACTTAGACTGTAAGCAAAGAGACTTGAGCGGGATCATGCTTTTGCAATTACAAACACGTGTTTGTAGTACTTTATACATCAATATTCATTCACATAACCCTGGAAATTGCTCGTCACTTTAGTGTAGTCTCAAGCTTCACATACTGTACATATACAATCGAACTTTTATGACAAGCATCTAATAATAAATTGCTCATTCGACAGCTCACACAGCTTTTGTGAGGGCGTCATAACAAATATTGATCGGAAAATGTACTTCTAGTAAACTGACTATGTGGCATGTGTTATTCCACATTTGGAGGACGACACAATTCTTCAGAAATAAGCATTCACCTCCGGCATATTTGTCACCTATTAGGTATGAAACTATTAAAGGCTAAGCTTAGTATAAAGATCAATGGTATTTTTTTGAAAATGAACGATTTGTTTGATATTTAAAATCCTTTCATTCATTTTTTATATTGCATATCCTCAAGAGTTGGAAGGGTTGGTGCAGCCTAATCCACCCAACCATGTGCCAATCACAGGGCACAAGAAATACAACCACTCACGCTCTTGGTCAAACCTAGTAGAAATTTAGTGTTCAACCCGCCTACCCGGCATGTTTTTTTCGATGTGGGAGGAAACCAAAGTACTTGTAGGAAACCCACCTGGGATTAAACCCCCGATCTCAGACCTGTGAGGCTGACGCGCCCATATTAAGATATGTATCATAATCACCATGACAGTGTTGCAGGATTGCAAATCCGGGCTAATGTTATCTTTTTTTCTCCGGAGTACAAGCCAGCTGTTAATTTAGCTCTTACTGCTGACCAAAAGTACAGAATGAAAGATCTCCCTGGTCTCCCAAATGCTAAATCCTTTCCCTTGTTCTATCACACTATGTGGTGGAAATTGTATAATGAACCTGCTCTCTGTTTCTGTTTTTTTTCTCTAAAATATTATGAAAAGTACAAAAATGAACAGTACAGTTGGGTTAATGAGTAAAGCACTGGAGTCTAATTCTTGCGTGATTCGATGTCAAGAGGAGAGCCCGGGGCGATGAATAATATCCGTAAATGTGGCGAATGGGAAGTGTTTGGCCTGATGTCGATCAGTGTGTGCGCTTGAATTAAGATACACAGCCACTTATACATAAAGTGAATAATAAAAGCAAACATGTATGCAATTTGTTCATATAAGATGTACATGGATTATTCCACAAGGAACTAACCCTCAAAACCTATTTATGTAATTAAGTAAAGAAAAAAATGTGCTTTATTCTGCCTCCATGCAAAATAGTATCATATGAAATAGAATAACTAATTAAATCAAACCTAACTTTTTTTCCTTACAAGGTTATTTACACAGAAATTTCATGGTATTTATCATGCTGACTGATTTTACTATTTGAAGGTTTGAAATGTCTTCCAATTCTGGAATGATGCCTAAACAATACAAACTACCCCTTAAATGAATGGCTTACTATAGGCATCTATATCCAAGTAACATCATAATAAAATGTAATTTATCTAATCCTAAACCATTACATCGTGCCACACACTCTTAAAGTTAGTTACGAAGCAACAATTAATCTCTACAGGTTCCTGGCATAAATATGATAAAAATATTGTCTTCTGTTGGCAAATCGACTGCAGAATCTTAGGCAAATAAGTCATAAAACACAATTGAAAGGAGGCTGGGAACAAGTTGGCAAACACGATAAGAGCGAGAACAAGAGTGTGACGATGGAATAAGTCCAGGTAATATTTTTATTTGTTTAATTGTGTCTGTTCCATTCATTGAGGTTTGAGCATGCACAGTGGACTGTGGAGACCAAAAAGGCCTAAAAACAGCTTGTTATCAGTGTGGAATGACAGATGAGAAGCAATTAAAATGAACCATATGGATGATCATATGGTAATGTTATAATTAGCTCTATTTTGAAATAGAACACTTGCATAAAACAAGAAGAAAAGAAGAAATGTAAACAAAATGTTAGATGATTCACAAATGACTTTGTAGGGAGTGATTTGAAACAATCCAACGTTAATAGAAAGTGAATTTCAAATGTGACATTCACTTCACTATCTTCAACGGATTATTACATAAGTGAAGTGTCGGTTTTTATCAAGTTTATTTGCCATGTCAAATACTCAAAAGGAATATTTCTCCAGGGTGAAAACATCACTTTATTTTCTCCCTGGCTCACATCAAAATGTGTCCTGCCTACTGTTGTTTTAACGTTTGAGGAAAATAAACTCATTCCCACACCACTGAGATGAAGAAACACTTTTGTTTAGGTCGCCATAAAAATGTAATTAACACATTTTATGTGCACAAGTTATAGAATGTGCCGTATGACTCCAATTATGATCACAGTTGCTTGAAAGTGTTTTATTTTTCCTTGTCATTCCTCTCATCTATTTATCAAAGCTATTGAAATCACAGATACACAAGAACACTAAAGCAAGGGGAGATGCAATCGGCTCTTGTTGAGGTAAACAATGATTCTTTTTAGTTGAATAATTCACTAAGAACCTTCAGGATATCGCTATCTATCAAAGACTTGTAGGATATGCATCGATTTTTTCTGTTAAAATTATCTCTTTCATATCACTGATACAGTAGGTGTTTTTTTGATTGCAGGAATCATTTTTCAAGTCAACAGAAAGCGCATGGACATATACAGTCCCAAAGAATATTGGCAGGGGCGGAGCACCAAACTATGGAAGTCACACAAAAAAAATGGAAAGCTATTTTGAAAGATGACAAAATCGTAGTCATTAGTTCACCAGGTTCTGGGATTGCCGCGTGCAACATGGGCCACTCAGACTGTAATAATATGTAACAATTTGTGATCTTTGGTTTTATCATTTCTATGTGAAAGGCATTTTGGAAAACAAACATCTTTACTTGTGTCTTCAAAATGAAACAGAGAGAGTGACCTTTGCATAGGTTAGCATGCCATTTTTGGTGGCTCGAACCTAAAGATGATTTACTTGCAACAGAGATATTCCCATGTGTCGTGAAGCTCCCCATCCCGACATCTGTAAAAGGTCACGGCCAAGTAGAACATACGGCAACATTTTCACACAACAAACACAAGCAAAAGCCCTTGAGACCTACCTCGCTGGTTGTAACCCTCAATTAGAAACCCCCACTCAACTTCATAGTACACCTCGTTCATGCAACTGTAGTGTGCCAGACACAATCAATCACATCTATTTAAGTCTCATTCGAGAAAAGTGATAAAATTGCTGCACTTTCCTCAAATGTGCGCTTGTCTCACTTCCTTTTCCTGTTGACTATCCATATTACCTGTTGCTTAAGTCAAATAGCAAAGTACTGTCAGCATTGCTCTGTATTCACAGTATGTTTTTCATTGGTCAGTGGCCCAGATATGTTGAATGGCTAGAGTCATTAGAGCAAAAAGAAGTCTCAAAAAGGGCTATGCTGTTTGAGCAAAGACAAATTCTGAAGCCGTGAGAAACTGGAGTTTCCCTCCACGGGTGAGATAGACATGAACATTTTTCAAACAAGTCAAAATAAATGTTTCTTAGTAAAAAAAAAGCCTCTCTGGATAAAACATTTCAGGGTGTTGCCCTCACTCCATCAATCTACAATACCAGGGGGGCCATGTCCGGTCCTCGAGAGCCCCTATCTGGTTTGTTTTCCATATCTCCCTCCACCAACACACCTGAATCAAATAATCTGGATTGTTATCAAGCCTCTGGACAACTTGCTGATTAATTGATCATTTGATTCAGGTGTGGTAGAGGAGGGAGATGGATGGGGGCTCTTGAGGACCAGACTTGGCCATTGCCACTTATACCATTGCCTTAAAATTCCACAAACAAGACCACGTCAAAAATTCATGGGCCATACGAATTTGAGAACACAAGACCTAAGCTGTTGTTGCTCTACCATGTTTTATATTATAAAGGATATACTGCAGTTGATCATTTCCATGAGTGTGCCTCATTTTCCCCTTGTAGATAGATAAATAAAACAGAGGAAGCATGTAATGCCTCAGGAGGCTCAAGTGATCCAACTCTTACGACTTCAGTTTTGTGCGCATCAGACACAACATAAAAACGATGAAACTGAAACAGCTTACCGCTTTATTTCAAAAGCGTGTTCGATAAACATAAAAAAATAAATAGGATCAAGTAACAGGTTCATTGGGGGTTCATGTCAACACTTCATGATAAAAGTGTGTTTAGAAGCTTTTTGTCCTCTGGGGGTTAATAAAGCTGATTTAGCTGTATTGACAAAACATGGGGACACTTCCATGCTTCCATACTGGTGTATTGGAATAGTTATGATTGGTCTTGCTGATGGAACACGGTGGCTGGCACAAAATTGCCTCTGGGATGCATACGTTCTGGGTGTGTGTGTTTGTGTTGTTTGCGTTTTAACAGATTTTGTGAGTACGTAAATCAGTTCGGATTGTTTGCATTGTTGCAGCTTGTCCCACTTTTGGAGACAAAAACTCATATCTAACGCAAGTTATTTAATTTTATGATGAAGCCTTAAAGCTGTAGGGTGTATAGAAGAGTTAAGCTCTTGGAAAGGAATATAAATAAGTGGCATGTCCTCTGAAGTGATGAAAAAACAAACGTGTGTGTCTGTGTGCTTCTATTGTATGAGAGAGAGATATAAAGCAGATTGCGATAGTGTACAAGATGAAAAAAAGCCAATGGTTGGAATCAAAGAATGAAATCTTAGATAGTAATGGATATCCTCAGAGGTGAACGTAGACTGCTATTTTCTTACTTTTTGACCTATTTGTAATCTGTGCAGCGCAGCCTCCAATTTTTTCCAATAAATAATACAAAGGCCACAGTGAAAAAAAAGATACAAACTACAAGGCTAGAAGTAATGCATTTACAATAATGAACTTACAATAAATGATCCAAAAAATAATTGGCATATAAAATACATTGTAAATGATACGTTTCTAATAAAGAGTATACCAGAGAAGTAATAGTATTAATTATAAAATGTGTGAGATGTGTATTGCGGAATATTCAGCAATGTTGCAAGTTGTTCTTATTTTAGATATACTTAAAAAAAATATATATACATACAGTAAATGAATGAATGAAAACATGGGTAAGTTGTTTTCTTTTAAATATTAACTATTTTATGTGGTTAAAACAATGGTTTTGAGGGATCATAAAAAATACAGTATATTTGATCGAAAAATATATAAGAATTTTCAACAAGAAAATTGAAAATTGTGACATCACAATAAAACACTGGAATTATATGCTGATTCTTGTTTTGTTTTTCTAAACTATACTAATTATACTGTACATTAATCTTTTTGCTTTATGAGTCTAAAAAGGGCTCAGAGTAAATACATTTAAATCAAAATAAAAGTAACAATAATCCTAATATTTAATAGGGACCTCCTCAGTGCATTTGTAAAATCTCCTAATTTTTCTGCCAAAATCCCATTATAACGGTTAACTCACCTCTTTCTGCTTCATTTCTGCGCTGTCCTCCACAAAGACCAAATAAATGGATCAATCTAGAAGACAAATAAAAATGTCACCTGGAATGTTTCCACAAGTCCCTTACTTACTCCATCACTCTTTTTTTCCCTTTCCTTCATTTTTCTCCTAGCCCACCCCATTCTGTGTTTCCCCCGAAATATGTCCCCCTTTATCGCAGGTGACGTGGCAGGATAGGCCTGTCCGGACCAGGTAATGATTTTTTTTCCCGTTCTTATTTTCGTGTTGCGGGGGATCCGCGTGGTGCTGGTTATCAGGCCATTTATTACCCTGCCAGCTCACCACTCAGCTGTCTGACTAAATGCAATCTGCCCTGATTCAAACAATTACCCCAAGATGGCGAGAGGAAGAAGAATAGCCCCCTCGTTGCGGGTCACTGAGAGTTTAAGGAAATACACAAAGACACTTCAGTGCTTTGCCAAATCAACCAGGCACTTTCTTCAAGTCTAAGAAGCATAGTGGAAAAGATATTGAGGTAGTTACAAAATACATAACAGTTAAATGTCTTAGTCTCTCAGCTATTTATTTCCCCAGAGGTCTGCAGTTCAGTTTAGCTTGCTATGGTTCAGTTCAATCCTAATTGAGGCATAAGTAACGTCACATTTAATTCTGCACCAGATTTCCACAATTTCCAAGTCATTTTTCGAAACATTTAATGTCCTAATCAGACAGAAGACAGACTACTTGGTTCACAACATTATCCATGTTAAAAACAGTCCCAAGACGTTGTCATGAAGCACTTGACGTCCGTGGATTTTTCTACATCTAAACACACTTGCTATGAATTCACTCTTGGTCTTCCAGCCTCCCCCATTCCAAAAAACATACATGTAAGGTTGATTGATGATACAAAATGGTCTTAAGTTTTTTATTGTGGTGCGAGGTGCACCTTTTTATCCAGTTGAATAGGTTCCAATCACCACCCAAATGAGGACCATCGCAATAATGGACAATGGGATGGATGAATATTTTGTATGCATGACCTAGGAGTATTTCACATCCATACATTTACTATGATTGCAAAACTGTGTTAGCTAGCCAACTCGACTTTAGACTAATGAAGACCCCTGTGGACGGATGATTTATTGGGTGTCAATGCACCTGGTGACTGTCAGGGAATGAACACTATGAAGTGTATTTTTTGCTCATTCTAATTTATTTGTGTTGGAATCCAATTGGACTGGTCATGCTGCATTTAAAAAAATATATTTTTTTTTAAATATCCAAAAACAAATTATATTTTTATACTTTAATAATGATTCCAGGTCATGGAAAGGGAGCTCACAAATTCCCCCACAAATGATTTACTACAAAACATATACGTTTAGAGTCTGTACTTATATCCGCAGCAGATCCGCTCTTAAATGACCAATAAATCTTTTAATTCATCATCACACAGTGAATAATGCAGCGTATCCACTGGGTCAGAGAGTGACAGCGATTACAACTTCCACCATGTGGAAAATGAACATATTCATTTGTTTGAAAGCCGCTCAGGCGGGAAGAATTCATTCCGAGTCATAGGGCTGGATTTGGTCAAGGTCTGCACCTATAAAAGCAGGTAAATAATTGATTGCCGCTTAATTTGGCATCTTTTATAGTGCTTTTGAAATTTGCAAACAATGCACATAAACTAAGTAAATGAACGTGCAATATTTACTACAACACTAAATCATAACTATTGTGTTGAATCTGAAATCTAATGGTATTTTTTTTCCAATTACAATTTGCCTGTTAAAATGCTCACCTTGATGCCACAGCAGGTGCACAATCAAATATTTCATTTCAAGGCCTTTTATAAGACCATCATCACTTTGCTGTGCTAACGTACGCTACATTTTGGTTCACCAGCACAGCTCGAGTCATCAAAACTGCAAAGAAACAGGCCACAATTCTCCCCTAGACCAGCATTTTTCTATGTCTATGTGTGTGTGTGTGTGCATCTGTCTTTTTGTGTTGTTATTGTGCCTGATAAGAAGAGCTGTTCAGCAATATTTAGCATTACTGCAAAACCGAGTAGCTTTTTGCACAAAACACAGCGAATCTCACCACTACCAAAGACAAAACAAAAATAACACAGACACCCCCCCTTCATACACCCGCACGCAAACACCCATGGGGAACAACATCAACAACAAGCATTGAGTTGTGCCAGAGAAAACAAATATCGGAGAAATTGAACAATCAATCCCAGAGTTGAAATAACACTTGAATTATTAATTGTATGAACAATCAAATGGCATTCATAAGCCGTGATTTGCTTTGTGTTGTGTCAATGCATGTTTGGATTTGCGTGACGCTGTCCAAGATAATAAAAACAATGGGTTGTTGGGATGTCCAAGTTCAAGCTGGCCTGCAACAGCTGCTGTGCTGTCATATGCAACATACGCTACATTCAAACCCTCAGCTACAAAGATACACACTGCCACACACACACACGTACCTATATGCACGCACACAAACAAAAGAGCAGCTGAACAGCAGCTTCACAGCGTACAAGACTTGTGCAAGCATCCATCATGGACAACATCCAAAGAGAGCTGAGAAAATCTTCCTCTCATCTCTCATCTTTCTAATCATTAATATAACCCAGCATAAACTATTTATCTCCTGTCTCTCCTAGCTTTTCTCAGGATAAATAAAACATTCTTGAAAATTCCAAATGATTCAACCACATGTGCTCGAATTGAAATTCAAACATAATAAAATACCAGTAAAGTGACACAATATTTTAGAATGTACAAACAACTTGGCACTTATTTGAATACTTTGAAAAAAAATCATAATTGTTAGACTATACATTGTGATGGATACTTTAGAGAAATATTTTGACTTTTTGCTCTTCTAATCAAACTCATTAACAAAATTCCACTATATATTACAATAGAAAATTGCAATATAGTATACCTATTTTCTAATTATGAAACATTTGGAAAAGTTTGGATTATTTAAGTAATCAAATAGCAACCATTAATATGGGAAAAACATTTGAAATATTTCTGTCTAACTAAGATTTTTTTTTAATGGTAGGGTACCTAAAAAACATAAAATAAAAGATTTGACTGTGTGTGTTTGTGTGTGTTGGAGCCTATTAAAGTGTGAAAGCTGGTTCATAATGTCATGACTGTGTACATATTCATATGTACTCTACTATAACATATGTCTGTATGCTTGGACACGGTATATCCGTGTTAATATAACCTCTAATGATGAAATATGTTGCAAATGTTATTTCGGTCGGCTGACAGGTGATTTAGATGTGGGGGGTATGCGTGTGTGTTTAATTGGACCTCCCTGAGCTTGTCTCCAGGTGATGGACCTCATCTGCTCTTCCTCTGATTAAGGACAACAGATGGACTGGTAACAACATAGATACATACAAACCAAAGAAAGGCATACTAAAGGCAGATTTAATTTGACTATACATTAAAAAAAAAGTTTAGTTGGATTATGGATGGGTGATGGACAAGTGCACTTAGCATGTTGGCCTCACAGCTCTGATGTCTGAGTTTTGAAAATATATATACATATTTATACATATATGAATACATATATGAGTGTATATATACACACACAAAAAAAAAAAATATATATATATATATATGAATACACACACACACACACACACACACATACATACACATACATATATATATATATATATATATATATATATATATATATATATATATATATATATATATATATATATATATATATATATATATATATATATATATATATATATATATATATATATATATATATATATATATATATATATATATATATATATATATATATATATATATATATATATATATATATATATATATATATATATATATATATATATATATATATATATATATATATATATATATATATATATATATATATATATATATATATATATATATATATATATATATATATATATATATATATATATATATATATATATATATATATATATATATATATATATATATATATATATATATATATATATATATATATATATATATATATATATATATATATATATATATATATATACACACAGCCCCAAAGCTGTTGTAATGCAATATATATGAACTGTTTGTATTAAAAATTTACAGTATTTTCAATTTATTTGTAAGAGAAATAAAAAATAAGTGTTCTTTGTAATCCTATTAAAAGAATACAAATGAAAATAAAAGAGTTGTACATGTGGAGCCTCAGAAAATTGTTTTCAAATAAAAACACCAGGCAGTGCATTTTTGTATGAGGGTTAACAACCCATTTTGTTGCACTTGTCCAATTGAGTGATTTTGACCCAATCACTTGTTGTGCAGTGGGCCTTATGGGTTCACTATGCGTATAAAACAAAAAAGGAGGAGGTAAATTACCTCTAAACTGGTACAAACAGATAGAATCACAATGGATCTGTTGTTTCCAAATCATAATAATTTCCCCTCTTCCACCTAGTCCGTCATTATAGTCATTTCCTCTATACTTGTTGCTGATGCTGAATCCATTCATTCATGTTCTATCTCATAAAAGTGCATCTCCCCATGTAAAAGAGCTGGAAGGTATAGAAAATTGGATAATGACACTCAGTGAGGTGAGGGACAAGAGAAATTTATATAACTGCATATGCTTCATCTTTAAGTGGTTTTCCTCCACATCAAAGACAAATGAAATTAATCCAAGTATTAAGAGATGACTACCAACTTTCTGCAGCTGCATTGAAGCTACAACAAGATTCATTTAGGTAAGCATTTGGACAGGTGGCTGGCTAAATGGTATATATAATGTAAAACATGATTTTATTTTGATGGTTAAGCATTTTTTTGTGCCATAAATGCACAAAACACACATGCCCAACAGATAATGATGAAAAAAGGCTATGTCTTCAAACATACTCATTAACTAACATATGAATATGATGAAAGAAATGAGAGGTTAGTTGTTTTCTTTTTTTGGGGAATTTATTCTGAATAAAAGAAGAAAGTTTTTAGTTGTTGCCCTTCATACAGGACAAAAGGAACAGAGGTTTGGCATTCGGGATTGGTCGCATAGTTTCTCCGCTCGCCACCGTGAAATACTTCATTTAGTCCGTGTCAATTTGCCTTAAGGGGCCACGTTCATGCACAATAATGATAATTATTACACCATTCAGCATGATTGCTCTTATTTGCTTGAATAATTCGTGTCACTAGGGATACGGGCAAGAAAAATCTAGCAGCTGAGAAAATTTAGGCAAAGCTGAGGAGTTTATTTAAATGGGTTATTGAATTCCTTTAAATTCATTCCATGGCATTTTTGATTTGGGAATATATACACTCAGCGAAATCCCTAACTAACTGAATAACGAAAAAGGAAAACTCCTCCATTATTTGGAAGTGCATAATATCACACGGGACCTCATGAAAACTCAGTTTTGCAAGCAAGAAGTTTTTCTTTGTTTGCAGTTTACCAATTGGAACCACATAAGCATGAAGGGAATATTCGACCAATGAACGGGAAAGTCATCGTCATCTAGAAAGAGTTCACACACCCCTTAACTGGCTGCTCAATATATTACTGCCTATGAGCTGAATGTATTATACATCAGAATGTGTCTAGTCTTGATTTGAGGTGACTTACATCCTACGTATAACTTCCCAGCTTGTTGACTCTCCAAATCTTATTCATCTTGACATTGTATTTCAGCTTTTTGCCTCTTTTGCTGAGATTTCCCCCCCAAAAAAATGTTTAAAAAAAATAAGATTTAACTTTAAATTTTTTAAATGCTTGATGTCGATGTTTGCCCTCCCCTCAACAAGTTTGCTTGGTATCAGATCGGGTCTCGGTCTCAAAATCCAGTCACCCGGACTATATGATGGTGACATCTCTAATATTCAATCTCTCATCCACAGTCAGCTTGCAAAGCCTGCTCCCCTAATGAGAACAAGTGCCACAGAAACTGCAAAGCTTGACTGTACTTTCTGCTTTCCAGTGTTATGGAATAAAAACTTGAAAATACAAAAGCCACCATGTATGACTTTGACAAAAAAAAAACTGAATTGTAATTGTGAGTAGCTCTTAGGGAGGAATACAATGGAGATCATTGTCCCCATCCCTTTCAAATATAGCGAATTTCTTGAAATGAGAGTGAAGAAAGAAAGCCAGAGAAAAGACAAAAATGAGGGTTTGGTGTGTTAACAGGTTCTATAAATCATCTGGGCCAGTCACTGCTCCCTGGAGAGGAGGGATGGATTAAATTAAGCACTCCTCAACCCCCCTACCATCTCTCACTTTCTCTCTCTCTCTCTACTCCCTTTCTCTCTCTACTCTCTCTCTCTCTGCCCCATCTGCCTTATAAATGCAGTCAGCTGATCGTCAGACGACACACGCACGGAGCAGCTCGCCGCACAAAGCGGGAGAGGAGAGAGGAGAGAGGGAAGCATCCGAAAGAGAAGAGAAGATGCAGATGGATGCAATCAGCTTGAGGACTACTTCCACGGAGACTGTATGGGACTAAAGATTTCCTCGGCAAGGCTTCCAAAATCCATTTCCCCCCCTCCCTCTTTCTCCTCTCCTCTTCTTTTGAGACAAACGCCAATCCGTCTCATTCCATACCACACGTGAGGTTCGCAGCAAGTGCACTTCCGCTCGTGTGCTACTGCACGGGAAGCCGAGCGAGGGGAACTGTCCGGTGCTGAACTTGCTCCCCAGGAGCCAGCAGTGGAATTTCTACACAGCAGTCAGTCTAAAATTAGAGACCTCGGCAACTATTTGACGAGCTTCCTTCTGGTGGTCACGCTGGCCACGCCGGTCTGCTGGCTTTGCGTGTGTGCGGACTCGTGTGTCTGAGTGCACGTGTGTGTGTGTGTGTGTGTGTTGCACCACCATGCCGAGGTCTTTCCTGGTGAAAAAGGTGAAACTGGATGATTTCTCCACCGGGGAGGATTTGGAGAGCGCCTACCGGCCCAGGACGGAACTCAGCCTGCGGCTACATGACAAAGGTAGGTCGAGCTCAGTTTTAACAGGTGTTTTCGCTCCGAATCCACAAAAAGGAGGGACACTAATGTACATTGCAAACAGAGTCCATGGTGGAATGTGATAAAACTATACTAGCAAATATAAATCCTCATTGTTTTACTTTATTTTTCTTATTTTTTGAAATATTTGACCAAAGCTTCACCTCTTTTCTGACTCATAAGACTATAGTCAAAAAAATAGAGCACCCCTTGCTATGGAATGTAACCACTGGAGTGCAATTTTTTAAATAATTCAGTCACATCTCTTCCACATAAAATTATAATGATAATAAGAACAATGACAAACTCAATACTGCATTCTAACAGCTAATCTGTTTAAAAGTTATTTTCAACTGGTTGTTAGTCAGAATCTCAGAAGAACTGACACCTTTTTAGTTTTTTAATTGCCTGGTCAATACCTCACCTTCCAAATGCACACCTCCTTAAAAATACTAATTATGGTTCATGAATATGATTCAGTTGGTCATTAACGTCACCGTCTGCTTTAAACTTTTGATTTTGTGGGTCATTTAAAGTGCAAGTTCATTCAAAAAGATACTCAACAAGCTTCAGGTGGTGTTGCTAATGTTCCATCTGTTTAAAGATCAGTAGGCACTGGCGATGCAGTGGACGCTACAAAGTCAAATGTCCTTCATTTTTCACAGTTCAGATTTTTCCAGAAAAGATGTAGCTAAATTTGCTCTGAATCACCGTCATACATGACGTCAGCGTATCACGCTTGGCCTTGCAATGAGTCCAAAATGACCAGCGTCTTGTGAAAGAAACAAATGGTTCAAGGAGCGTAAAGAAGAAGAATTGAAAGACAATAGTAGTCAATGTTAAGGTCATTTACACAACTTCATTATGCAAGTGTTATTTCTATTATCATAACATTGGAGTTACAGTATTGAACACCTGTTACGAGTTGCCTTTGGCATTCAATTTGACCTCAACAGGGCTTTTGTTGATGATAATCTAGGTATGACGGGACTCCCCCATATGTCTGAAATGTCTGAAAACACAGATATTGGGAACTGTGTGATACTAAATACCACAAAAATAAAGGTTTACGTAGTTGAGCCGGTGTAATGGTGCATTTGCGGAACTTGGCATCTACACTGTGTGAGCTTTGCGACTGACTGGTGAGCCATCAAGAGTATACAATCAGCCTTTCGGTCAGAGACAGTTGGGATTGGCTCCAATTACTTGCAAGGCATGATAGATGGTATAGAAAATGAAGTGATTCAAAGTAGATTTTGACATGTCAAATCTTAATCACATGGCATAAACATTGTTTGTGTTAACAAAAATAGTAGCACTTTTGCATGATTGGACTTAGGTTGTAGATGTAATTATGCCTGATTTTATTGTAAGGCGCCTTGATGAATTAGTTTCACACGTGAGTGGTAGTTAATATACTATGTTACTCTTATGAAATGTCAATGAAAGGTTTTAGATGCTGACAGTTTTATCAGAAAAAGCAAACCATAGAAAATGTACCAATGTGCATTTGCATTATAGGAGCTTCACATATTGTTGATTGTTGAAGCAGTGCATAGATATGACATGATAACTATATACTCATTCATTCAATTTCTGTACTGCTTATCTTCACAAGGGTCGCTGGGGGTTCTGAAGCCTATCCCAGCTAACTACAGGCACTAGGCAGGGACACCCTGAAACTGTGGCCAGCCAATTGCAGGACACAAGGAGACAGACAAGCATAGGCGCTCACGCTCATACCTCGGGGCAATTTCGTGTGCTCAACCAGCCTACACTGCAAGTTTTCGGGATGTGGGAGGAAATTGGTATGCCTAGTATAAATCCACACAAGCCCAGGGAGAACATGCAAACTCCCCACAGAAAGCGGCAGAACGGGAATTGAACCCTTGATCTTACAACTATAGGTCCAACAAGTACACCTAACTAGCAACTGTAAAAAAAAAAAAAACAAACTCCAACCTTATGCTCTTGTTCGAAAACCATTCAACCACCACACCTGAGGATAATGGAAAAAAAGGCTGTAAACATAACTTCTAAAACATCAATCATTTGCCTCGCATTTGCCTGATTCTAGTAAATCACGATGAGTCTATAAAACTCTCTTTAAATAACCCCTGTTGGATTTTCCACGTAGAATGATTATCTGACTCAACAGGTTTGACTTGTGATTGATGAGTGTGTTCGAGTCACACTTGAATGCAGAGAAGGTTTTTAGTACTTGTAGTCTTCAGTCAGCCCGCTTGCTGTACATCCTCCAGTGGCAGTGTGACTCATTGTTGTGTGCTGTGAACTTCAATACACCCTTGAACAGACGTCTCCACGCATTCTCTCCCACCCTCCACCCGGGCGCCACTGACACGTAGTTGCATCAGCGTGTGGCTCCCGCGCCTGACCCTCACTTGTGTTTGCGCGTCAGCAAAGAGACGGCGATGGGGGAAAAAAAAAAGAAAACTGTCAGTCGTATACATCATGTCGAGGCTAAGAAGCTCTGTATAGCTTCACACGCGACCTGTAGTCCTGCGCTACCTTTTTCTACATAGTTCTTCCCCTCCCTCTCTCTTCAAAATGTTCACGTGGCGTTCACTGCAGTGCAGGATTTGGCCTCGCCGAGCCACTGTGCGATAGCAGTAACTTTCTGCTCGGATGAAGCAGAGTTGGCAATAATTGATATCCCACTTGTGTTGTTTTGTGTGTAATGGGACTGCTCGGATAAGAGGGCTGCCCTGCAGATATATTCTAGTCATGCAGAGGTTAGCTTTTGTGCTGAATAATATTGTAGCTGCATAAAACTAAGACTATTTCATTCAGAGTCCACATAATAATCATAAAAATGACATCAGTGATTTTATTTTGAACATCATGGTTCAAATGATTAAGGTCATAACAGCCCTGCAGTTGTTGTAGACTTGTGCAGTTAATTTTCTATTTGTTTGTTTGCTCACAACATAGACCCAATTGATGAATGGATATTTATGTTGTATTGATAATGGTGTTTAACCTGCCTGTCTTGATAGGTTATGAGCGGCTTTCCTGCATGGGTTTTTACATGTTTCAGCCATATTTTCTTTGGACACCCCAGCATGTTGCGTTTATTGAGCAGGATAATCACTGGGAAACAGGTGAACGTGGCAATTTTATAGTCATTCTGGCATAGTAAAATTAAGCAATAGGAAATGTACACTACATAAAACTTGCATATGTTGTCACAATGTTGTGGCTGGTCACTGTATACTGTCATACCTCTACTTACGAATGCCTCTAGGTACAAAAGTTTCAGGTTACAATGTATTTTATATGCAAATAAATGACTTGAGGTACAAAAAAAGATCCAAGTTACGAAATCCCCCAAAAAGTAAATGCATTTCCTTATCTAATATTTTATTTTGAATTCCCCTTCTTAAGCGATAAAAAACTGCAAATGCAACGTGGCACATATTGTCAAATTTTAAAATGTACTATAAAGTAGCTGGCGGGCAAACATGGTTATTACATCTATAACGGCCGTGGAGGGAGATATTTCAGCGGTGCAGGGCACATTTCCATAGGCCTTATTAATTTTGATACATTAAAAATGAATTTCCCTATTTCTCTCATTTTTGATCAATTTTAAGGGGGCTTGTTGGTAGTTGTGAGAGGACCGTGGAAAGAATTTTCATATAAAGTACACTTCTACTTCCGAAATTTTCAAATTGCAAAAAAAGGCTTAGAACCATTAATTTTGTGAGTCAAGGTACAACTGAATTTACTGCATAGTGTCTACTACAAATCTTATTGATATTTTATAAGTGTACAATGCCACGCTGGTGTCCTAAATCCACAAGACTGTGTTTAGTTATAAAAAAAATATATTAGGCTAGGCAACTTTAAAGACCCAGATGGAGAATATTTAGGATCCTATTGTCTTTAATGTTGTTGTTGCTCATACTCCAAGTTCTGACAGTGTCCTGAAGTCTTTATTTATTTATTTGTTTTGTCAGAGTATATGATGAGTGTTATTAGAATCTATGTGTGCTATACTGTATGGATATGTACTTATTCATTTTGGATTTTGAATTGGACTCTGTTGCTACACCAGTCATGCCATTTCATGCCATTTCAAATCACATAGGTATTGCCATATTGCACACATCCCACAACATAATACTTGTGCAGGGATGTCCAAACCAGTTTTCAAAGGGTTCTAACTGATCCCTTACAGACGCTTCAAAAATGAGGTTTCTGCCGAAAAAAAGCAGCACAACTGCAAATTACTCATTACACTTTTAACACACCAGATGAGTGAAAAAAATCTCCTGGTAGCCTGGCAAGTCGCCTTGACTTTGGCCATGTACAAGCTACATAGAAAGTCCCTGCTCTATGGTTTGAAATGGATTTTATGGTTAAAAAAAAGTACAGACTGAATCTGAATGAACCAATCAAAGAAGCACAGAGAAAAAATGTCTGCAACTCATACAGGTGCTGTCATTCAAAGTCAATTTCTAATTCATAAACAGTCACGGCAGGTAGTGAAATCAAATGAGGGAACGGGTGAACAAAATCTCTAAAAATCCAAGCATGCATAAACAAGTACAGTACTTGTTTTGGAAAAGAGAACAAATTCTAAAAGTTGACTTGAAATATTTGTGGTGTTAGGTCTGCCTTTGACTCAGAAAGTCTGTGTATACAGCTACCAACGTTTGTTTTTCTGTTTATATCAGTCTTCAAATAACACTTTACAGAAAATAGCTGAACAAAGTGCCATCGAGATCAAGTCTGCGACAGCAGCCACTTCTTCAGATATATGGGAAAAGAGAAGAGAATGTAAATTAAGCTCAAAAACTCACAAAGTTGTAAAAAAAATGTGGTTTGTCAGTAACAATTGGAGTGGAAATTATATGCAGAGAAGTCCAGATAATCTTACCATCTAACTTGTGAATTGTGAAGGTTAGGCTGCCCGGCCAAAAAGAAGTCAAAAAGTACAATATTTTTGTGTGTGTGAAAGTGCCCACATTTACCAACATCTCTTCCATAAGAATTTAAATTACGTATCAGTCTTGAGCTGATGGTGGGTGGAAAGTTGTCTATTAACTATAATGACAGCTTTTCTCTTACAATATCCCTCAAGTGCACAAGACTGTCAAAACAATGTAAAGTAGCTACGAGTGAAAAAGTGAACACATCTCTTATAGATACACCTTATTACGCCTTTGGACAATATTTCCAGCATGGCAGACAAGCTAACAAAACACATGTATAAAAGGAACAATTCCTAGTTAAAGGACTCCAGATATGGAAGCACATTTATCTATCAGACTCTGTCCATGAAAAACAATCTGCTGTTTAAAAGCATACAGTCAATATCAAAAGTTAACAATGCAAGGTTTATTCCAACAAATGCTTCTTTTTTTCACTCCAGTTTATCCACTCTTTCTCCACTTCAGTAAAGTATGTAAGACAGTCATGTTGCATTTAACACATCAGTCGTAAAAAAAAGCATGCTAGCAAATAACATTTGGATATGGCATGTGACTGTTGGCCATAGTCAAGACATCAATATCAGTTCGATTGGAGAAAGTAAGAGAAAAGACTGCAGCAACAAAGTGGACACTGTGATGTACAGTACACCTTAAGATTCCCAGAATACAAATCTGCTTGACAAGTTAGTGTTTACTGACTTTTATTGAGACCAAGACCAATTAAAAGACAAGGTCCCTATCTGCTTTAGTCGGTTTGTGCCACATTTCCCCATTTGATATAGAAGAAGGCACAGGGCGTAACTTATGCGGTATCAATCTTTTGTCATGCTCTCTGAAGCTCCAGCTTCTCGGGCACACCCCGGAGCCATGCGGCAAACTGTTACTTTGTTACCCCAGTAAAGCGCCTTATTTGTAACAGCGAGTTACAACGTAAATAAATAACACTGGGCAATTTCACAAAGTGTGAGGAGGCTTTGTACACCGTGTATAAGTAATTGAAACAAACCTTTCGCTCGCTTCACTGTTAAATCTTTTGTTATGTTAAGGGGTCAAATTGACCTGATTTGGGGATCACATTTTGGTTCGTGAAAATCCTAAAAAAAAGCAGATTTCATATGTTTTATACCGAAATGGTTTAGCTTTATTCGTGAATTTTGTTTGTTTGTTCCCGACAAACACAAAGAAGTTAGGAGAAAATGGAACTGAGCTACTCTTGCATGAGGGAAAAATTTCAGTCTGTCCTTTTAGGCAGGGGAGGCTACTGTAAGATGCAAATTGCAGTTGTAAATCTCATAAATGGTTTAATGAAAAATGTGTGTGTGTGTGTGTGTGTGTGTGTGTGTGTGTGTGTGTGTGTGTGTGTGTGTGTGTGTGTGTGTGTGTGTGTGTGGCAGAGGGTTAAAAGTCATGTGATGTCAACTTTGGTGAACGAAGTCCTAATGAGGCAGCTGTTGAAAAGGTTAAATGAGAGTCAAATCAGCATTGCAAGAGAAATGAAAGCAATATTTGGCCCAAAATTAACCACACATGGGATTCCTAAACCCAAATTTTACATGTTCTTTAGAATGCAACAAGTTTAATTATTAAAATATGTGAATTATTTTTTTTGCATAAATGCCGTTTGAAGTCAGCTTGGATAGGCTCTGGCAAGCCCCGCAGCCCTTATGAGGATTCGCAGAAGGGAAGATGAATGAATGAATAAACGTATTGAAATGCATTGTTCTACACTGTTTGGCCTTCTTTAGTAACTAGAAATAGTGACATTGGAAATGCAAGAAGCAAAAGTAGAGCTAGGGCCTTCCCTTAGAGAATTTTTGTGTAAAGCAATCCTTCCATCATATCAAAAAGTCCACATTGACATAAAATGCATTTACAGAACTGTTTTTGAATGAAAAACAAAGTCCAAAGTCTTAGCTGCATTGTTTTTTTTCTCTACTCACAGCTGGTTACATTAGCGACTACATCAGCCCGTCAGTGTACGATGGCGAGAGCGACGGCGGGATCAAGGTACCCTCACCGGACCCGCTCTACGACGGAATCCACAGCGACTACGGCGCCCCGGACTCAGAGTCTCCAGACAGCCCAGGATCGGAGCTCACCGACGGCTACATCAACGGCGACGCCGCGGTCAGCGACGGCTACTCGGTGGACGCCTTTTACATCACGGACGGCCGTTCGAGAAGGAAAACCATGGGCAGCCCTCGCACCATCCAGAGGCACACGTGCAACGAGTGCGGCAAGACCTACGCCACGTCGTCCAACTTGAGCCGACACAAACAGACGCACCGCTCGCTGGACAGCAAGCTGGCCAAAAAATGCCCCACCTGCGGCAAGGTGTACGTGTCCATGCCCGCCATGGCCATGCACCTGCTCACGCACGACCTCAAACACAAGTGTGAGGTGTGCGGCAAGGCGTTTAGCCGACCGTGGCTCTTGCAGGGCCACATGCGCTCGCACACGGGCGAGAAGCCCTTCGGCTGCGCTCACTGCGGCAAAGCCTTCGCTGACCGTTCGAACCTGCGCGCTCACATGCAGACGCACTCGGCCTTCAAGCACTTCAAGTGCAAACGCTGCAACAAGACCTTCGCGCTCAAGAGTTACCTGAACAAGCACTACGAGTCGGCCTGCTTCAAAGGCCCATTTTCCCCTCTCGGGCCATTGGATGCATGACCCCCCAACCGATTGCAAAAAACAAACAAAAAACTAAAAAACTGAACAAATTACAAACCTAAATCGCCATTATTCTTACCCACTGACCCAAATGATCAATTCTTTTTGGTTCTGAACCCGCTTTTTCTTCCATGCTCACATTCTGCACTTGGCTTTGTCCCGCAACCAATTAATGGTGATGACGATAGCACAATTTTGAAGATGAAGGATTGAACTATTTTACGCATGCACATCCCGACAAAACAAACTGTTCACTTCTTCTTCTTCCTGTTCTGGATAGAGACGATAATATTTCAAACATGGCTTCTGTCCAGCGCCGAGATACACAGTACTGGTACAAACTTATACGTGGATGATGGTACAAACAGCAAGCTAACAGCTGCTGCTCTGCACTACAATGCATAGAAAGAGTTTTTTCCTTTTACTTTTGGAGGAATAATAGTAATAATGATAGTAATAACAATGATGATGATAATAATGATAACAATGTTCTTCTGCACCAAGTGACCATATTCTCTTCACTACTGAGGTAGAAATGTATTTATTTGATTATTTATTATTTGTATATTATATGTTTCAATGTTTGCACTTTATTTTATTAACCCCCCTTTTCTACCACTACAGGCCAAAGCATATGTCACTTTTGGTTTTTATATTTTTTTAAATTATGTTGTTTAAGCTTATTTTTATTATTACTTGACATTTTTGCATGCAAAAAATATCTATGCCGACATCATACAAAGCTTTTTTCTTCTTTTCTTTTGGTTTGTTTTAACGCCAAATTCAAATGACAAGGGCAATATTTTTCTCTTGGAGCTTCTGTAGGACATTTTTCAGAGCAATAATCACACTAATGCATGGTATTTTATGATGAACTTACGAAGTATTACCTACTACTGTATAGCAGTTTTAAAAATCAGGTATGTTTTACTTCACCTATAGTCATAAAAAAGACAAATATTGCAGACATCAGGGAACATGCCAATGTAGTGTTAGCGAAACAAAAGAAACAAAAAATCTTTCCTCTTGTTATGCACTGCCTGCCTCTTAGTGAGTAGAACTAATGTAGGATTCTGGGGTACAGGAGCTGGGATCAGCTGTTGTTACTGCACTCTGGGATAAATAAATGTGTTGAGAACCTCTCTTGAAAAAAAAAACAAAAAAAAAAACAAGCCGAAATCGACTTTAAATGCAATGCATTATTCAACCACACATAACGTGCGCATTCTTAGACCACGGAAAAATCGTGCACTTATGGCTGGCACCTTCACATTTACAACCCCCACTTATACATTAGTCCTGCTTGTTCTGCAGCAGGACCCATTCATTCCTATTGAGCCAACCAATAGGATTAACCCACAAGTCATATATGGGAGGGCCCAGAACAATAAATGGTGCCAGTGATGATTCCTATAGCTGATAGCAGTGCGGCTGAACCCAGCTCTCTAAGCCCAAAAACATCCGCTGTAGATTCCTGGAGCTTCCCTGGAGACACTTTGAGGACACACACAACTGCACAAAAACATTTGTGCTCAGTAATGACGATTGGTGTTATGTAACCTTGCGAGATACACACACACACACACACACACACACACAGACTCGGAGCGACCCGGAGAGAACATCTGCACAGTCTGATTAAACTCCACACCCCACTCAAGCTTTTAAAAATGGAAAATAATAGGTTTAATATGAACAAGTGATTCTCTTACAAAGGACTTGGGATAATTCCACTATTTCCCCCAGCGTATGTAACCTTTATTTAATCACACTTTGAGATGAAGATCCCGAGTTTAAGGAGATTATTCAATTAGTCGTTTGCCTTTCACTACATATTATTTTAGGGTCATAGGGATAAAAGGAGAATTTGCACTGAATGTGCACTTATGCCCTATTTTTACCATGATCTTAGATATAAACTAACAGCTCTTGAATGGAGACAAACACTTCTGAAAAGGTTGTGAAGGCAGCAGTTTTGTATGAAGCCGCTACATTGCCGCACTCGATCTAATCTTGCACCCTTTGAAAAATGAGCCTCAAAAGCAAAAGTATTTTTAACCAGGAATTTATTTTAGAAAAAAAACAGGGTGAAGTAAAAGCAAAGCAAAAGATAAAAGAAAAAAAATGACAAAAGCAACAAAGATAAGGTTTCAGTATTTGCTAAGTGTGAAATTGGTGCAATATTAAATAGGAGCTGAACAACCAATAGGAAATTAGTGTATTAGGTAAAGATGGTGTCATTATAATAAGAATACAATTAACTAGAACGCCAACCTCCAAGCATGCCAACACAATCGGACTTGTTTGATTTCGATAATAATAATCCTTTAAAAAATCTTTCTCTCCATTCCCTGGTCATATAATCATTACAAGAATAAACACAAAACAGTGATTACAGTTGAGATTTTACAAAAGCACAAAACTAATTAATTTCTTCCTGTTCAGGTTGTAGGTATTTATCAATGCCCAGGCGAGAGGGTTTAATGCATGTCATCCATTGACGACTGACATCCATTGTCACATTATTTGGGCTCAGATCTCGCTTGCCTGTTCCCCAAACCAATTCATCAAAATTATGTAAACTACCTTGGCCAATATTTATTTACACAGGAGTTGTATTGCTTAGATTAGTATCTTACCTATCTCTAGTTTCAAAACATTTCCGATATTTTTTTGGTATGTGTGCGCAAAAATATTGCAAACAAAATGTGGCTCTTAGATAAATCTGTGACACGAAACATAGACATTGTAGCAATGTGTCAAGTGTGACAGATTTTATGGAATAAATGGGGTACCTTAAGGGTTACTCCGTCGTCACGATTTTGTAGCAATGTTCTGTGCTCGCACAGCCAACATTTTCTGAATCTAATTTGGACGTGTTATTTGTTTTGTCATACAGTGGTGACATTGTTTACCTGTTGAGGCTACATAGGTCTAGCGTGTATGGATCGAGTTCAAACTGCAAAAAAATCTGATATAGATCCGATTTTATGACCCGAAGTCAGTTTTGAAATATTCAGAATTAGACTGTTCACACCGCATGAAAAAAAAATCTGATACGTCTTGAACATGGGCCAATAAATCAAACATGACTTGCAATTGTTGAATCTTGACAAACACCTGAACGCTCTCTCTACAAATTTCCCCAAACACGAATGCATGAAAATCTCAGTATGCCAGGACACAAACACCCTCCATGGAAATAAAGCCCAAGATCTTGGGCGAGTCACCTTTTCAATGCAATTATCTTCAAAGCTCCAAAAGATATTTACTAACAAATCCCTGAATTCCTGTTACAATCCTCTGACCTGCAGTCTTTGATCACTATGAAGGTATTACTCAAAATTGAGTGTCTCCATGTTAGCTCCGAATTGTTTGCTCTCTAAGCACTTCCATTCTAATCATGTCCACCTTGAAAGAAAGTAGCACAATGAAACTAACTAGAATTCAGGTAGAGAAGAATTGAAAACTTGTACTAGCTTAACCTCTCTTCTTTTTTTTCTTTTTTGTATTTCTGAGCTGAAGGGGGCTGCGTTGACCGAACTAATCACTTATTGGACAAGGGTTTGTAAAAGGACTGAGGCGTTTTTACCGCTGTACAGTGATATCTGACACACTTTATCTCAGGAGATTCTGGGCTCTCTGGTGCAGAGGGAGGGTCTCCTGGGTCTCTTGAGCCAGTATTTAGACAATGTAAGCACAATGAACACAAAGCATTTTGTGGCACTTCATAATAAAGAACTATCTTAACCAACAAAGCTGCTTTGTTGTCTTAGTTTTCCTTTCGTGGTGAAGAAAAAAAACGATGGGAAATGATCACTTTCAAACCACATAAGTATATTTAAATGAATTCCTCTTTAAATTCCATCCTACGTTTTCATAGAAGAGCCTTCTTTCTGGACACATCTATATAATATTAGCCAGGCCAATATTATACTGTATGTTTAAAGAGATACAGAGATAAAGTGAGGGGGCATAGTGGGCTCATTAGCACTCTAACGGCTGCAAGCTGCTCGCCAGTAATGGGCTGCTTTTCTTTGCTTAAACAAACACTGCAGTTTCCTAAATCAATATGTGGACATTTAGCAGTGGGTAGCCAGAGTGACGTAGAGTCCCCTTTCACTTTCAAGTCTATTTCCCATTTGGTTAGCTCAGTTGAATCCTTGACCTTCGTCCATTCATCCTCTAAAATGGGAAAATACTTGAAACGGAGTGATATTTAGTAGATTCTGAGACTGTGTTTCTCAGTAATTGAGGAACTGCAGTGCTGAGCTGCAATCTGCCGAGGTGCTTTTGATTATCCCTTTATCGGGTACTCATTTACCTCTTTGGCTGTCATTGAAGGTGCTTAAATGTCCAATCCATTTTAACTCAAAGTGGCTGGCCATGATCATTCATGGCCTCTTCCAGGCAAAATAGATTGGACATCTAGCACTGTCAATGGCACTAAAATATATATTCAATATAATAAAGTGCCTATCACTGCCAATGGCAGGTTATTGGTAAATATGAAAAAAAATCATGTTGCCATAACCAGTGCATTTCTACTTATTATTATGTTATCATGTTTTTTTTTGTATTCACAATTTATTGACTCATAAAATTATAAGGAAAGAATATTCCCAATTGAGACATGATTTCCACATATGTGCACATAGGTTTTTTGGATCATGCAGACTACATTTTTTATCCAATGTTAATATTGTTTATATTGGGATGCAAAATATTTGTTGTTGTCGTTTTAACTCCATCCATCTATAATCCATCATTCTCAGTGCTGCTTATCATTTTCTGGGTTACTGGAGACTATCCAAGTTACTGTCTCATTCAGATGTTAAAAAAAATATACAGCATGGACAATATTTGATTTTAACAATAGGGAAAAAAACTTTGTTTTTGGCTCTAGCGCACAATGTTGCTTGTTGCATGAAATGAAATCTAGTTGCTCTCTGCTTTGTTGCTTCTCATGGTTTTTCATTATATTTGTTATTTACTAAAGCCTGACCTCAAAGCGACTACAGGCCTTTCTATTTTGGGACAGAATGATCCAATGTGCCATTTTTTTCCTCTTGGAAAACAAAAAACAAACTGCTGTTGCTGCCGTCAACACGTGTAGCCTCTGACGCTAAAAACAATCACCACTATCTAAAAGGGGCAGAGATGCTACTAAAATACACAATGGAACAGCACTTTGCAGCTTTATCAAGTCCAGTACATCCCGCGACTTCAACTAGAAAATTGGTTTCACAGCAGTGACGCTGCACACCTATGAATCACCTTCAGCACCCCCACCACACACTTTTTTTGATCCCTCTATAACCCCCTCCATTATCTTCCTCCTCCTCCTCATCATCACCTTTTCCTTTACCCTTCTGCCTCCAACCTCTCTTCTTCTGTTGCCAAGTTGAACCAGGCCATTGGGTCTTTGAGGACCTGCAAGCCATTTAACTCCTGCTAGATAATAAGTCTTAGAATATAGCTCCCCTCAGATAATAAGCTTTATCGCTTGATTGCCTTGCACTCTCCAGACTGTCTTTAGATTCCTGTCCAGGGACCAAGTCAAGCGAATCGCGCACCATTTCCTTCCTGGCAAGTCAAATTAACACTGCACTTCTGTGTGTGAGTGTGTGCGTGTATGTGGCCAGGAAGGACCAAGGAAGTGCCAAGGGTGCCGAATAAAATCCAACAAGTAACGGTTAAGCAACAATACTGAGGACACCTGTATCCTTTAACAGCTCCACAGGTATCTCATTAAACAGTTACTTTATGAAGAGTTTATATGTTTCCATGCCTCATCAGCAGTCACCTTTTTAAGACTGGCGTAAAGATGTAAATTTAGAGTGTACTTATACAGCGCTATCACCAGTGGATTAGAGGACATGGGCGAAAAGTAGACAGACACTCAAGAGAAAATTACATTAAATCGGGGTCACGTGGGGCGTGAAAGGGCAAAGATGTGTAATAATGTGATGTCATGGTGATGACCACCACTTGTATGTGATCAGTGCAGGATGAGGGAACAGCAATCTAATAACGATATGACCTTTTCCCAGCGGTTTCCCTTTGGGTTCACTCAAGCTCACTTTTATTTATATATTTAATACTTAATAAGCACATATAACAAACAGTTCAAATGACTTGAACTTACTGAGTGTAACCTCTGTTGGCAATGTCCTCCAAATAAGTATCTTATATTTTATATTCACAACTTTAAAACAGGGTGCCTTTAATTCTGATTAAGTTTACTTTTTTGAAAATGAAAATGTTAATGTTCGATTCAAGTACATTTAAAAGGCTTTAAGAAGTAAATAAGATAAAATAATAAAGGGAAAATCAAATAAATACTATAAAAATATGCCACATTTTTAGGAGGTCTTGGGTTTTAATTATTCTCTGCTCAAACCTCACTGTGTTTTCTTTATGTCTGCACAGGTTTCCTCAGTCTACTCTTTGTTTCACATTCCAAAAAAAGATCTACACTTGCTTCAATGGCAACTTCAAATAGTCCACGGCTGTTAGCAGTTGTTTGTTATAGATGGATCTATATTTACATTTTTGGCATTTAGAGAGCAGGCTGGGTGTCAAGAAGTCACAAACATGATGGCAGGCCGTGAAGACATGACGAGCGGATTAAATCTTTGATACATAAATACACTAAGCGTTAAATATGTATTGGTGACAAAATGGAAATATATCAAATGCCATATGACAGGGGGTGGCCAACTCCAGTCCTCGAGAGCTGCTATCCGATCTGTTTTCTATATCTCCCTCCTCTGCCACACCTGAATCGAATGATCAACTCACCAGCAAGCTGTCCAGAAGCTTGATACCGATGCGGATTTTTGGATTCAGGTGTGTTGGTGGAGGGAAACATGAAAACAGACTAGATAGGGGCTCTCGAGGACCGGAGTTGGCCACCCCTGCCATATGAGATCAGGGATAATGGCTTTGTACCATCACCTCTGGCTAGAACAGTATTCAGAAAGTGCTATCGGGAATAATACAAGTTGGTGAAAGCTTTGTATTGGTAAAGATTGACCATTCAATGAATCAATCGCCAAGAATATTTTAAAATTACGTGTTGAGATCATTTAGAATTAAACCAGGACATGACAGCATTTACATGATCTCTGATTCTTCAATTCCTACTCTTGTGCAAAATAGTGGAACAAATGAGATATAAAGGACATGGGTGTGAACATTTACACCACATTCCAGGCTATTCATAGAGATATGACGCTGTCATCTGAAGCATCAACAAGTGTTGTTCACAACTCTGGAGGAGGTGTGGATTGTTCTGTAGGTTATTTCATCATTTCAGAATAAGCATTTCTTGAAGTTTACTGCCATACACGCATGGAACTTTTAGATCTCCTTTGATGGCCACAACAGTCGGCCGGCAGATGAGCATGCTAATACTTGTCAGAAAACAGCTACGTTCCCAGGGAAAAGCATTTACGCGAGAATATTTTCAGGAGCAACGGGCATAGACACTGAATGAAATCCCAACAGCATTGCCCCTTCTGCAAGAGATTTGTTGAAAAGGATGTCAAAGCTGCAAAGAGCTACAACACATTTTAAAAATAGCAGCCACTTCTAGTTTGGTTGGCAACGGGCCTGAAACCTCAGAGGATTGGTTTTGTTTAACTGGTATTCTTTTCCCAGTAGTCATAATGAGATTTTTATAGTCTTTGTGTGCTGCTAACATTCATATTTGTACAGTGTTCATTGTTTTTCAGATACTCAAAATATGATTTTTATGGTGCAATTTAATTCATAGTTTGCTCTTGAAAATAAGGAAATATGTAGTGCTAATTGTTGACCAAATTAATTGATTGTGGATAGAGAAATGAGTCAGAAGTCATAAACAAGTATGTGAACGTCTTTATCTATTGGTGTGAAAAAGATGCTTGGCTTCAGTCCACTCTGAAACCATTGGCCTTTTCTGTCCAGAATTTTGACACTACTGTCCTTCAAGGAACGTCCTTAATCTTTGAGATTCAAATTGACTGCAAACACGAGACTCAAAGAGGTTGCTCTCTTCTCCTGTTTGTGTAGCTGTTGCTTGGTCTCTCCAAAGGAGAGTTCACTGCACTTCTTTCAACAAAGCACTTAACTGAGCTTTCTTCCGGGTACTTTGTGCTTGGTGGTAGACTTGTTTTGGTCTGATGGCACTGCTGGGATTGAAGTGCATAAGAATATTACATTTAGAGAAAATCCTTCTCAGTTTCTCTGTGTGGGACTACCACATTTCTCATTCTATTTTGTACTCTGTGCCGCGGCCCTTCCTTTCCTAGTGGATATGAAAATAGGCCCGTTAACCTGATATATGGTTAAAAGCTTACAGATGTGTATTCCTAATTCTGTTTCAGTCTCTGTGGTTGGCACTATCTTTAAAGGCTTCTGAAAACTGTTGGATGATCCGAGTCAAAAGTGTATGACAAGAGTAAAAACATGGTGTTTTTTTCCCACTGAGATTTGCAACCCTTACTTGTAATAATACCACTCCGGTTACTTTGTCTTATGGAATGAAAGTGCATGTTACAGCGCTAATACAGGTATATTGAATAAAACAAATACTTCTACTATGCCTAATATTCAGTAACCAATCAGAAGTCCAGCAAAGACAGGCTCCAGCACACTACATCTCCAGATGACGAATGAATGAGTGGTCTGTACATTTTATGTGACAGAACTGAATAAAACTAGTAGAAATATTATATTACCTTTTAATGTGAGTACTACAGCTGTCTTAGCCGCTCTAACATGATTACCAATCATGAAAATAGGTGCCATCATCAACACTACTACAAGCAAGTGTGCTATGAAAATGACATTCATGCTTTTACTTTAAAATGAAATTAGAAAGGCATGGCTTTAGAGAAACAAAATGTATCCCAATAGGCAGCCACTGGGTTTTCTCATGCATTCCAATAAGCAAGTGAATTATGACGATCATAGACATTCATCAATGTTGCAAGACACTGACAAAACATGTCATAAATACAAACCTATCAAATAGTTCAAGGTTGTATACCTAATGTAGTTATACCCAATAGATGATAAGTGATTGCTAAACTTTAAGGCTTTTGTCCTTTTGAAAATAAGTGTGAAAATGAATTATTATCTATCTAAAGGAGCAATATATAAGACTGTTGGCCAAAAATGGTACCACAACCATATAAAACTATTGAAGTGCACATTGAATCATATTGCCTTATCAATCTAACGTTTTAATTCAATCAGGAAAGCCATGGAACAAAGTACGAATTAACATAATCACGCTTTTAGTTAGAATGTTGGTTTGGCTTCTGCTCCTTTTATTTGTGTCCAATCAGTTTTCACTTGACCTTCTTATGTTAAGTCTTGTCTCCTTACCCTATCTGTTTATATGAGATCCCAGTTTTTCTTCAGTATTAGCAGTTTTGTCATCTTTCCTTTTCCTGTTGAGATTTTTGATTTGCTCCCCTGCCTATTTGTGTTGTTTTGAGTGGTTTTGTTGGAGAATTTTTGTAAATAAGCACTTTTGAGTTCTGCATCTTTCTGTCTGGATTACTTATCTCCATACTCCCCTGCCTTTGGATTTCCTGCCTACTTAGACCAGGAAGATGATGTAGGATAATAGATGCGGAAATGGGAATTTGATACTTTTGATGAAGATAGTGGGTCATTTAAGCTGTAGATGGTATCATTTCTCACCTTTGACCTGTTTGCCATGGTTGATTTTATCTTGGGCACAAACCCCAACACAAATGTCTCCCTTGGATCACTGGAACAGCAAAGAACCTCCACCATTATAAGGTAACAGTTCAGGGAGGGGGCGCATTATTATGATTGCTGAAATTAAATTATTTGGAATGATATCCAAAAAGTTCACCTTCTTTTTCATTAAATCATTACATATGTTCCCACATATTGGGCATATTTTGTGTGCAGTATCCCAAAAAACAAGAAAACAAAAGAGGGAGGCTTGTCATTATGAGTAATAGCAAGTCTTGCATGGCTGACTTGCACACGTATGGACACAAGTCAGAGGGTGGCCAAGCAGGTGATGGATGATACCAAAATCCTAAGCCATGACACCAATATTATCATGTCATGGTGCTCTACTGGTCTTGTTTGCTTTTTCTAAATGAGAGATGAAAACAACATGCGAACGATTATTGCCTATTGGGGTCATGCACACGCACGCATGCACACTTAGAACTAGCAGTAATTATTCATCATTCCTCAAAAATTTATAGGCCTCTTTATTTGACTTGGAGAATGGATGGGAGCACGGGTCTGCCTGCGAGCTGTGTAGCTAAGCAAATACTCCCTCCGTGAGAGGGAAAGAGTGAACCAGACAGCGAGAGAGAGAGAAAGAAAAAGAGAAAAAGAGAGAAAGCGAGAGAGAGCAGGGAAGAAAAGAAGGAATGTGGGAGGAGAATAGGAAATGAGATTAAAAGGCAAACGACAGAACGAGAGAGCGGAAGAGAGAAAGCACTTGGGGAGCTGAGCCGAAAGAGAACGACAGAAACAGGGGAGTGAGGGAGAGAGGAGGATGGAGGGATGGAGGTAGCTCAGGGGGGAGAGGAATGAGACTTGACCCAGATTGGAAGCCTAACAGCAACAGCAGCAGCAGCAGTCGAGTGAGCCGGTGAATGTTTAATAGCTTTGACACACACATGCACACACACATGAAAACAACATACGCATGCACACTGTTGAGTGAGACTCTTGTTGCTTGAGTTCAGTTCGGACCTGTTGAATTGGAGTAATGGTGGATGGGATTGTTACATTGGAGATAGATAAAATAAAATAAAATATAGAGCGCAGGGTGATTTAACTAGAAACTAAAAGCTGATTGCCTATCATTTTAATGGGAGTATAATATAGGTGCTCTATTCTGAAGGGATATTTTTCTTCACCTAATTTATTTTGTAGGGATATCTTTATCATGATAGAATATGTTGTCTATGACTATTTGAATAATAGTAATGTATGTTGAATCTACAAACACAAGAAACAGCAATACAATTAGAGACCTAAACTGAGGTATCATTAGGAGGTAATTGATCATAATTTCTGGCACAAAAGCAAATATATATTTAGAGCCAAATAATTCATATAATTATTAGCGGCAGGAATGCTTCTGCCCCTTAAACCATACAACGCAACATATAAGGAGGTAAGAAATAGCCTTTAAAACAGATCGTAACACATACAAGTCAAACTATTCAAGGCATTTCGGGAAAAATAAACCTGCCTGTACTGAATATAAATGTTCAGACAAATAATCCAAGGTATACCAAGTGCAACAAATAACATCTAAACACTTGTAAATTAGTTATCGATCCGTCCATTTTGTATAGCAGTTGTCCTTAAGAGTCGCAAGAAAAGGGGCTATTGGTGAGAGGTGCGGTTCAACATTCTAATGCAATATTCTATTGAACATTAATCAATGTAATGATTGGATATTATTCAACTGCACAACATGTATGAAGAAGTGCATGCAATTTTGTGTATGCTTCACAATAAATAACGCACTAAAGTGAGGTCACTGGTAATGGGCGGTACTAATTAATTATGTACGGATACTGTGCAATATGTACTTTTCCTGATGTGGTTTTTGCTCAATGATAGCTGCCAACTAAGCACACCAGCGTATAAAGAATATATGTTGTTCTTCATTTGGCCAAGATGCACCCTCCCACCAATTACTTTATCACTAGAAGACGCCCAATCCATTTAAAAAGCATGACAGTGAACTAACTCACTTCAAATGCATGTCTGACGTGCAATGATAGGCTCTACTTTACAGTCAATTGAGTATGCAGTCATTTAGCATAAAAGATTTAAAAGGGAAAAAAAGAAACTCATGGTATTGGTGCCATACATCCAGGTGTCAGAATCAATAACCGGTTTCAAAAAAATAATATCGGTGCAAGACGTCTTCTAATAATGAGTGAAATTTAAGCCAAAATATATTCTTTATATCTTATTTGATATTATAGATTGTGATTCTGCTTCTTTCTTTTTCCCTCCTTTCAAAAGTCAGCACTTGGTCATGTTTTCAGCTCCAGTGACTCACCCTTCTGCGTGTGCTTGTGTGAGTGTGTGGCTGCTATTTCAGCACTTTCCATCTCTATTGATTCAAACAAGCCTGCAGGGGAGAAAGTAGGCCCCTTACAGCAACGCAGGCACATGCGTTAACAGGCGCACATGCATGGAAGATATGGTGTCAGTCAGATAAATGATGCAAAAACACAACACTTTGTTACCAACATACACAATAATATAGTGTGAGAACATTTGAGAATATTATTTATGCCAGTGTGTGTAAATGCTGCATACTCATAATGCCTATTTACTTCACTGTGCGCATCATGTGTACACACACGTCTGAGTACAGCTAGAGCAGAAAAGGGCACCAACTATAAAAGTAGTTTGACCAGCATTTATATTTGTTGCAAAAGGGGAAAATTTAACATTGGTTCTTTAATATACCTGCCCAAGGTCACCGACATTTATACAGCACACAGACACACACCTGATAGCCACATTCTAACAGATATCTGTATCTGGAAGCACACGAATATTTGAGTGTAGAGTACACAGCAGGTGGAGGGTCAAACACAGCAAGTCGTGTAACACCTTTAACAGTGTGGCGTACTCCTCCGCCACTGACCTGGGCTGAAAATAGAACCAGGAAGTCATTATTTCAGGATCTCATTTCCAGCCACAGCAGGGCGGAACGCAATTAGCAAAACGTCTCTGTCTCTGTGACCGCCACCTACCACCGCCACTGCCATTCATTTACACAATACTGGTGATCATTTGTAAACACAGGTCCAGGTACAGTCCTCTTTGAAAATAAACATTTTCTTAGTCATCCGCTTCCAAGTCCATTCCCTAAAGTTCGTAAGAAAATAACCATGGCTTCTGCACCAAGCAACTAGAAAGGATTCCTTTCTGTTTTAACTAGTTATTTATTATTTTTATTTTGTAGTGGGATCTTACCACTGACTGTACACCAGGGTTGTTCACACCTTTTTGCTCCAAGATTGACTTTTCAATGAGCCAACCCCCCACCATCTACTTTGTTGTTAGTGTTATAATTCAGGGGTGGGCAAAGCGGTCATGGAGTGCTGGTGCAGGTGCAGCTTTTTGTTCCACAGACAAAGAGTTTCCATCCACTGATTGCACTTCTAACATACCACATTCGTGGAAAGGTATCAAACATGACTTACTGCAAGGGTGTTCAAGGTTTTTTGCTCAAAGATCTCTATCTTTTTTACAGGCCACAGACAAAGCTCAGCAATTATTTATGTTGAGATTTCTGGCATTAGACTATCAACATGTGTGAGAACGGCAGGGAACGAAGGTGAAAATCCACTCTCCATTCACACTAAAGCTTACTGGGGACATGCGAAATTCATGAGAGCCTAGCTAAGGAAATCAACAGAGGGCAGAGATCAAAATGTTATTGTCGTGTACCAACGCTTCCTTGCCGATCAATGATGATAACTGTAAATGCAACCTATTTAAGATGTTTTTTTTTAAAAGAAATTCACACTCGATACTGTATATCAATTCCCTCTATAAGCGTTTGACAAACTGACAAGTCGTTGGAAACCATATTAAGTATATCACTTCCCTTATTTTTGGGGTATAGAGTTCATTGTTTTTAGTTTAAATTGTATGGCAAATATAGATATTAAATGTTCCTTATATAATTGCCAGTAAAGTTAAGTTTATGATGGTTATATACTGCGTTCGAATCTAACTTTATAGAAAAAAAATGTATTATTTTAGGAAATCGATTTTGCAGTCTGACAGTGAGATTGATAACCAATGCATATACAGATTAGATCACAAATGAATGTTTGAAACGGAGTGTGTGTTCCTAATATATGATAAACTTCTTAGTCACAGAGAAGAGAGCTGTCTATTAATCTTGAGTTTTTCGCAGCTTTAGTTTGCCATCCTCTAACCATATTATCAGGACCACCTACAGTCAATATCTACAATGCAAAGTGAAAACGTGTTTAAGTCAGCCAGAGTTCCTCTATTGAACAACTTCCAATATTGGCAGCAAAATGATGCGTCACCGTCTTGGAGAACACAACACTGGAAATGTGTCCAATTATTTTTCCATCCACTCCGTCATTTTTGTGTGTGTGTGTTTTTGTTTTGTTTTTGGAAAACAATTAAAAGCCTTTTTTTTTCACTTCATCAACTTCACAACGCAGAAGAGAATATAGAAAGCTTAAATTCTGTTCTTGTTATTGGATTGAGTTGGTCGGCAAACTGATTGTTTCCCCTTTGCCAGATACACAAAGCTCCTGATAAGATGCTGACAAGCTGTGACGGATGCTTTTATTCCTCCTCATATTGTGCTGACATGCAGATTCTCTAGAAAGTATAATGTGTCTATTGCTGAACAGAAACTCCAGCAATAGGTAAACAGACATACAATACGATTGCATTGAAAGCGCCAATTTGTGCTAGTGTCATCTTTCTTTGCCTGCAGAATGTGCCACATTAAGGGTTGTTTTGTGGAGCCCACTGGACCCTTTTCTCTTCACAGTTCATAACTTCACTGGCTGGCAATAATTTCTATATTACAATAACAAACACCAGGAAGTAGCAAGACTCTGGGTCCATTCAGTTCAAAAATAAGAGAGATAAAAACACCCAGTGCGGTATACTTTAGATTGTTGACTGGCTAATGCAGTTAACTGCCCTGCAAATACCACAGCTTTGTGATTATAAACATCATTGTTTAAGATAAAAATTATACAAAAAGAAAACAATGGAACTGTATAGAAAAATAATTGGGCTTAATTCATATGCAGTTACATAATGCTGCTTGGAAGGTGAGTCCTAATGGTTTGTTTTACTCGGGCTAATGACCAGTCCAGAGTGTACCTCGTCCTAAAACTCAGACTACTGGGATTATCTTAATATCACTTGGAATTTGGGTCAATTAAGCAGAATTGAGAATGGATGGGTGGATAAAGTTATCACCAGAGTTTTGAAACTACATCATCTTTAAGAAACAAAAAAAATGTTGATTTATGTTGATTTACTTCCAAATTTGCACTCAAACTATTGCAAGATTTGCATCTCTATTGTTAATTTGTTTGGGAAAAATGTATGCAACATCTTGATCTTGTAAAATATCGATTCAGCACAGCTCTGAATGGAAGTAAATCTTGTTCTCCATTGCATCAAATAGATGGCCTCAAGACAACAAATTCACATGTAGATGGCAGAACCTCTCCTTATTGCCCGTGGGCTTGCTGTTCTAGCTGTCACGGTTCATCTCTTTTATATTTGATACTGTTACAACCTGCCTGATGCATATTTCAGGAAGTTCAAACTCCTGCCATGTACATTCCTTCCACACTTTCTCACATCCTTCTGTTCCTATTTCTCCGTGTTTGTTGTGCCGTCGTGTACATCTAGTTTAAATATGTCTACCTTGAGAGACGTTTCCCCCACCCCATCCACATGTCTCTTAGCACAACAGAAGATTGCTAAAATAGAAGTGAAAGTCTGTGTCCATGTTAACAATTCAAGTGTGTGTGTGAGTGTTGGGGGTATCATATTTACCAGTGTGTTGATGTTGTTACGCACAATTGTGTTTTTGTGTCTAGATAATCTCACTAATTGATGTAAATAGTTCAGCAAAGTTAATGACTAGCAAATAGACCTTTGTTAAAGCCAGTGGGTGTCTCCTACTGATAACTATCATCATGAAAATAAACCCATCGAGCTGTGTGTTATGTGGTCAATTTGTGTTATAAGGCTCTAATCTTTAGCAGCTCCAAAAGCTTGGCATTGTGCGCTGTACGGACATGACAAATTCCCCTTATGAAAGAGTGACAGTAAACAAGCTCTTCATCTTGAAATCTCAAAATGTCACCTCACAGATGTAATGCTTCCTTTACCAATTTATGATGGAGTCAGAGCTATCGCGTGGATATCACGCAACAAACTCCGTCAGAGGATATTTTTCTCTATCCTCAGGCTTACTGATGCTCCATTTTCGTTTAATTCTGCTAAAAGATTATAAGGGGATAGTTTTTTTCCCACCCAGACAAAAACCCACAATGGCGCAAGGAGAACATACAAACTCGACACAATAAGGTGAGACCAGAAATTTAAGATCAAGTCAACCATACCTCTAACCCTAACATATATCCACCAATTTTCCCCTAGTGATCTAAATTCTGAAAAACAGTCCTGAAATCTTTCCAAACACCGCTGTTTACAAGCCTCTTCCCCACTGCGACAATCAATGTATACTCAGACAATAACTTGAACCAAATACCAGTCTACTGGACAGATCCTGGCCAGCTATATGATCTACTTCAATTTAGAAGTATACATTTAATCAAATGTTTCTACAAGCAAAACAAAAACAAAAAAAACATCGATGGGTTCTCCCATTGTGACCAGTATACACTGCCTGGAAGAATTGAAATGACAAGAACTGGACTCCTTCGGGGGAGCAAAGTCCAGCCACTGGTTCAAGTGATTTAAAAAGACATGAACTAAATTAACATGGGAAAGATCACATTAATTTTAGTGGACAGAAACGGCAAATTATAATACGGAAAGGCTTCAAATAGGTCAAAATGCCGGTTTGAAATGTGATGCGAGTCACAAGTGTAAAAAACAGTACATTAAAAAGATTCAGCAGCTGCTTCACATGGCAAGATATTGACGAGTGGCGTCCCCGGTTTTTTATCTCTATCATCGTAGAAGCTTTTTTTTCTTTTAAAAATGATGTCTCAATTAAAAAATAAATAAATAATATAATACCTCACAAATGTTCCACTTTAGAGGTTCCACGACCTTTCACAACACATTTTAAATTAATAGGCAATTTTGATGACCATACAGCTTACATGTCTCACTCTGTTCGTTCTCATGCTATTAATAGAGTAAATAAAAGCAAAATTTGGGCGTTTCAAACTTATTCACACAATTCCACCTCACCAGTAGACATCTCTGTCGTGGCCAAATTGTCACCATCTTACATTATTTGACCGGCTACATTTCAATTCAATGTAATTCACCTCCACTAATCTAATCAATAATAAGTGCATGCACTCAAACTGTTGCTGAGCACTTTGTATCTATAACCTACTTAAGCAGTTAAATCTGCAGTGGACTCCAATTCTGATGAGTTCCACAATAAGCTCCTCTGCTCCCCTATCGGCTTTCCGCTCAGCATTTGTGTTCCCGCACGCGCACAGACTCTCACGCATGCGCGCCACATAGAAGACCCAGACCTAAAAGCTGACAAGTTGCGATGCTAATAAACACACACAGACACGTTGGCGCACAAATACACACACGTGCAGTTAGAATGCAACTGGGAGGCTTCTCCCTTGTCTTGCCTGGAGAGGGAGAAGCTTATTATGGAGCTTTATTGAAGGCTTCAAAGAGTTTAAATTAGGGTGGAGAGGAGGGATTAGAAGACAAGCAGGAGAAAAAGGAGGAACGAGGCAGAGCTGTAAGTGAGAAGAGAGAAAGGAGGCAGACAGAGCGAAGGCGGAAAGTGGTACAAACGAGAAAAGAGGCCACGAGTTGAGAGGACTGGAAAAGAATGTCGAGGGTAGAGTAGCGGGATACAAAAGGTTTTGCTGCCTCATGGTGATCTTAGAAAAGGTCCACATCTGAAGGCGTCTCACTGGTTATTTCTCGAGTGAGAGTCAACACTTGTGAAGATGAGAATGCTACAAGTATTCTTAATTGCCTCCATGATTTCAAAGGCACTATCCTACTTTATTCAGTGCCAATACTAAGCATTTCCTACCAGGAGATTCTACAGTGAAGAACTTGAAGAGACACTTCATTTAGTACGCCGACTAAATACTATTCAACATCAATGAAATATAACTCAACTTTCACAACGAGAACCACAATGCCACCCAGTAGAATAAATATATATTTACTTAGGAGAGAAGGGAAAATGCATTGGCCTGACTTATTGAATTAAAGCAATCAAGGATTTTGGCAATTGAATTACACACCTATATTAGTTGAGACTAGAAACCGAGAGCCATGCTGTGGCCAACAGTGGATATCATTTAAAACATAAAAATATTGCATGCCTTAAAAACCCATGGTTTGTCTTAAATCATTTTTTTCTAGTGGAACTATGGGTGTTCTCTTGACAAATCGGCATGTGCCCGTAATTAGCTCGCCTCCTCTCAAATCTAGCCTTAAGAATTATACCAGTAGGACAAACCTTAGGGAACATTCAACAAAGCAGGACAAGTGCACACCGCTACAAGTCTGTAAGTCAAATTGTTAGAGGATGGAACAGTCGTTATGATATTCAGAGTGTTGCTGGATAATGTTACAGCTTTGCTGGTACTCAGAGTATTGTTGGATAATGGAATGGTTACCCAAGTAGTCTCCGCAATGAAGATGTTAGGTTTATAACAAGAAAGCATGAAGATCGTTAGCCCTCAAAAATCCATAAATAAGATGCTTCATTATTAAAGCTGCGGGGCTCAAAGGGAAAGAAAAAAAAGATGCTGCTTAAAGTCTGAAAAATAAACTAAGGTTTGATTGCTTATCTTTTCAACCCGAACTGGGCACTGTCTCAAAATGCTGATTGCAGAATTTACAAGAAATAACATCCAATTTGCTTCTAACCTGACTGAACTGAAAACACTAGCTATTATGCACATTATTCATTTTTATGGAAATACAGCGTCCTTGTTTGGGTTTTGTATCCAAATGAGCTGTGTTTTGTAATAGCACCAACAGCCTTGAACCAGAAAATGGGCCCACGGCCTTGGAAGATTTCCTTTTTGCTGGCACCATACATATAATTGATTTATTTTAAGTACAACAAGGAAAAAGGGAAAAAAACTCACATGCCAATTGGAGCTGATTGTTTCATGTCAGGTCCTGTTGTGCGTTGTTTGAGAACTTGGCAACAGAGCCTCAGTTGTCTTATCAGTGTCCCTGTTGGCAAGATGCATCACATTGTTACGAAACAAGATTGGCAATCAGCTCAGGGATGCCCAGAAATAGCAATTTCACAAGGAGGGTGTTTGTGAAAGTAACCCATCATTATTGGAATTGGATTTATAAAGATAACATTTTCTTTATTGTATAGATACGTCCATATATCAATGATTTCCTCGGTGGTTCCCTTGCCTGCTGTTTCGACCTACTCACTGACATGCAGAGTGTCCTCACTTAAAAGTTAGTATGAGTATCACAAGCCTTATCTCCCCAATGCAGACTATTAAACATTGATGTGTTGTTATTGTAAAAGCTGCAATCTGGAGCATTCACTCCAAACAGCCTCAAATAAAACAGTGGCTTCCAACTAACAACACAAATTGTCTGATATGCAACTGATTTGTCTGTAATAAACCCTTTGTATGAAATTGTGTTGCTTGTGGCAAAAAGTCCTCCTTAATCTAAATATTTCCTATCATTTGTTGTGAACTTTCCAAAATTAAGCATTTCTCTCTTATTAATGATATTTGTTCGGATTGTGTTTTTTTTTTTCTTGCTGTGAGTTGCTTTCGTGTCTTTGTAGATCACTGGTGTTTCTCATTAACGAATAAGGCACTTGTGAACTTTTGACTTGGAAAGATGTTTTGAAAAGAAAAAAACTCTAGACAACCGAAGTACAGTGGTTGTTTATCAATACCAAGTAATGCAAGTTCAACTGCACTATGGAATAGCAACCTCCGTAAAGTCTACCCAATTCAGCACCAATGCATTTTCAACAAAATGGGCAGTGACACTGATGATGTTTTTAGAGTCCACAAAGAATACGAATTAGATACGCAAGTTAACAATGGGCCTAGTTCTTGTCTACTAATTTCTTTTGTAATTTACTTGTTCTCGTTTGCCAATTGACCTTTCTTAAACAGTTATTTGCCCATTTAACCAAACTACATTGTCTTTAAAAAAAAATCAAATGAAAACAACAAGAAAAAACAAAAACTGCATTTTTAAAGCATTGCCCACCCATATAAATGTCCGGTGGCTAGTTTTTTCTTGAACACGGGATAGTTCATTTAAATCTTTCATTTTTGTGATGATGTCAAAGTGTACCCTTGGATTGGATTGGATAACTTTATTCATCCCGTAATCGGGAAATTTCTTTGTTGCAATAGGCAGAAGGTGAGGATGCAGGAATAGGAAAGGCATTATACACAAATAGGTACTTAATAGTAAGTTAATAAATAAATACATGAATAACATGTTGATTGCACATGTAAGGTGATCTATACTCATACTATCTTTTGAACACCATCTAAAGGGGTTGAGGTTCAGTATTATTGTTTTTCGGCCAGTTAAAAATCAGACGGAAAAGTTATATTTTTCCTCGTTGAATGTGGGTTTCAGTATGATAAGTCACTGTTCTTTATCAGATTTTAGTCCATCATCCACATTTTTAAATTAGACTTCAGCCGTGATACGATTTTATTGCATTGCAGGAAGGACGGAGGAAAGCTGGTGCGCGAGAGAAAGATGGGGTAAAAAGAAAGAAGCAAGAAAAGGAGGGGGAAGACACAAGAGAAGAGAGATGGAAGAGAGAAAACACAAAGGAACCGGACTACTTTTCTTTTTGCCAGAGATACTCAGCACAATCAAGTGTTGTGTTTTACCATGAGCCTGGTCCCCATGACAACTGTCCTGGATTCCAATGCATGCCATCTCTTATAACAATTCGCATTTATATTGAATCAACTTAAATCAGACATGGCATAAAAGAGGGCAGATTAAAATAAATGTGTCATATTCATACACTCGAGCCAAAGTCAGATGCTAAAAAATTCTACTTTGTGCTTTATGGTGTATTTAATTGGTGATTTATTACAGAATAAATAACAGATGAACCCAACTTGAAGTGTGGGTTGCCCAAGTTCTCCATACTTTCATTCTGCCTTGCACTGAACACATTTGTCTCCAGAATAGTTGCAATATCCTTGAAAGAAAATAACAGACACTGCAGTCTGTCTTTACTTTCCTCAGTAGTGTCAGCCCCGGGCTATAATAGAGATTGTAATTACAGAAATATGGGAAACAATTTAGTGCAGTTCTACACTGGTTTCTACACTCCTCCAAACTCCAAATGTACTGAAACATGAACTGTATATATACAAACTCTACACACTCAATTCAAGAGATTCTTTTTTCTAATGTCCAAAAAAAGACAGGTAAATGTGCAATAAGGAGTTAATGGCAAATACATCTTCTGGCTTCATCAAGTGCTGAAACAATGTAAATAATAAAAGTAATGCCACCGCGATATGACCACAGCACCCATTTTAGCAGTTAATAACAACTCTTTAAAAATGTGTCTAAATATGATATATATTTATGTATTATTTTGTCCAAAGTTTTTGCTTAAGTAATGTTAAACACTTTTTCTAGTGTCGAGTCGATGTCAGGTTCCTTTACTGCTATATCCATTTGCATTTTCTTGATGACACATTACAGATGTGGGTGGTGCGAAACATGAATTTCTAATGTTTATTCCATTTAGGTAATATCTCCTATTTTATAAGATATGGCGTCGGCATGCGTTTGCACTTTTTGAATGTGCATTTGTACAATGTAGATGTTTGTAGATGCTTAACCCAGATCTCCACGTGGCCCTCAACACACACCAACTCGGCCATGCCTTGCGTTTGCCGCTTTTCTAACCACTGGTGACGGCTGTTCAGAATGCAGGTGGAGTGCCTCTTAATTATGTATGGCCTGTTTATCCTCCAAGGAGCACCCAGGGAGGGAAAACATCCATTCCAACTTGGGCCAGTGACGCCTTCACGACGCTGATATGACTAGAGTCCCTATTCTTAACTCAGCTTGCAAACACCTCAAAGCAGGAGATGCACTGAGCATGGCTAATTGTACACGGTCGTCGCCGCAAAGACAGTGACACAATCCCAATTGGAGTCCATGTTACATGCAAATCTGGAATTTAAATTTGCACAAATTGTGTAATCCCAAGTGCCTATACAGGTCTTAAAAATACACACTTACTATGCACCGATAGCCAATTTACCAGCAGGTGAATGCGAGAAAAAAATGAAAAAAACACATTTCACTCCCAGCTCCTGTCTTTCTGTGTGGAGTTTGCATGTTCTCCCCCTGCCGGCATTGGTTTTCTCCTGTTTACTGGTTCAGGGTGCAACTCACCCCCTGCCCATTGTCAGATGAAATAGGCTTCGGCACCCTTTGACCTTCATGTGGGTTAACAATTCAGAAGACGGTTTAAGAAATTTTGAAGACAATGTTTCTGTGGTTAAATCTCTGTTCATCTACCTAGGGCTATAATTAAAGTAAGTGGCATTAAATAATAAACCAGTGTAAACAAACTGCAGAATCATTAGAAGAGAAATGAAAGTACTGCTTTGTCTTTTAAGAGAGATGTGGTTCCCGAGAAGGCCTATCAGATCCACAGAGGTCCAAACCAATCAAGTCAGCCCTCTGATGACTGAATCTCAATTATCTTTTTCCTGATTGGCTCGAGTGGAATAAGAAAAAAAAACTGAAAAAGAAGAGCTGAAATTACCCCAGTGGGAGGTTAGAAGACAGCACTTTTCAACTTCTTTATATGTTTCTGTTAATGTTCTCAAACTCTTAAATGTGTGTTTGTGTGCACAAGTGTGTGTCTGCGGCAAAAGCTTCTGTGAAGTTTTTAATTAGCAAATGCTGTGACACATCATGGTAATGTGTGGTAGACAGTAAGCAGATGTTTATTGTTTTTAATAGTTTAATGGTGGAGATCTCTATTGGTGCCATACGTTGCCTACTGTGTTTGCACTCTCAACTACACAAATGACTCCTTGCTTCTGCTCTCTACTGTGCTGAAGGCACTTTGATAAATGTCCTTGTGTATAGGACTTCAACTTATATAGTACTAATTGCCTTTTGTAGATGTCATACCAATGTATATCTGAGTTCAAGGGCACATTTCTACAGGCAGTGGCCAATAGAGGCATAAAAAATACTTAGTATATTAATGACGTAAGCCTACTGTTTAGAAAAGAGTTACTGTAGTTGCCATAGATGATTAGAAACAGTTCATTATTATAAATTGTCATTTTTGTCTCATTAAAATTAAGTGTAGCATTTGTAGCAGACCCTGCTTAAGTAATATTCTTTCATACCAAACGGGCTACACCCTAAACTGGTCGCAGTCAGCCATACGGCACACAACGAGACAAACGACCACTGGCACTCACATTCCTACCGCCTGCCGAGGGAATCGAGCCCAGGCCTGTCTGCACCAAAGTCAAGCAAGTGAACCTTTACAACCTATGGCTCGGAGCTCGGTGTGGGCAGCATGGGATCGATTCCCACTCCGTGGCGGTGTGATTGTAAGTTCAAATGGTTGCCCGTCTCTATGTGTACCCGACACCTGACTGGCGACCAGTTTAATGTGTAATCCACCTTTGCTCCGATGTCAGCTGGGACAGGCTGCAGCACAGCGCAACCCTGAAAGGGATGAGTGGTGTTGAAAATGAAAGAATGAAAGATTGGAAGATGCAATCATGCTTACATCCTATACCATATTTCCCTTTTGGCTGGACTATAACATCATATCAATACATTAAATTCCTTCAGCGATCATGCCTGTAACCCCAAACATTGGTAACTCCAATATTTGGCAACGCAAATTAATGAACGTACAATTAATTGCCTTATGTCCCCTAAAATTATTTGTAACATTCTACTAATTGGATGTACTTACAGAAAAAAAGAGTATGTCACAGGATTCTACAGTACACAAACAAAAACAGTATATAAAATACTGATTATGCATGGAATGTACAGAATTACAAAGTTGGTGGATCTTTTATTTCATGCACCAATATCCATTGACATGATGCAGCTCCTTCTATTGTGCACAGACCTTTGGCATTCATTTGAAGTATAATACTGTACCTAGCTAGAAAATAATGTTCATATACATGGAAAAAAATTATGTTCTATCTGCCAAGCATAAATACAGCTGATTATTCTGCAGCGGTGCCACCTTCCGAAACAACTGTCTGGAAACTGGAATTTTAATGTAACCACAACAATTGGTCACTACTGTGCCAATGCACATGACGCCAATCTCATACAAATAAACCACTGATTTAACATGATAACATACTCCACTATCAAAGAAATATTTTCTAGTACAATTCAGTTTGTATAAAGGTTCCGATTGCTACAAATGCCGGTAAAACACAGACACAGATTTCGCACACTAGACAAAGACCTTGATACAGTTCCAGGAGTATCAGTCAGTCTATAACATTAGGAAATCACTGTAGTTTTGCCCACTGTGTGAGAATACGCAGGTACGTGGATTACGTTAACATAGTGCGAGAGAGTACTCACACCAATAGTGAAAGGACACTGGGAAGGTCTGCACACACACACACACACACACACACACACACACACAGTTTCTCGTATACATTCATACACAGGGGAGCAGGATAAAAATACAGTGCTGACAAGTCAATTAATCAGATGTGAAGGTGCTGAGCAGAACAATCCTTTAAAAAGGCCGTACTTGGACACACACCAAGTGTGTACGTAGCAAGTGGGACTTTGCATTCACATGCTCCATAAATTGTTGATTGCAAAAGCATTTTAAAGTATATTTTATTATCATGTTCAAAGTGAGCTGGAAATATGATCATAAATACCTATTACTCACTTCATGGAGGTGTCATGTTAAATTAATGAAACATAGACAATGAAACGCTTTTTTAAACGCTCAGTAATTTATGATTGTAAGAATAATAAAACTTTAGAGAAAAAAAACGTATGCTTCACATGAACGTTAATCACCAGAATACTTGAAATGTCATTCATTCATTCATTATCTGTACTGTTTATCCTCAAATGGAATGCTGGAGCCTATCCCATTTAAATACGGGCAAGAGGCAGGGAAAAATACCATAAATTGGTGGCAAGCCAATCGCAGAGCAGGAGGAGACGATCACACTCATACCTAGGGGAAATTTTAATTGTTCAACCAGCCTCCCCAGCATGTTTTTAGTATGTGGAAGGACACCGGAGTACCCAGGGAAAACCCGTGCAAGCCTAGGGAGAACATGCAAACTCCACACAGTGAGGACCAACCTGGGATCGAACCCTTCACCCAATAACTCCGAGGCCCACTTGTTTTCCACTGGTCCTCCGGGCTGCCGATGTTGTAATATATTTTTGATTACATTTTTCAATTCTTCAATTGTTTTCAAATGATCTATTTACTGGTGCATAATAATGTAGTGAAGTAAATATATGTAGTAAGGATAAAGTTCAGGCTCATTAGGTATTACAAAATCATATTTTGTCTTATTCAAAGTCTGTACATCATGTAGATCATAGAATTAATACCAAAGTTGAAAACCATCACTTTCACACTCCAGCAACAAGCTGAATACCCTTGAAAGCGCATCCAATTTATAGAAAGAAGGTTGTTGACATTTCAGGGTGCAAATGCAAAAGATACATACATATTAATATACAAATATCCTGGAAATATTCTAATCAGCTAAACCTTTCAAAGTATTGGGGGAATAAAATTAGGCAGCGGTAGTGCAACCTGAGGCTGACAGATCTCACCTTGATTTGTTTTGGCCAAAATCACTGATATATAGTCTATTAGTACAATTGCCAAATATAAGTGCTAGCAGTTTCAAACTGTTACCTGACTACATTCATGATAATGCTTGAATCATAAAATAAAGAAATTGTACTGAGTATTATTATTTTGTAAAAAGAAACTTACCTTTTTGGATGAAGATGTTAGTACGCCAGCCTCACAGTTCTGAGATTGAGGGTTCAATTCCTGGTGGGTTCCAGCCTCCCTGTGGGGAGTTTGCATGTTCTTCCCATGCCTGCATGGGTTTTCTCAGTGTACTCCGGGTTCCTCCTACATCACAAAAACATGCATGGTTGGCTAGCTGAACACTGTAAATTCTCCTTAGGAATCAGTGTAAAGTTGTCAGATTTGGGTTTTTTTGGTGTTATTTTGTGGCTCTGATTAGCTTGTTGTTTTTCTGTCTGTGTGGTTCACATGTGATCACCAAATGGTTTGACTTGTTGCAAGTTGTGCTTTTGGGTTTCAACCAATCCGCTTTCTCTTGTGGTCACCCAGCAGTTTCTCATTATCTCGTCAAACCTTGGTCCTTTTGTCTGGGTCAGAAAGGTTATAATAATTTTTTAATACTTGTGTGGATATTTTCGACAATATATTGCCTCATATTTAAAAGCAGCAATTAAAAACATCCCCAAATACATATGTTGGATTAAAAAATGATGCTGTCCCACTCAAGATAATAAATTGATAATCTTTCCAATGTATAACAGCTGTAAATAAAAAGGTTGTAATGACATCCTTTTTAATGTTTACCTATTTTGTTTTTCTTCTTTCCTTTATCAGGTTCACAAAATCCTTTGACTTCGAAATAAAACGCCCTGGAAGCCTTCAAGCTATTTTAAATGGTCAAAACACTTGGCATCTTGAAATGGTGGAGCTCATTAATATTTAATTTATAGATTAAGGTCTGATTTAATTTGTTTTTCTGTAAAATTGATTATTGGGGGCAGCATGGCGAAAGTGTAGTCAGCACCCTTGTTCATTTCCTTGTGCTCTGTGATTGGCTGACAACCACTTTGAGCTCGAGCCTTGTGAGGATAAGCGGAACGCAAAAGTCAATGAATGATTATGAAAAATACCTTTTCACATTCTGGTACTTGACCTCATCGCCTCACAGTAGATGGACTTCACAATTAAAAAAGAAAAGTGAATGAGAAGTGTAATCCTGTTTTGTTATAGTGTTAAGGCCGAAACATTATTCAACATTATTATTAAACAATTATATGAAGGGCAGAAAATGCATTCAAGTGCAACAAAGTGCACTGAGTCAGTGTTTAGTCTCACATCTCCCGAGCACTGTTAAGAGCAGTCCAGGAGCAGGAATGACAGAGATGTGTACAGTCCCTAGGGACGAGCTGTCAGGTCATTGGATCATTGCTACAGTAACACACAAACACACACACGCATTGTGAAACAACACACTGCTTCTAAAATATACCGCCGTTTTGCATGCACATACAGTGTCAAACTTGCAAACAGTTGTGTGTTGACACACTCTTGTCACGTCGTTTCAGTGCTGTTATTCATTATGGATCTTTTGCAGTGCATTGACACCCAAATACAAACACAGCTAAAGCACTTCTTTGCATCCACTGAGCTGGATTAGAAGTGACACTGTATTTCAATAACACGAGGGAGAGGGAGCAAATCTACAGTATGGGTTGTAACACTCGGTTGCACACAACCGAAAGGAGAGAACAGCTTTTTGCCATTTGATGGATGCTTCCTAATCCTGTTTGTTGCGGGATATTTGATGTGGACACTTTTGTCACGTCGGGTCCCAACACAACAATGGCACTAATATGTTTTAAATTGGCTTGAGCCCTGGGGTAGGAAACTTGACTTCTATTGTTTGTTTGGGCTGTAGTACCACAAAACAACCATTATGTTATAAAGGACCAGGACACAACAAGCCCACATGACATTTATGAGAACAACGGCACCTACTCAGAATCGGTAGATTTTCATCCAGTTCAGTTAGATTTTTGTACGGTAGGACAAACAATAAAATATTATAGCATCCTACCTATATGCAATGTCACAGCTTCATTAGCGTGTCCATATGTGTCCAATCTATGATTAGGTTTTTGTTACAGGCAAAAGATTTCACTTATATTGGGCAAAAATATATTGGGCAGTTGTGCAGAAATGGCTAGAGGTGCATGGCAGGAAAAAAACATGGTGAACTGCGGGGTTAAACTAAGGTCAGTTTTGATTCTGCTTTGTCAAATTATTTGAAATTAGCTGTCAGACCTAAAAATAATAGATATTTTTTAATTATTGTTTCCCACTGTTAGATGGCCAAAAGTGACATGCTTTTTAAACCAATATTTGGACACATCAAAAAGTTATATTTGAGAAAATAATAAAAATATTAGATTAAAATAAGCCTTTTAGTCAGAGTACAGTACAATGTGTGGTCATAGTACTTTGAGTACAGCCTTTAAGAAAATAAGAGCAATACGGATGTTCTCCCCACGTGGGTTTTCTCCGGGTACTCCGGTTTCCTCCCACATTCCAAAGAAATGCATGGTAGGCTGATTGGACACACTAAATTGCCCCTAGCTATGAGTGTGTGCATGAATGGTTGTTTATCTCCTTGTGCCCTACGATTGGCTGGCCACCAATTCTCCCGCCACTGGCCCAAGGTCAGCTGGGATAGGCTCCAGCACCCAACGCGACCCTGGTAGGATAAGGCGGTTAAGAAAATGAGATGAGATGAGATGAATACGCAAGAAAATCAAACGCAATTGGTCGACACCACTGAGACATACAAACAGTTCAGACAGAATTAGGGGCGACCTTTTGTGGTGCCCTTGCATATCATCTGGGGACATAGTTGTTTACGGACAAACAGAAAGCGTTCAGACTTGTTTACCAATTAAACAGTAGTGACAGATGTGTTTACAATCAACAAACGCTGCCATCCTCTGATGAGTTTAATATTCATACCTGCTCTCCCTGGGAAAAACCTGTGTAAAACAGAAACCTCACTTTGAATACTAAAAATTGCATCAGGTCTCAATCACAAACATAATAAAATGAGTCAATAATGTTGATTCTACTCTAACGAAATTGCTGTGATAGAATGATCTCAATCTCACACAAGAGTAGTTAATGTTCTGACACCATCAGGGAGTGCGCGTCGTTTACTTTGCATCATTCATCAAAATGATGCATAAACAATTATCACACTCGCAATGACACTTTAACAAAGTCTACAATGTATAACGAGTGCATTCAAATTTAAATCTAACACCTCAACTGTCTGTCATGGATGTGTGTGTCGGTGCGTGTTGGTACGCCGGCTAAAGCTTGTTTGTCAGTTGCAGTTGTTTTTGTGTTGTTTTGTCTCTGCAGCAAACGCCTCAATGGGCTGTCTGTCTCTTTGGATGGAGCTAGGCATGACAAATTGACAGCTTTACACGCACAAAACACACACATAGAATTACTATATGAACTGCTGTCTGTGTACTCAGGATACAGGTATAGAGTTTCACAAACCGAATGACAGTTTGCTTTCAGAGAGGAGAAGCGTGCACTTGCTGCTTGAGGATGTAAAAGAGTTCACTTTCTACAGCAACACACGCACGCACACAAACACGACGTGTGTCCAATGTTGCATTCAATGACTGAGCTTCCGAGAGAGCTGTGTAAAACAAAGGAACAAAGGAAGGTAACTGGGGTGCAGTGGTTACCCACACGTGTCTTTGACTGCGCTGGTTTAAGCTCTGGATTCATCATGAAAGCAAGACTCACAACATTCTCATGCACACGTTTTGGCCAGACATGAATTCAGACAGTCTGTTTTTCCTCAATATACCAGCATGTGTTGGGAATTCTGGCAAGGGTATGTCTACCGTCACAACATGAATGTCTTTGTGTCAAATTGAAGCTTACTGGACCATTAAGTGTTAACATAAAGCAGTTTGCACGCCTTTCTAAGACAAAATGCTTTTGTTTAAATAAACCTGCATTTTTTAAAATTGATGTTTAACCATTTTCTGTTTAATTGAGAATAGTTTGTGCATCTTGATTTCATGTCTCACTGCTTATCTACTACTACAGGGTAATTTCTTTATTGGAAAACTAATAGCCAACAAACAAGTTGTCATGCAAGCCATTTATTTGTCTTAATTTTTGATATTTAGTCATTCAAACAGACGAAAAGAGAGGAAAAACATGAATTGAGAATACCCCGGATGCTTCATTTATACAATTCATAGGCCTCTTTCCGGCCACCTGGCGGTCTTGCGGTACATTCGGCCGGCTTTGGGTGTGGGCTGCGTGGGATTGAATCCCACCCAATGGTGTTGTAATTGTGATTGCAATTGATTGCCTGACTCTGTGTGTGCCCTACGACTGTCTGGCAACCAGTTTAGGGTGCTTTTGGTCCAAGTCGACTGATATTGGCTCCGGCACCCCGTGACACTGGTATGGCTATGAAGTGTTGAAATGCCCGCTTTCATGCTGCAACAGTTTAACCCTTTTACAGTGATTTGGTGGGTAGACTAAAAATTGGATAGACAAACATAGTTATTATGTTAGGATTTTAGCCTGACATACAGGCTAAGTAATACTTGTGAAATATAAATTAAACTAATCGCAAGAATATTTTGGAAGACCTTTAAACACTATGTAATACACAGCCTAATTGGATCGATTGCTATGGAAAATGCATTCTTCTCACACAAATGGATGTCAGTGGATTTAAAAAAAGAGGAGGGAGAACAACAAATGTGCCTTTGATCATGACTTAAATTTTAAAGCAGATCATTTGTACGGAACCAGGAACTCCAGGAGCAGAAAACCGGTTAATTAAGATCAATAGGATCTGCAACATGTTCCAGTTTGTGAGCATGGAGAACACAGTGCTATAATTTGAATGAGCAAGGATGAAGAAAACGCTATGCCTTTTCTTTCCAGGCCCACACTAGTGCATTTTCTCAAGATTTCCAGGTGAAATGATGGCTAGAATTTTTAGTATATGACATATATGTCATTGTAAAATTATACAACTAAATTAATATGTGAAAATAGTAAAAGTACAATAGTCAAATATATATCTTAAATCAGGGGTGCTATGGTGGTTTATTTTCCTGACTTGTCCGTGTATACTCCTGGTATGTAGCTGACTTAAGTACTACTTTTCTTTGACATGTTAAAACACTTGAATTGGATAAAGACTTCCAATTATTCAGCAGTACATTGCAAGTGACCATGCACCCAAGTGACAAGGCTGCTGAAATAAAATATCAGCAGCAGAGGCGAGGTCTGAAAAGGTTCAGACAACAAAAACAATTGGATTCCCACTGGCTGCTCTCATTTTGCCACCGACACATTTACATTGGCTTGTCAAAAGCCCAATTCAACATGTCCCGACCTCCCAGCCTGCTTTGCACATTGCACTGCTTCCCCATGGGTGCTCCTGTGGCGACCTTGGATGAGAGAAGAAAAGAAGAGCTGACTTGGAGCTTTTCTCTTGTGCTGCTGGATAGTCTAGTGTTACATGATGACAGAGGGAATGAGAGGAAAAGGAGGAGGAGGATCGTGCTCTGACCTTCACCCTGTGCTCATGTCTGTCCCACCTTGAACGAAGCTTTCTCCGGGCTAGATGTCGTTTAGTGTGTTTTCTGCTTCGCTTCTCCTCCCCATCTTTATTCCATCCCCCTTTTTCCCTCCTCCTCAGGCTACATATCACATACATTACCCTGATTCTCCTCTAAACACACTTCCTCTCATCATCCCCCTCCCTTCATATGACCGCTTGCCCTCCACGCTACTCTCTACTTTTTGCCTTCTCTGGCTCCTTCTCCTTCTCAAATCAAACCCTTTTTCCCAGCTTGTCCTCTAGCTCACTTTCCACTCCTCCCTCCCTTCCTTTTTCTTTCCCAGTCCCTAGGCTCATTTAACAATGTCCATACTCACCTTACATGATCCTTAGAGACAAGCTAATAAAAAGTAACAGTGCTCGCATATAGTTGCAGCTCTGTATAAGAATGAATATTTACTATTTAGACTGCTTCAAGAGATTAATAAGCATATAAACACAGACCGAAATGTATGTATGGAACTATGAGTCATTTCTTTTAGCTTATTGGAGTTCTGTTGTCTTTTCCTGCAGATAAATTGATATTCAAGCTGTTGGTCTAGTACCATCACTCCTACAGTCCCTAACTTTCAGTTTCCTCTTCCTTCCTCCTGATTCCTTTTTTGAGTTTGTTTGTTTACAGATCTGTCACTCCTGTTTTTTTCCTCTCCCAATCCCATTCTGGCTGCTTTGAAGTCGGCTCATACCTGCTGTCACGTACCACCTGTTTCGTTCCCAGACGGTCAGCACCAGATTAAAATACGCTACAATGGACGTGGGACAGAGCAGAACTGAACAGGACTGGCCTGATGAGATGATGAAAATCTTATTGATGTGATTATTCGGGTTTGTGGGGGTGCATGTAAATTGGATTTTGGGTTACAGGGGTAATTTTGGGTTCAGCATGAGTTTCGTGTTTTTTATTATCTATTTTAGCACCAGGGAAAGCAGTTTGCATTTTGATACATTATACACGATGGGTGTTTCTGTATATATTCTGTAATGAATGTGACAAATAATAGTCATTTATTCATTCATACCACTTAATCTCATGAGGGTTTAAGGGTTCTGGGGGCAGACGGTGGGGTACACAGTCTCAACTGTTGCAGGGCAATTACATGGCACAAATAATAATAATAAAAAATATTAAGGTTTGTAAAAAATATATTAATTTGTTCATTGTCTTTAAATGTTTTCATATATTCAAATTGTAATGCGTGTTCTGTTTCTCTGACCTTTTTTTATAAACTGAATGTTCTTGACTTTTGTTGCACTGGCACAGTGTGAAAACACTTGTGTCAGACCTAGGTTTTTGTTTATGATTTAACATGTCAATTATTGTAGATGTTCTAAATAAGCTTTAATACTGTTGTTTTACAACCTAATTCAGGTAAAAGAAGATTATGGAAAAGAGGCCTATACATGAATTGTTTACATTCTGGAGTTACAGAATTCTTGGGGAGTTTGAAGTCATTTTATCTAATATATTTTTTATTTCCTTCGGTCTGACATCGTTCGACTTTGGTCTTCTGTGGTTTCCTTTCCTTTCCACCTCATGCTTCCTCTGATCCAAAGCACCAGGTGAGTTGAAAGGTCACATTCTACTCTGACCGGGAGAACTCAAGAATCCTGAGCAGAAACATGAACATTGCACTACACTCAAATAAAAGCCAATGTGTATGTTTTTCTCCCAGGTGATGTTCATGGGCAAAAGAGAGTGTGAGATCCCTGTTTGATCCTTGGAACAAAGTAAGAGAGGGGAGGGAAGCAGAGGGAAGCAGAGGGAGTCAGCAGGAGGGTTGCAGAAAGGAAACCGAGAGAAAAGAGTAATGGTTAGCTGTGAAGATACGCAGCGGACAGAGAGAGAGAGAGAAAGAGAGAGAGATAGAGGTTAGACAGGTTATAAGGGATCAGGCCTTATGAGAAGAGCTTTGTTGAAGGGGGTTTGAAGATCACCAGTGGCTTTGTCAATCTAAGCGAAAAGGAAAGGAACAATCCGTGCAGTTTGCTTGTGCCAGCAACAAGTGCATCACACGCTAGGACTCCTATGTCCCCATTTGTATTAAACAGCAACCAGTTCTTCCAAGGTCTATCCTTCGCTGAATGATGATTCATTAGGCGAAAAGGCTTATGCAAAATAAGCTCTGATTCCAAGGAGAATGCTCATTGGAATGACAGAATGTTGGTTGTCCATCTTTGCACCAGGGTAGCTTCCATAAATTCATTCACAAAGTCACATTATTAATTTGTCCTGAATACTGTGACAAAAAGCTGACAATAGTATAAGGTTTTAGGAGACAGGACTGAATTAATTCAGTTAGACTATACTGCAGAGATGTGTAAGAAGCAATAATAGACGTTAAAATAAAGCACTGGGTCTCTGCTGCCACAGTAGTAATTACAAGACACAGATTCATTATGGTTTTATGTAAGTTGTTTAAATATATGCTCATACTACACTCATGCTGATTTGGGACAGTGCTGAAGTCCAACTGAACCTGACAAAGGTCAAATGGTCAAATGTAAGGGGAAAAAAACTATTTATTTTAAAGCTTTTTCAGAAAATCTGCAATAACAACAACCTAGGTCAAACCAACCCTCTTGGAGCCAGGGAGAGTGGCAAGAACTCGATAGTTGTAGTGAAAGAGGACATGAAATGGATGATAATGCTAAGGACAAGGTAAAGTGGAAAAAAGTTGATTTAATTAGGCAACCCCCAATGAGACGAGCCCCAAGTGTAGCAGTAGTAGATGGATGTAAGTTCTGAAAATAGGGCTTTGTTAAATTATTGTATATAAGTGAAAGTAACTCACTCCTCAGCTACTCAAGTAAGGTTTTTTGAGGGATACTGTAGAGGAGGAAGTGAGGGGACAATGCAGCTTGAGATCGATAAGCTTCAGTGCCTAAAGAAGGGGCTGAGCTGAAAGACAAAGCCCTCAATTTACCAGTCGATCTAGATTGCCACCCTTGCCTAAAGTGTGAATTGTGACCATTCATTCATTTTCAATACCATTTATCCTTACTAGGATCACAGAGGGCACTGGAGCCAATCCATGTCAACTATGGGGACCAGGCAGGGGTCACCCCAAATTGTTGGCCACCCAATCGCTGGCCACAAGAAGATGGACAACCATTTACAATCACACTCATACCTAGGGGGAATTTAGAGTGTTCAACCAGTCTACCATGCAAGTCTTCTGAAACTGGGAGGAAACAGACATACCCAGCCAGAGGAAACCACAACAAGAGTGTAATTTCACATTTTGTAACTTGGAATTTCTTTTGTATCTAGAGACAAAATTTCACAACTTAGGCTTTTCATAACCTGAATATTTCATATGTAGAGTTACCACTGTATTTTGCAATCTTTGTTCACATTTGGTAGACCTGTAATTGGAAATTGCTTATCTTCATTTGTCAGAAATGAGTGACTACAAATTGTCCATCTGCATGCGCCCTAATGTTGAGAAAGCAGTTTGGATAATGGGTGAATGTGTAGTTGCATAATAATGAATGTATCCAGAAACTATTATTTGCAGTAGTCATCAATCATGCCTCATGACGATGCCATTGAATTCTTTCATTCTCAGAACTCAGTGTGCATGACTTTTTCCTGATGCAAGTGAAATCATTTTACACGGAGGTTTGCGATTAGCAGGTCGTGCTGTGAAAAGCGCTTGAAAAGTGCTGAAACAAATAAAAGGAGGCAGCCGGAGGACACAAGAATGCGGGAGGAGAAGAAATCAGAAAGCTGGAGGTCGAAGCAGCGACCTAAAAAAAACAATCTGTTTAATCTTTGTAAGGACAATTACATGTCTCCCCAAACTTAATCTCCATGTTTTTGTAAAAAAACATACTGTTTATGTAATTATCTACAGTGACTTAGAAACAATTTATGACTAATTAAAATTTGATTTACTTAGGTGCACATTATAAAATGTATCCCGTCGAAAGCCGTGGTGTATATAATATGACGGCATCACCTTCATGCACTCTTGCACATGATATTATGTACACAGCAAAGCAGCCCCCTTCCATTCTGTTCTCTCTCTCTCTCTCTCTTGCCCTTTAATTTCATCACCTTTGCTGTTAAAACAATGGATTTTAATGGAGAGCAATTCATGATTATTCTGGAGCTACTATCCAATTATTAAATGGAAAACAATGGGGCATATAAATCTATGATTAACCCACACAGAGATAACAAAGAAGCATAAATTGCATTCAGAAGAATATCCCAGTGATACGTATGAATGCTCACTGAACGCTTCTCCACCAACAAACACTCAACAAGCCATATTTCACCTGACATGCATCTGTGCATTCTAAACCGCTTGTTCAAAGCAAGTCTTAAAACAGCAGGAAAGCATTGTACTTCATGTTTTTCATGTATAAGCTCCAAGTGGGAATTGAGGGGGGGGAAATTAAACCCTTTTTTATAACCCCCATGACTACAAATCCTCATATCTTCATATTCTTGTCCTCTAAAATGTTTGTTTTGATCCCAAAAAACATGCCCAAGAGAAGTTTGTCACACTGCTTACTTTTAAAAAAGAATCTCAAAGATTTTCTGTGAAATGTAGACAAAACAGCATATAGGTAAATCATATATTTCTTCATCTTGAAGCAATTGCTCTTCCCCGATAAGTTAGTTGGTGTTTCATTCCGTTTCCGTTCACATTAAATAATTACATTTCCTATCATGAAAAATGTTGGTATCAGAAATTATTCAACTTTTATGGAATGGCATAATTAATTCTGGGCCTGGAGTTTAAAAGATTAGGACAATGCCTCGATGGGACCACTAATTGGGCATGTACAGTATTATGCAGGAGACACCCTGATTGCCAGCCAATCACAGGTCACAATGAGACCAAAAAAATCATTCCCACATATACCTAAGGACAATTTAATGTTCAATCAGTCTATCATATCTGTTTTTTGGGATGTAGGGAGGAAACTGGAGTACCCCAAGAAAACTTATGCAGGCACGTGGTAAACTGTAAGAAGACATTTAACTTGTCAGGCTTGACTCATCTGAGTTTAAAAGTTCTTCCTTACCATTTATCTATTTTTTTAACTTCTTTGAGCAGGAAGATTTGCATCACCATATTCAAAGAAGCAATCCTGTCGCTATTAGTTCTGTGGCCTTGCAGTGCTTTTAGCTGTCTAGACTGGTTATCTGTCTGTGGTTCAATCTTTTTTTTTCTAATTAGGTTCAGAATGTTATGCTCAGCTAGCAAGGTGTAAAAAATACTCTGCCTTCAGCTTTGACTTAACTAGAACAATATTTCCATTAATGTTTCTTACAGTAAAAAAAAACAATACTTTACTTTTGTATTATTGGGCTATATAACTGAGATCAATGATGTTTTACTACACTGTGGGTGAAGAACCAACAAACCAAACAATTGAGGCTACCTTCAAATTGGTACATTAATTTTTATAATCATAATATAATAATAATAATATATAGTAATCACACTTTGGCCCACACTTGGTCTATTAATACATGTTTACGATTGATTTGCTTCAAATGGTTGATGCGGGTGTATGTAACTCTTGTAGACTTACATAAATATAATGGTAATATTAAAAACGTGTTTGTCCAAAGTGCGTAGAGAATAGAGATATATTCATACATTGTTCAGTGTTCCCTCGAATTTCACAGATAATATATATTTTTTTCAAATTCCGAATATATCAATTCCTCATAGCACTGATTGATGAACCAATGACACGTGATCATCTACAGTGATGGTCAAGCGCGGCATGTAATCGTGCATATACATGATGTGTCATTAGCACCACGGCAGAGCCTTCACCGAACCCCTGAGACCAACTCGCCGAACCCCTAGGGTTTGATCGAACCCAGGTTAAGAACTACTGATCGATACCATGCATGTTATCATGTCTATAGAATAGAAGTGTATATATTAAATGTTACAGTTACTATATGCATATGTAAATACACAAGTCATGTGTTGGCGCATTTACTGGCACCAATGAATATCCTGACTGCTGTCTTGTTCCTCATGTTTGGAGAAGATCCCTGCAGCAGAACATCCATTTTCTCGTCTTTGTCAAAATATTGTCGGTATTGCATTCAGGCACAAAACAGAGCAGCATTCTGAGTGGAAGTTAGATTATTTTAAGTCGAGTACGCACTTCACCCAGTGCAATTCTGGATCATTCATGTTTTGAGCCTCATTTAAAGTTTATCTCAGCATAAAGGCATAATACTACTCCGGTACTGTGACCCTGTGGTGCCAAAGTATGAAAAGTGCAGGGGAGAAAAGAAGATCATTAGAAGAGGCTTCCTTCAATGAAGATGGGACTGTTCTGCCTTCCTGTCAGACAAGAGCAGTCGAGTGCAGAATATGGGCTGGTAGCATGGTGAGTCAGCCAGCAGCTTTACATTTAACACATGCCAACGCTAGCGGGACTCAACTGCAGCACAGCAGGGTGCTTTCTCTCATGCACTTTCTTTGCTAGCTTCTCTCTTCTTTTTCTTATTCTATTCTTCTTATTTCAACCAATTACCTATTATTCCACCCAGCTCAAACTCTCTATTCTTGCTTTCCACCCCTCGCCCTTGTTCTTTCTCTCTCTGTAGCCTCCCAGTGGTCTTGCTGAGGGGCATATGCTGTCAGCTTGGATTTCAGCACTGTCACAACAGGGGAACACACACTCACACATGCACACAAACACACACTGGCAAAGGAAGCAAATGGCCGTTAATAAATACTCTGTCGCACACACACAGGAGTAGAGTCACAAACACCAGCGTGAACATGAATCATGTGGCCACTTGTACAAGACGAACACATACTGAGAAAAGAGTCTCTCCAGGGTGTAAAATGATGCTTCTCAGTAAACTGCTGGACAGGCAAAAAAATAGTCTTTTTTCAAGAGGGTGAGTGGGGAGGGAGAGGAAGGGAAATGGGAAAGAGAAAGAAAGAGGGCCTTTTTGACCTTAAACAAACACTTTATTGGCTCTATTTTTGTTGAAAGGCAGGTATAAAACAGGTAAGTACACATTTACAGACTCTTTACTCCTTTACATTAGAGATGAGAGGTTGAAAGAGAGCAGGAGTGGGAAGCCTGATTTTAACAGCAACCTAGAAAATAGCCCTTTCAGACATCATAATCAGATAAGGTTTTTAGATGAGAATTTGTTGAAAGTCGGCAATGACAAGCCTACACGCTGCAATAGGAAAGTTATAATAAAAGACAAGATTTCTATGATAAACACTTCTGGGTCATACAATTCAAACAATCAAAAGAAGCTGCCTTATTGCAGTGCTGTCAATTTTTTCCCACAATAATTGGAAATGCATAATGTAATGGTAAAGTGTACTGGGAAAGCACAAAAGTGTTTTATGGTATTACGTAACAAAAGTGAATACTGATTGGCTCCTCATCAATCAGGGTTAGCACAAAAAGCCAGGAGAAAAAGAACTCAAAATTAGCCTTTGCTGCTCCAAGCAGCAAATCAGCCAAACCAAAACAAGTGTTAATCTTACATTTTGATAAATGAGTACAACAAAGATGAATTGAGCAGTCTACAAAACCCAGGCTTCAGGGACATCATATACTATGTCTTCACCCAAAAATTGGACTGCAAAATGACTGGTTGAGAATTCTGGGCACACAACGACAAACAATCACTCACAAATGTCTACCACCTACAGGAGAGTTTAGAGCAGGGGTGCTCATTACATCGATAACAATCAACCAGTCGATCGCCAAGGTACTATTGGGAGATCGCCTGAGACTAAGATTTGATCCAGTCTCCTGGTTTCCTTCAGGCCCAAATAATGTCTCGTTTGTATCATGACAGCCCAATGCAATACTCACACTTTTTTTAACATGCGTATCTGACTTTAACAAGAATCTGAGTGTGATGCCGACAGCCTCGCCTAACATAAACGGCCTGCTTTCAAGCAGATCCTTTGATGTTGGACAGATGAATATGCTTCCCGCAACTATGCTTCAATTTGGCGCCCTTTGTTGCCAATGAGACCATCTCAACTGCCCTCCCTCCGAACTCAATGAATAGTGAACACACACACCTACACACACACTCACAAAAGCCACCACCGATCCAAATTTTAGGGATTTTAAAAGCAGGAGCACATATCTTGCGCTCCCTGTTAACAAGCAAGCGCACACATACGAATGCAATGGCTTCATGAAAATGGCAGATCGCAGGCTTCTTGAAAAGTAGATCGTGGAGCAAAAGAGTGTAACCCTTTGGTTTAGAGTTTTGAACCAGCCTACCATGCATGTTATAGGGATGGCGTAAGAAGCCAGTGTACTAAGATTAAACCCACGTAGGCATGGGGAGAATACTCAAACCTTACACAAGTAGGACGGAGTCAGAAATTGAACCGATGAGCAGAGAAAGGTGAGGCAGACCTCCTATCCACACTTCCACCATGTTGTGTATGCATTCGTAGCAAAGATCTAACGCCATATTCAAGCTTTGAGATAGGTCAGGTCACATAATTAACAACAACCTAAATAATGCATCGTCTAGGACTCTAGGTCTTTGTGTATTTCTCCTGATGCCTTTACATCAAAATTATGCCTCTCTCGCCAGGCATGCTAACAATGACCTTAGCCCAGTGCAGCATGGTCACACAGGCCTGAGCAGAATCCCATTACTGGCATCCTTCATGTGTAACATTGCTGTTGTGTGCATGTGTATGAGAACGCTTGGATGCATGCATGACATTGCCCTTTCCACCATTATTATAGAAGGTGCGAAGAAGACAGGCGCAAACAACTCAAATTTACAAATTTAAGTGTTCCCTTTTCAAGACACACAAACATGCACAAACCAGTTGCAGACTTATTCCAGCGTTCTTGTTAATCCTTAACATTTTTTTCCTGCACTTTTCCATCTGGGAACAAAGCTGATTAAAACAGCACTTGTGTGGGTATAATGGGTGGGTGGGTGATTGGGGGGAGCCTCTGAAGCAATCTGCAGCTCCAGTTGAAAGCACCACTAACATTTTTATGAAGTCCTGTATGTATTTTTTTCTTCTATCACACATGAGGTTTGAAAACCCACAGTTGAAAGCGCAGTAGTACTATTTGCTGTAGTTTAAATACATTTATAAAAGATGAGCAGCTTTAGCTCATATGCCACAAGAGAATGCAGACTCCTAGTACGGTAATGATTCATTTTCTTAATCAATAGAAAACCATTGCCGTAGCATGTTTTTTTTTCTTATTACCAAAAATTTGAGTCTGCCAATGATCAGAATAATTTTTCTTGAAGATTTTTTGGTAGGTCTACTTTGTGAATTCCCAACTGTAACCATTAGGCTTATATTACATTTGAGATGAAAATTGGATACATTTTGCTTGATCTGCATTTTAGTACAAATAATGAGTTTTCACAGCGGGTGCAATGAAGTTAGTGGGTACTATAATAAAGTTATCCAGAAAGCTAAAATATTCACACCCAAAACCAACAAGAAAACTGTTCAGTGGCGCATGTATTATAATGATATATGACCAGTTTGAGAGACTTAATGACTGCGACATTGACTTTAATAGAAAAATGATTATGATTTTAATGGTGCTGATGAAAATCTGAATCATTCCTATGGTAGCCATCTGTGTTGTTTTATATTGCTAGACAATACGGTGATTTAGGTTGGGGGAGGCAAATTGACACAGTAAAAAAGTGAAAATATAGTCTCCAAAAATAAAGATTAAATAAATATATAATGTGATTGACTGGTCAAAAATTCAGGGTGTCCCTCGACTGGTGCCCATAGTTATCTGGTATAGGCTCAAACATCTCCAGAAAATTAATGAATGTTCGAAAAAAAGAAATGAAAGTTACGGAGGTTTACATAAGGGTTTTGCAACAGGGTCTCTCTCAGTGGTTAAGTTCCTACTGCTATCCCACAGGTCAGTAAAGATACATTTTCTCGTTTTGTATATCTTAATTCAATTCACAAAGTCTTATAAAGTCAAAATGTTTTCACAAGGTCATTCAATAATCTCACAAAAATGTTTACGTAAAAAATTGACACGAAAAAAATGCTCTCACTCATCAGAATAAATGCAAATGAGGAGTAGCCTGTGTTAATGGTAAATTAACAATCAAAATAAATAATTACTCTCATCAGCAAAAAGTGCAAAAACAAGCAACTTTGTCTGTCGCTGTTCCCGAAGAACAATTTGTCCTCTGTATCTAATGAAAAACGTTTATGCTGAATGTTTTGTTTTCACCATTAATAGGCTTATAATTTTCCAAATGCTATGCACCGATACAGAGCAATTACAGTAGGACATTTTTGAATATATATTGTGTCTTCCAAGAGCTAACTTGTCATAGAATTAAATTGTTCAATGCCAAGTTACTACTTTGAAGTGTATGCTCCAAAAACAAAATCTAGCTGCTGACTTAATATCCTTTGAGTTTTAAGACTGAAGTGAAGGAATGTATTGCTCTTTTTGAGAATGCATGTGAAATTGAAAGACTTGTCTTGCCTTCACTTTATATGACTGTCAATGTCGTTACAAGGAAATAATTGCAAGAAATCATGCAGAAAAATGTCAAATGTAAATGAATTTTGTCATGTTCATCTGCCTCGTTTCAGGTAATAGAGTCGTAATGTGCACTCTATAAACAAAAATTTCAAAGAATTAGATTTTAACTAGCAAGATTTAGAAAAAATGTTGGTAGCCTGTTATTTATTAGGTGCAGTAAGCTGTCATAAAAAATAAAAGTGTTAGAGATTGGTTAAGTTGTGCTTTTTCTCCTGTGTTATTGCCCATTGAGTTCACCTGTCGCAGATTGATGAGTAAATCTGGCGCCCAGTACTGATGTCAGGGGTTCGACTATTTACTTCAGCGTTTCAGTGTAGGGTTTCTATGTTCTCCCTGCTATTGCATGAGCTTTCTGTGGGCCTTCTGGATTCCTACTGAAATTCTAAAATCTCAAAATCTTAGCTCAGATGAAGGTAGTAATTTATCCAGGGATATGCCTCTCACTCACCCAGTCAGCTAGGATAGAATCCTGTACTGAGTAAATGGATTACAATCTCAAATTTATATAGACTATGGATTGTGTATTATGAATTACTTTCTGTGCTTTTCAAAATCTATGGTTGACTGGTAAATAGTCCAGTTAGTCTTTATCATTGCCAAACTATATATATATACACGTATAAATATATCTTAAGACAATTATTAGGCATCAATGTGCGATCTTTTTCATCAATTGCTATGGGAAATTAGGATGGAAAGCGAGTAAAATCAGAAACCAAAATACGGGTGGATGGATGGAAAATGACAAAGAAATGAAGGTTGGGCCAGTGCAAAAGGTGTAATGAAAGAGGGAGGATGAGTCTTTTTTCCGCAGCTCAAACTTTCAGTGGCTCACAGTGACCTTAATAAACCGATGACACACACACATACACACACACACACACACACACACACACACACACACATGCAGACACTATGATGAAAGTGTTACCTCAGCATTTTCCCGCTAAATGTACTCATTAGCCTAGTTGCACATGGCTGCCTGGGAAAACAACAAAGTCAGCTGCAGAGAGCAGCGAGCATTCATCTGAGAGGCTGTCAGAGATTGTGACAGAGAGCAGAGGTCTTATGGCTGCATTATTTTCTCCAAGATTGACTCACACTGGAAGACCCACCCCCCCAAATCTCTTTCTTGTTGATTCTTCATGGAGAGACCATTTCACATTGTATCCTTACATCTACAGACTAGGATGAGAAGCTGGACCATACCTACAGTAAGCCTTAAATGGTGGTGTGGAATCATTTTCAAATAAATGGCAACAACATTAGGTAATAAAAATGGGAGCTGCCTCAAAAATAGCGGCATTATCCTGTTTATAAAAGATAAGAGTTTTTGATCCAGTGCTTGTAGTTAATTTAATTAGATTCTGCCAGTGCATTCAATGAAGTGCTCAATGGGTTTGTGTATAAATAATGAGCCGTTGGATTTCGACTAAATAACTCAAGATACACAATTAACAATTAGTTGCAGCTTATTAAAGCGTGGCAAAGCCGAGCGCAAGCTTATAATGAGGGTCGTGATTGTTGACCTCAAGGCAAAGTCACACTTAAGGCAGAAAATGACCCGAGCCGGATGATGATTACAGTTCATTTCAATCGAGAACCTCGGGGAACAAGGCTATTCAACAATGCTAATAGTTTGTTCGCCAAGTTGAACATGTTTACCATGCAGAGGAAAATTTAATGTCAATGTACTCAATTTGTGGGATATATATATATATACTATGTGCTCCTTACAAATCAAAGCCATACGCCCATGTGTCCCTATTATATATTATATAATGAGAGAACTGAATTATAATTAACGGGCAGCAAAGATGCAAAAAGTACAGTGAGGAGGCAACATCTTTGATATATAAACACCTCAATGTCTGAAGACTAGTGGAGGTTTGGAAAGAGACTTAAAATATGTATTGGCAACAAAATCGAAATAATTCAAAGCCAAGATGAGGTCTGGGTTGATGGAAAACTGATGGGATCATTCATCTCTGTCTTGGCCACAAATTTGCTGAGGAGTCATATATTCACATTTGAAGCATCCTGGACTATTGGTAAAAAGTTAAAGGCCTTCAAAAGTTTGGAGGCCTACGATTATTTTGTTTTAGGAAAAGATGGGCTAACTTCTGTGAAGAACATTGTCATCAATCTGCTGAATGTGGAATTTATACATAGCACAGGTAACACAGGTAAGGGCAAACTGCATGACATTTTGCCTGGTGCACACTCAACGGTGCTGATAGGGTCGCTCTTGGGTCATCAACAAGAAGCTACCCTTCAATGATGTCTTGCTCCATCAATCCTGGAACATCTCATGTATTGGATGAACGGGAAAACATCAATAATCAAGGTCCACTTTTAAATTCCCGTCGCATCCAAATGCTAACAGTGATGATGACTCGTGTCCTACAATGTGGAAAAGCAGCAGTGCTTTTGAAGGATGGTCTTTCACGGTACTTTCAGGACCTATCCAAGCTTCCGCAGGACCTAATCATGTCGGCACCTGTACGTACCCTGAGCTAGACCTGTCACATCAATGTGCCAATGTAAACTAGAATTAGGTGAAATAGGGAGATGATAGTCTTTCCCTGAGCAGTACAATGGACTCAGATTGCTTGGGCTGGGAGAGTGTCGTAAACCACAGACCACTCCTTCCCAGGTTGTCCGTCATCCTTGCTGCGGCTGGCTCAGCGCCTTCAACTTATATTACTGTTCCTCAATCATTTCCTCCTCTTCAAACAATACCTCCTTTCTTTCCTTTCCTTTTTTCTTCTTGGCTTTGGACCAAAACATGGGGCTGTCCTTAACTCCAAGCCCGCGTACCCTGACTGAATGCTTCCAACATTTTCATTGAGCATAGATCTGCTGATGGCCTAGTTGACAGCCTATTCTGCCCTCGTCTTGCTTTTGGCCACCAGCAGATTTTGTGCGACTATTACACCAAAAGCCTTTTTTTCCAAGACCATGGTTGATCAGCTTCACGTTCAACTGACCTGTAGCTGTGTGGTGAGTTTTTAAGTGTACATAACATAATTTTAAATTGTTGTGTTTTTGCCAGCGTGTGTACGTATGTTTACTCAGCTGCCACTCGTACTTACACCTTGTTGGATAAGGTTTTTGCATTTCTTAGTCAATTTATTGTCTTTATAAATAATTGTATTATATTTTTTCCCCTATTAGTTTGGTACTTTGTTCCACCACCCCAGTGGTACATTGATATATTGATGAACCAGAGCAAAATAGACAGGTACTTTCTTGTTTAAACCTCAATAGGGGATATGCTATTGCATCATGCAATCCTTCAAGGGATGTGTACGAAGACAGCAAAGCTGTTTGAACTGTCCTCTCGCTCTGTAATGCGTCACCCTATCACAAGTCCAAAGGGCACAGAGTAGATGACAAAATCAAAGGCAGAATCCACAGGGTGGAGATCTTCATGAGATTCCCCGTTGTCAAAGCTTTGGGCTCATGTGAAAAGTCACGACCCTCACACTGCCAAAGGATTCACAAAAAAGTGAAGAACAGTGAGCAAGAAGGGGAAAAAAAGATGGTCTTTGCAGAGAAGCTTCGTTATGTCTGCTCCCGTTTCACTCGCTTGGAATGAAGGTGCAGTAGAGCATCGCATGACAGCAAATGAGATCCTCAGAGATTCATTGTCCTTCAGCGTATTAGCAAAAGGCTGAGGTGATATGGGCAACAGGGGGTTCTTTCTTCCAACTAGTGGCTGAAGGCTTCAATGACTTTAGCGCTAGGCCAATGTAGTCTGGGAACACTTACAGGTAGACTTTGAAAAGTTTAAATCCTCAGGGGATGAATGCGAACATAATTCAGCATCGTAGTGAGACACTTTTGATGTAAAAATAGCAGGAAGTGAGGCTAGTGCAACACAAACTGGCCTGGAAGTAAAGACAGACCCACTGTATAATCACTTTGGCTGGTAGTGTTGTCAGCAACCTGCTCGCCTTCTGCTTCAACAGCGATGGCGCAGCATCATGGATACCCAATGGAAGGCATTTGTTTAGAACTGCATGAAATTTTCCATTTCAAAACAACTTTTAAATATGTTTGGCAAATTGATATTTGAAAATGCTTTTTATCTAGGAACTATTTTATCATATTGATATTACTAGATGATATATATAATTATATTTTTATAATATCAACAACAACAAAATGAATGATGAATGAATTACACAAATAGTTATATATAACATTGTCAAATTTAGAATAATCTGATTTCTACAAAAAGACATGGTGTGCTGTGAGATTTTTGGGGGTTAGGATAGTAGTATATGTATAATATGGCTGACTGCTAAGTAAAAGTTTCAAAAAAGTGATTATCAGTTGAAATACCTTGTATTTATTGGAAACCTCATATTAATGTTATTCTTTTGATTTAGGGTGACTTTGGGAATTTACATAAAGAAATATTTTTGTACAGATTTTGGTTATGACTGAGGACTGAAAGGACAATCTCAGACTCAGAAAGAGTTGTAATTCAGAAGTTCAGTTCATACATATTCATTTAGTCGTAATGTGCTGTATATATCAACTATGAGAGCTGAAGTTACAAACAAGCTCCTCGTGAATGTTTTAATTGGCCCATTCTATTTCCATTTCAATAAGATAGCCCCTCCCCTTCATGATTCCTTCTCCCTCCCTTGTTGTCCTCTCTACCTTTCTCATTCGTGGTCCCATATTTGACATGTTGCCACTTTTATCTCTTTATGTCAGCGAGACTATTAACTTCAGAATATGCAGCAGTATATGAAGTTATATGACCTGTATGTGTGTGTGTGTGTGTGTGTGTGTGTGTGTGTGTGTGTGTGTGTGTGTGTGTGTGTGTGTGGTGTGTGTGGTGTGTGTGGTGTGTGTGGTGTGTGTGTGTGTGCGTGCGTGCGTGCGTGTGCGTAGAGAGAAGGAAGCTGTCTGAAACTTAAAAGGAAAAGGATGAGCATGGTGATGGCTACGAGTACAGACAGTAGAAGTGAAGGCACAAAATGTATGAGTATGTCTTTATTTTAAGGTGGTTAACTTGAGTTGGACTGAATTAGCAGAACCAAGCCATAAACATGTATATCCCATCTCATCTCATTTTTTTTGAACTGCTTTGTCCGCATTAGGATCATAGGGGTGCTGGAGCCTATCCTAGCTGACTCCGGGCCAGAATCGGTGGCCAGCCGGACAACCATGCACACTCAGACCAATACGTACCTAGGGGGAGTTTAGAGTGTCTAATCAGGCTACCATGCATGTGTTTAGAATGTGGGAGGAAACGGGAGTGCCTGGAGGAAACCCACGTAGGCCCTGGGAGAACATGCAAACTCCACATAGGTGGGCATGACCTGGATTTGAACCCAGGACCCCAGAACTGTGAGGCCGACGGCCTATCCACTTGGTCCACAGGGCCGCCCACGTTGTATATCAATATATCAATATCAAGTGCCAGTTTAATGACTGAGAAAGTTTACATCTACAAACATATGACAATAAAACTAAATGCTATCAAGGCTTCAGGATACTAATACAATAAAAGTTGATCCCTGTGAGTGTAGAGGGAACAAATAATCGTTGATTTTAATCTTTTTCTTTCTGTTGGTTCTATTGTTTTTTGTCAATCGTCTATCACTTTATTTCTCCCTTCCTCTCATTATTTGAATGTTGTTCACAGTTTCTTTAATTGTCTCCTGCTCCCCCTGCCCTTTGATTCATATTTCTGCCTTCTATCTTCCTTTCTTGTGTTATACTTTCACCCACTCGCTCATTCATCCCTCTTGTCTTTGTTCGCCTTTGTGCGCTCTGCCACTCTTGGTGCCGCCCCAGGCCCAGACATATGGTGCTCTCCTCTCTGCTATTGTCATCCATTAACACCGTTGTCAGTGGGAATTACCCACACATAGCGCAACATGCGAGACTATATTCTGGTTTCTGATGTCAGACAGAAGAGAGAACAAGGCGAGGAAAAAGGAGCGTGTAGTTTAAAAAGGGGGAGAAAAAAATGATATGCAGCACATTGGATATTACCTCAGAATGCGCGGCGAGGAATTAGGATCACATAATTTGCATGCATATAATGGGCCCATTTTAGGGATCCCCCCCCCCCCTATTTAACACTGTATGGACAAATACAGCAAGAACAACACATGCACACAGATGAACATGCCAAACAACTTCTGGACTCCCGCTTCTGTTCTAATTTAAGTGTTTGGAATGAAGGAGATTTTGGGTGTGATGTGTCGTACGGCAGACCTTGGTTTGTGTGTAGGTGTGTATGCGTGTGTGTTAGTGCATGAGAGAGATAACAGCTCTATAATAATCAGTCCATGGGGAGCAGCAGAGCAGGCGTCTGTGACAGCTTGTCCGCCACTAAAGCGTCAGATACACAAACGCATCGCCATTGATCAAACCTCATTGTGGTTACATCTGATCCAATCTTAAAAGTACTATTTTAAGATTTTTCCCGCACCATTGTTGCCATGTAATGGGAAGTGAGAAGATATGAAAATGGTGGCAATAATATGAAGTGCATGAATGAAGAGAGGCATTTTATGACATGACAACAACACAAAGGTAATCAAAGATTGCAGTGGTTGCAGCAATGATGATGATGCAGGATAAATGCCACTTTTTTACAGGAAAAAGAAAATCATGGTAGTTAAAGACAGGTTGACAGTCAGCTATGGAGGTAGACATTCAGCCTAAGGTGATACATTTGCATCTTTCCTTCACTGGCTGCACGTTCTGATTCTGTTTGAAGTTTTCTTTTTCAGAGATGGGTTTTGTTAAGTCTTTTCAAGTTTGTTCTCCTTTTTTTCTTACTTGTCAAGACAAGATTTCTTTAATCTTCTCTTTCCACTCTATCGGCAAGGGGAAAATATAACTGTTCCTTCAGATAACGGGAAAAGGTGGGAAAAAATAACGATATTTCAATAATATGAGTTTGCGTTGATTGGATGGTTTGGCACTCAAGGAAAAAAAAGGGATGTTTCCACTCATTCACATTGTGTCAGACCTGTCGAGTAGGATGCACTATTCTGGAGTGTTTTTGATAGTCTTGCTTTGTTCTCTCTTATGAAGGTTCACTCAAGAATAACTGGTTTTTAAACAGAAGACTGCAATTTGAGGGTGATTGATCTGTCTCAGTGTGGGATTGACAGGTGATCAGTCCAAGATGTTGATGGGAGAGACTGCATGAATGGTGACTCGAAACCTGATTAGCGGAATCAAAAATGGAGGGACGGATCAGGTGTATTAAAATTTTAGGAAACAGCCAGGCCCCTTTCATCGAGATGGAAAAATGTTTCCAATTCAAAAAGACCATATCTGTAATTCACTAGGAAAATTGAATTAACAGAACACTTTTACTAAAGCACCCTAGTTATCAGACGTGTGTGCCAGAGTATTTATGCTCAATATGTTGCACATTCTTGTGATTGTCATTATAGAAAAATACTTGTCAATACAATCAAAGATGGCCTCGTGTTGTCCTCTGTTCACAATTCTCTGGAAGTCCATGATTTTTTCCAAGAAAGCCACATTCTGTAACCCATTAAACTTTTTCCTCCCACATAAACCCAAGCAATTCCACTATTTAAATAAAAGAAGTTCACATCATGACAAATCCTAAGAAACCGTGACATTGACATTGGTGTTACATCACCAACCAGTTTAAGAGTCAGGTGAACTATAAACTCAGCAGAAAAACAGTTTTAATCGTCATTGACTTTGCTGAAGAGATCTTCAAATCCTTTACCACTTGAGTTAATCTCATAATAATAGAGGTCTATTTTCCAGCTCACGGTTTGCTGACGAAGGGAATCATCATGCTGGGGGGAACCAAGCATTGACACATCAAATTAGCAGTGTCCTTACTGCACACACCACACATGAGTGAACAGTATAGAAGCAATATGAGTGTCACAAACACGTGGGCAATCCTAGGGATCTGCAGTAGGAAGGACACTTCACACACTGTTAGAAGACAATGGCAGGCTTTACCTTCACTGCCGACACCCATCACCCTATACTAGCCAAAACTGCTGTAAATTACATAAAGAATGCAGCTACACAATTCCATGCCCTAATTGATATGGCCTTTAAGAGTTTATGGTAATCATTTTAAACTCTTTCTCCACAGCAGAGATTAGATGACACTACATTAATAATGTTGGTGACACAAAAGCTTGTGTGTCCTTGCACGTGTCTATTAGTTTGTGTTTGTTTGCATGTGTGTGCATGTGTGTGAGTACCAACCTGAGGTCGAACTCTCGACCGCAGGACTTTGAGGCCGACGTGCTAACCATTCCTACACTGGGCTACAACATTATAATAAGAAATCACAAATCCATTATACACTGTTGACTAGTTAGTAGTAGTAGTAGTAGTTTAACAGGTGACCTGGTTTTGACAGGGCCTCTACTTTCAAGCAAGTAACTGGGTGGCACTGTTTTAGCCTTGGCTGCAATCCTGCCTGGCAATTTTCTGTTAGTGATCAGATGTTTGGCAGATCATTCAACTCAAGTAGACTCCGACAACTCAGCCAGGAGGGAGGCAAGAAGCGAAACACAGAAAAAGAGAGTGTACAGAATGAGTTGGAAGGGATTTGCGGAGAAAACGGCAGATAAGCAGTGTGCGTGAGCCTCCTAACCACCAGCTGACACTCTTCATCTGTTGTCGCTGAGCCAGTTTCACCATTTGAGCACTGAGGATTTCTGAATGCGTAAAAAAGACAGAAGTATGGGGAAACAAAGCCTTTTCTTCGAGAGATGCCGCCAACATCTTTCTGTCTCACTTCCTTTCATTTCTGTCTGTGTAATATTATTCCCCTTCGCAGTCCTGCTTTTCTCACTCCACCACCATCATCATCATCCAGCAAGACCACAACCCCCCACAAATTCTGTATTGGGCTTAGATGCAGTTGGAAGTTGGGAGCAAAAGGCAGGAGACAGACAAGATAAAAGCTGTTTCCTGATTCTTCAGCTCTCAGCTACTCTGCTGTCAACTGAAAAGACAGCTAGTCAAGACGCAGAACTTCCTGCCTCAATAGCCTGTGCAGTAGCTGTCGCTATCAGGCACAGGAAAAAGGTGGTAAGAGAGGAGATGGACAGGTAAGAACATACATGATAAATACAGATTCCTACATTCTCTTGTGACCCAAGGGCGCAAGATTATTGCCTGACAATCTGCTGTATATTTGGTGTGATGGAAAGTGATCATACATGCAGGCATGTGAGGAATTTTTGCACTGAAGTCAGCTCATTGGTAGCTCAATAGTAAGGAATAGCCAGACTGGCAGCCCTGTAATAACTAGCCATTTTTCTGTTCAGACTGTTGATATACTTCCGTTGTGGGATTGATTTATTTCTGCAACATAAAATGCTGCTGTTCTTACTCATTTGTGTATCTGAAATGTCTATTCATGAACCCTTACCACACAACTTGCCATTTTTCAGGCTTGGGTTCATTTCTCACTTATGATTTGCATCAGAAATGGCATCTGGCATAAAACCTGCGTGCCGAATATATCGTGCTATAGCGTTGTTTTGCTGTGACATCCCCTGAGAGGATAAAGCTGAACAGTTACGATACACTGTGCTGCAATTACTCTGCTCAATATGCACTAAGATATGTTTAGATACTTGGATATTATATTTGCATATGGCTATTGTCCACTTTGCAGCTGTAAAACTCCACCTTCCCCATTGCAGGAATAATAAAAGCTTATTTTACTCTAGAAAAGAGATTATTGAAAAATGGGGTGCTTTCCCCTCACTATATCTGACATGTTAACAAAGTTTTTAAGCAGTCCATAAGGAACATACAGTAGTACTTCACCTTTAGTTGGGTATTCTAAAGAAGTTTCATGGTAAAAAAAAGAAAGGAACAAAGTAATTAAAGCCCTCTCTATATTATTCATTCATTTTCCCTACCACTTATCCTAACAAATGCAAACACCACAAAGGAAGGCCAGAACCAACCAGGAATTCAACCTGTAATCTCATAACTGAGAGGCAGATTTGCTAACCACTAGACTACTGTGCCCCTGATATAATATTTTACCCACTTAATTGTTTAGGAAAATGGACAACAGCAGCCAGTATTACACTCATAAATTCTTCCTTTTTGATTTCATTTCAGAAGACGCGTCACATCTTGTTATATATTGCCCTGTCAATTGATTTATTTAATGAAAGTGTCTCCTTGACATCAAGTAAATAATGAAATGTTATTCTTGATTATCCCCTACAAAGGCAACAAATATTCAAAAAGCCAGACTGCAGACAGGTGGTCTCATGGCTGTCTGGTTGAAATGTCACTACCTCAATTTAATACCATAAATATCACATCAATTGCTAGTGCACCTCTTAAAAGGCAAATCTTTTTGTTTGAAATTGCAAAAAATAATTTGTGTTTCTGTCCATCAGAGCAGCCATGTAAATCTATTATACTTATAATTTTGTCATACAACACTTTATACTCAATACTTGAACTTTCAAGGGAGTCATTTTGACTGTTTTAAAAAATGTCAACATCATAAACTGGCTAACATAAGTTGTTTGTCCTAAATATATGTCTATATTCTATTTTAACATTGTTTTATCACTAAAAATTCTAAATATGAATGAGATCCTTACACTGGATGGCTATAGCACTCTACTTGACTGCCTGTTTTTTAAAGTTGGTGTATAATTTCTCTTTTAGTTTTAATGTACACATTTTCAACTTTCTTTCTCCTGCTTTACTGTCTGTTTTTCAATTCTATATGAACCTAAAACCTACTTATATACTGGTATAACTGTTGATGAGCAGCTCTTCCCAACAAAAGTGAAGGTCAGCGTTATCTGCAGTATCGCCAGAAAATCGGATTAATTTCATATGAAATTCTAGCTTGCTGCTGATGTTGATACCAAGTACATTATGAAAGCAGTGCCATATCTGAGCAAAATATGACACATGCAGTGTTCGTATTTGTTGAATCTTACCCGGGGATGGCAAGAAACATCACCACTGATAGCACCCTTACTTCCCTTGAACTTGTCAAAGTGCTGAAGGGCCAGAAAAACAGTGTAGTTGGTACAGTAAATAAGAGCAGAAGTGTGGCAGTGCAATACTAAAAGACTTAATTCAAACCAAGAGAAAATGTCTCCATTCTAAAAACTATCCGCTAGGATGCCTACACCACAAGTGCCCACAAGGATAATCCAGAGATTGTTACATGCTATATGGCCTTACAATGATAGAACTAAGCAGTAAAAACATTTACACAAAGATGCGAACATAATTGAACTGGCTGGCATAAATACTTGTATCCTGTTCCATAAATGCACTATAAGATGATGCCACACAGGAACATCATAATGTGATTCTCAAAATAAACTTTGCTCTGGGCACAAACTAGCAAAAGCCAAACAAATGGCCTGTCGTGATAACAAATTTTAATGAATGATATATTGTCTCAGAAAGTATTGCTGATATGTGATATTATTGTCGAGATAAAAGAAAACAATTAAACCACTACTCTAGTGACAATGCAAACCACCCAAAGTTGTATTTTTATGAAAACACAAACTCTTCAAAGTAAATCTTTTTTTTTAAATCACAATGCACTATGTCCCATTTTAATGCTAGATTAATGTAGAATATGAAATAGGTGAGATGCCCAATTCCAATTTTGTTCTCTCCTTATTAGAACCCATCAAAAGCATTGATTTGATCATCTTGGCCTGCAAACTGTGCAAGTCAGCAAATCTAATCCAAATTATCAAACATTTTGTCAGTCTGACTTTTCAGAATGGCTGTTATTTAAAATGTATATGAAAGTGGTCCTGAGCATAGACTTTCTGTCTGTCACACAACCAAACACAACACGTCACGCACTGTACTCCAAATACACTTCCTACATACGTCTCTTTAATTATTCACCCAAAACAATCCTCAGTTTGGTCATGTTCAGAGTACAGAGAGCAAACAATGACACGCTAAGTGATTTATCTTGTATTTTCCCCATTCACCACTGCACATGTCTGGCATGATACAGGACTGGACATCCTCTAATTCAGTGTTTTTCAACCTTTTTTGAGCCACGGCACATTTTTTACATTGGAAAAATTTGTGGCACACCACTAACCAAAAATTTTACAAAATGACACTCTGTATAGTATATTTACTACAGCACGGACACTGGACAATGACATCATATTTGCAGAAAACTATTAATAAATGTTAATTTTAAAAAAAGGATATTGGATAATTTCTCACGGCACACCTGACGATCTCTCACGGCACACTAGTGTGCCACGGCACAGTGGTTGAAAATCACTGTTCTAATTGACACTACGGTTGAGCCTAGGATGGGGCCAGTCTTAGTGTATGTGTCTTAGCTGTGGTGACAAAAGTCATTTCATGACAATACATGCTGAGGCTGCAATTTGTTCAAGATGTCCTCTTATATAGGAGTTCAACATTTTTGCATGTGAACTAACATTTGGTATAGAGCCACTGCAATCATTTGCATTAGAATAGTTGTCACTTCTATGCTACGACAGATGCTACAGTGGATGACAAATATCTGGGCTGATATCATTTTCCATTATTTAGTATCTCCAGAAGAACTGAAAGCACTATATATCACAACTGTGAACTTGTGTGGATGATCCTGTGGTAAATCTCATGATTGATGGAATAAGCAAAGTTCAAGGCTGGATTTTTGATTTCCCGAAAGGTTATAAACACGGGATCTATTCCGTCCTGGCCTGCCTAAAAAAAATCCCAGGACACCAATCATCAATGTTAAACCTGATCAATTACAATCGCAGATCAAGTAAGGCAGTGGTCAACATTGAACTGGGCCAATATAGAGACTAACATTGTAAAATGAAAGAAAAGCAACACCAATCCCATGCTGTGCAATTTGCAAGCAGATGGCAACAAGAAATAAGCGCAAGAATATATAGGGTCCTTCAGCTTGTCTCATTATTCCTTCATTTCTACACTATATTAACATCATTTTCATCATTTGGTGTGAATTTCTATCTGACAAAATTCTCCACCTGTTTCAACCTTGTGTCAGCCTGATGGATTGGGGCTCCAATATTATGTGGCCAATGTGTTGTGTCCTGTATGGTAGGATCCATCCTAAAACCCAGAGGGCTTGTACAGGAGTCTGGCCCTCACTCCCTGCTATTTTGTGCCATCTTTTTGCTTCAGAGCCCCCATGTATGTGCAGGAGCGTGTGTGAGCTGTAGGTGAGTTTGTGTACGTGTTAATTGTGGCTACATACAGCCTCCTTGTGCCAAGACTTTGCTTCTCTCGATGTGCTTCCATTCCATTGTGTCCGATTCGGGGTGTTACTGGCTGTGGGCATGTGGCCGCTTTAAAGGACAATGCGGTGAAAGACAATGGTTGGAGAACTGATGAGATACTCCGCAGTACAGAGGGATGATGCAGCTCGTGTAGATTTAAAGCTCCACGACTTCAAATATCAACAATGCTTTGTGCTGCATTCTTTTGTACCCGAGATTTGAGCTCTTTATTTCAACCAGAAAAGCTGTTTGGTTACAGTAAGTGATGAAGTAGCAACAGATATCAATCTCACAAGCACAAGCAATCACAGTACACTTTTCATCCAGCTAATTCTCGATGACCTCCTTGATTCAACAGGAGCCAACTGGCAACTTGAGGTATCCAAAATCTATTAGTCATTCTTTGTCACACCTTCCATTTCTCCACCTCCATAAGCCATCAGTGTTTTTGGTCGGCATCCAAATCAATCCTGTTCTGACACATGACCTGAATCATTCATCTCTCCCTGCTGTCGCTCTCTATCTTTTTACCTCTCTAACAGTAGGAGTGTGTAGCAAGCTGCCAGCCAGCATCAGTCACATTGTCAGCGCCCGCCTGGCTCTGGGGCTGCTCTTGGCTTAGAGGGCAAGCTCTGGCTCAAGAGTTTCTCTCAGTGGCCGACCCTAAACTGCCGAGATGCATCTACGACATTTAGAATATTTAACCTTGTAACATTTCGGGAGTAGTTCTTACATGCAAGGGCTGCCTGATTTTGACACAAAAGTTCATTGTGATTATTTTGGCAAATATTGCGTTTGCCTATTCGATTTGCAATTTTTACATTTGATGATTAAAATGCATAAACTAGAATTGTGAATAAAATATGTTATTACATTTGCAAAAGTCTCCAATGTGATGGGGTGGTCAAAGTGGCATGTGGCACAATGCAGTTCTACACCAGTGATGCGTCAAAGTGTCATGGGAGCACAGGTAGTAGAAAACAAGGATGTTCTATTATAATACAGTTTACTCTACTGGCCTGCAACATGATCAGAGTGTGATCATTCAATGATATACAATATAAAACAGTGATTCATAAAGAAAACATGCATACCTTGCATCTCTTTTTTTTGACCAACCAAATAATTTTAAGCAATAGAAATGTGGCCAATATACATATACAGACCATAAGACAAAGAGGAATAGAGGTCTGGATAACTGGACAAGAGAGCGAAGAAGAAATAAGATGTATTGCAATTGCTTTAATAAAAACTATATATTTTTATTTTTAAATCAAATATTCTTACTTAGAAAAATACTTTTACAATGAGCTAAATTCCACTTCCTATGAGTATCCCGTTGCTGGGTGGGTGATCTGTGGGTTCCATTATGTCCAAAAGACATACAACAGGCGCTATCGCGAATGGCAATTAAGATAATTTTAGTTTCTACAAACTGTGGTTATTGTTGTTTGTGTAAAAGCAAAATTGGGTAGCAGTACTCTTGAGTACATTTTTTTGGTATTTGGAATGCATATGTTTGATGGTGTGAGACAGAAAGGAAGTGCAATCATTGGTGTGCAGGGTGTTGCTTCAATGGAAATATGCTGCAACATGCCATCTAATTAAGAATGTCTTCTCCTTAGTGAGGCGGGTTCCTAAAATCCCGGCAGCCATGATTAAAAGAGAAGCTCTCAAAGGACACGACACTCTTCCAATCCACTCCGGATACTTCCTGGATGCCATCCATGTGCAATCAACCATCTCATCTTGACCAGAACGGACGCTTTTTCAACTCCCGTCTCACTCTGGGTCCTTCTCAAGTGTGGTTCCTTTTCTCTCTCGTTTCCTTCATCTGTTTACAGCCTTTTTGCCCCCCTCTCTCAACTCTACTTCTCCCCCAAAACAGCCGCTCTTTTCCCACCCCTTTCACTTCTCCAACCCGTCGTCTGCCAAGGCTTCACATCAAAGCCACTGATTGGTTTCTGACTGTTCAGCAGGCAGCATTTAATCCTGCTTTGTGTAGGAAAGACCAAAAATAATCAGCATGAATATGGAAAAACCTGCTTCGGTGGTAATATCCAGCACAGTAATATCCATATCAGTCAAACTAACTTGGCTTCATTTGACTTGCATACAAAGGGAAGGCCACACTTTTCTCCAAAGTCCCCTTGGCTCAGAGTCACATTGTGTGGATAAATATACCAACTTGACAAGGTTGTTGATTCGGGGCTGACATTGAGTCATGCTCACAAAGCAACAATTTAATACTTTAATTCTCTTGTTTCCTTGGCGCTATCTCCACCTTCTGATGTACAGTCCCTTCACCTTGGTTTGACTGCTCCATACAACATTGCTGCCCAAGGTTGTATCTAGCGTTAAAAGTTTTCATTAAAAAGTTTAACTCATTATCACTTAACCTTGAGTTCTAACATTTACAACATCAAAAAGTTATTCAAATGCTCCATTATTTGTCAATTTCTAGTTGTGAAGTACTTTTACCACAGGTTTGTGCACATGCACTAGTCTGGAATACTCCTTAAAAGGCTGATAATAATGAGTATGATTCTATGGGGGAATACACACAAACAATGAAATGTACTCAAAGTCAGAGAAAAATAGGTTAAATAAACTATAACTAGGATACACATCTTCATGGCTATATAGAAATATATCAACTGGAACTCAGTTAGCTCAAATCAAACGAGATTTTAAAAAAAGGATATTTCACTTCAAAGTCTACACTCAAAAGGGAATTAATAGGAACTAAAAAACTATATTAATAAAAGTACATAATTGTAGAAACCATTAATAAAGCTTTCAGCAGAAATGATTCTGTGAAATATATTTGTTGTGAAATCACTACAACTCCAAAAAATATATGAACATACTATTTGTTTTATTTTACGTGAATATTTTAATATTTTGCTGAGGACTACATGCATTTTAATACAAAGGATGCAGTTCATCAACTTTGCCTATTTTGCTCCCTGTTGCTGGAGAGAAAAAAAAATTACAAATAATTTTAAGAGGCATGAAATGAAAAATGTACGCTAAGACTTCCTACGGATTCAGAGAGGACGAGGCAGTGGGTGAAAAAAATATGTCTTTGCCTTTCAAAGATTGATAAAAGGGAGATATTTCTGTAACTCCAGGCTAATTCTGTGAGTAGCGCCAGATCTCGCCAGGGATTTACAATGCTGGCTTCAAAACAATTAGTTGGAGAATGGGAGCCATTTAAAAGACAGGGAGACAGATCTTAATACAGCTGTGGGCATTTCCCCACGGAGGACTCATTTTTACAACCTCCTTACTGAATCTTTCTTCCTCTATAGCTCTAATACTCCAAGCCAATCTCCCCCGTCTCATTTCACACTGAAGAGAATTTTATGAAAGCTACCATTTGAGTAAAGAAAAGAAGTGAGAAGTGTAGGTGTGGCACACACAGAATCAAGTAAGTTTTGCAGACAAAAGCAATAGAGGGTGCGTGTGTGTTGGGGTGGGGGTTCGCAACCATCATCAGTGTGGCAAACAACTACACATAAGAGACACAGGAACAAACACATAACAAGGGAGCTGCAAGATATTAAACATCCATCTCTCTTTATGAGGACTGTCTTCCTTCTACCTTGAGTATAGTGAGGACCAATCAGTGTGTCCATTTGTCCACAGGGGCCAATCAGTGTTCACTGAAGGACTTACTCAGCATGTCTTAGTATGCAGGTAAACGACACGGCTAAGTCTTCTCTTCTATGCAGACACTCCAAGGAGAGGCTGTTGCTACTTACAGTGAACAGCCCCGTTCTTGTTAATTAATGTGCTTTGTCAACCCTGAATTTAATCTTGGCCTAATATTACTTTATTAAGAGGCTTTTAAGAAGAGCAGATTCTGACATAATGCACCTACACACATTACATGCTCTCACTAGAACATAATTGTAAGTGAGAAGTCAGTACGCATTGACATTCACGCACAACCTTGTGCACAGCACAATCATGGCAGATATGCTGATCTGGACTAAAACAAACCAATTATTTTATATGCAGAAAGTCATGGGTTTAGAGTGTTCAAAGTGGCACCATTTATAACAGTTTACAAAGTGATAAACGAGTTTGAGTGCAAAGCCCTAAATAAGTGTACATTTACATAAGAAAATGTTTTACAAGTTCATATTGACGTCTTTGTAACTGCGTGGAACGAAGGGTAGGACCCAAATGTGGGGAAGCAATCAAGGACGTGAAATGGATATATAACAATAACAAGGACTTAGAAATCAAAACACAAAATCAAACCTGACTGGAAGACATGGGGAAACAAGGAACATGCAAAAGGGAGCATGGCATGGCAACTTGGCATGGTACAAACAAAGCAGACAATCCGACAAAGACTAAAAAACACACGTGGTTTAAATAGTCAAAGAAGTGCTGATTACCAAATCACAGGTTATAATAGGAAGGGAAGCATGGAGGGATACAAGAGCCCAAAAGCAAATAAACCAACCAAAACTCCAACTAACCCTAACAGTAACAGTATACTTGAGATTTGAATATGAGCAATGGATAGTATCTTTGTTGGTTAAATTTATTTGGTTATGTTAGTAAAGAAAGTCTAATTTTCCAATTCTACACTGGTTTTGAGAAAAAGACCTTCTACTTCTACCTGAAGCTACTCCACAATTACATGAAAGATCAATTGTAAGGGAAAGTTACACGAAGCGTGTAAATAAATTTAATCTCTGCCAGCATTAACAATTTTGTGGACGACATACCCAATGAGTATGTGACCACTATTCCTTCACCATAGTTAACCTAATTTTACATTTCACTAAATGCTATTTCATTAAAATTGGAACTAATAAGAGAAATGACAACAATATTCTAAAGCACCACAGTGATCATTGTCATCAGTCTATAAAATAGGATTAAAAGGTCTTCAATGGATGTAGTGCAATCATTTACTACAGCCTAGTCCTGTCAAACAGCGCTGTGTGGAAGAGTTATATCATAGTGAAGGTCTGCACATACAGTGCCCCTTCATACCATGAAGTTGGTCTGGAAACTGGAGCAACAGCACTTCTGCTGGTTGCAACCAAGTTATGCAACGTAGTTTGCCCCAAATTGTTAAAGACCCAATTCCTTCACGAATTTAACCCAGAAAATCAACTTCTGACCAATCTGACTTCTGATTATTATATGCCAATGCCTACAAAATAAAGTGTATTACTACTGCTAGGGAATCCTTCAAAATGTTCCCCAAAAGTATGCAAATATACTTTTCCTAAAGGGGCAATCCAAAGCTTACAGCAGAGTCATCAACACATTGGCCATTTGTAAAGTTACTAAAAAAAAGCCTGGATGTTCCTTTCTCCTTCAGCATGAAGAAAATTGAAGTCTTTAAGCAAAGAGGGCTGCTGTTGTCACCCACTCACAAATGCCCCATTCACGTCTCTGTATTCTGATTTTAATTCAGAATTTCTGTATTATTTGCATGTTAAGGTGTCTCTTACACTGGGGAGCAATTAAATGATAAAGCGTGGCTGTTACAGGTTTATGTAAATTCCTTCTGCTTGAGGCTTGTATTGAGAGAAGGCATGGAATTACAGCAAAGTAAATAACTCCAGGTAGTGCATTTTTTTTTTTACTTACTAATTTTTTTTTAGTTCAATGTTTATTTATTCAGGAAAGGGCTATTTGTAAGCAAGTTTTCTTTTCCAATGATGCATTGATTACAAACAAGTCATTAAAATAGTGTAGGTGCAATGCAAAGCGTAAAACGTTTAGACGATAAAGGGTGCCAAGTCATCCACTTGTAGTTGTAGGAAGAACTTTGTTGCAAATTAGAACCAGTATCTATTTCATGAACTCAGTCCTAACGATTTGATATATCATGAGATGAACTTAGAAGTGGCGACAAAGGAAAGTCCTGTTAAGATGACAAAGTAATGTTTTGTTGTTGTTTTTTTTAGGTATTGAGGGTATGCTACAATATGTACTATATACATTACATTTCCAATCAATATGTAATTTATGCAATAGATGGCGATTTATTTTTTATACAAAATTCTGAATAAAGGGTTGTTTTATACGTGGTTAGAAAGACGAAATGTCCAATACTTAAAACAGTCAACTGTGCAAAGGAGCCCCATCAACAGTAGTTATCGTACATTAGGCAATTCAAGGCAGATTTATAGCTAAAGCACAATTCAACACAAAGAAAATTCAAACTGCCAATGTAAGCCAATTGTTTGAATCCACAGAGGAGCTTTTTTCCCAGATCGCCATTTTCAGTTATTTGTGTGGATGTAGTGCCAAATGAAGTTCAGAGCAAGAGTGCCTTGGATTAAATGGAACAAGGAATGTAGTTTTTGTAGCTTTATTTTTCCCCCGATAATTTTGCCTGATTACCACAGCAGTCTGATAAAGCTTTAACAAGAAGATGAAAATACTCACAATCCTGTCCAGAGACACAAGCCTTATTTTGGGAAATGCCCTTATTACACATTGATGCAATTTCAGGTGAAAAGATAAAGGTTTTAAATAAAAACATAGAATCTGAGCAAACAAATTATAGACTGAAAACAACATTAATATGTGGAAGTTGTTGTTGTTGTTGTTGTTCTACGTAAAAAAAAAAAAGAATGTTTTTTTTCAGAAAGTAAATTATGAAGTACTGTGTTGGGTCAATTCTTTCAGTGTGGTTTTGTCAAAATATGAGTTCATAGTTATTTTCTGACTTATATTTTGCTGTCAGTAAAATAAAATGCCGTGTTGAGCAGATATGCCAACGTGATTACACCATACATAAGCAAGATATTTTCAGCCGCGTTAAGCATAACCTTTTGTGCATTTGTCCAAGAGTAATAACAGCAAATTGCGAGGTAGGCTGATGTGAAATATATTACCTGTGACAAAAATCTCGAGGCACTGGCGCTACAGGTGGGCACCTCTCTCACGCCAGCCTTGCGATAGCCCCGTGTGCGCTTTCAACCTTCATCTTTCCAGCTCATCGACTCCGATAGGATGGCTTGGCATTTCGCTTTCAAGTCATTTCTGAAACACAAATGAGAAAGAAGGTGTTACAGAGTCTGTCTCACACTAAAATGTAGAGCGAGCGGTGCTCTTTGACAACTTTAAACTGGCTTAAGATCAATAATGCAACCAAAGTTACAGTGGAGGGATACAGTGAGCTGACAGCACTGACTGACTTAATTGGTTTAGACTGTCATCACAGACCCTGTAGAATGTTCACCCGGCAGTCGCTCCTACACGTTTGTCCTTTTAAGATGTTTGTAACCATACAGTGTGTCAGTAACTTTGCAGAAAAGTCTATAAAAATGCCTTCGCAAAAAATTATTCCATGCTATAGAGTAAGAGAGAGTTTTGATTGTGACTATTATTGATCTTGAATAATCTTTTTCCTTACCTGGAGAATCAATTTACCCTATTTTCAGGAATTGTAATGTTGTTTTTAATGCAGCCGGCAGCATTACCAATACATGCTGCACTCTTTGGCTGAAGTAGAGCTTTATATTGAGAAATAGAAATATAGATCAAGAAGTGTATTTGCCCGAGGCTGTACTACTGATATCAATGATACAAAGAATGGGAAAAAAGTGCTTTTTATCAATGTCAGTGCTACTATGAGAGTCGAAACATGAATTAAAGTAAATGAAGTCAATTTTCCCACATAAGACTTCATATGAGAAAACCCTGAGCTCGTACAATTTGTAAAATTTGGTGGAAAAAGTGGGGTGGTGTTGCATGCAGCTTTCAATTAAAATCTCCCACATAAAACAAACAAGAAAAGAATGACCTCAAGCAGAGCATTTACTTTGACTGATGTTAATATTGATTGCTTTTATAAACTGTGAAACTTTAATGTTTACAAATGTTTAAAAAATAAATAAATGTGCTGTGAGTGGCACAGTCTCAAGTACATCAGTGGCCTATTTTTTGTTTATTACCCCATTAAAGGAGAAAACCACACTTAACACAATCTTTTTTATAGATATTCTAATTTTGAGACGTGCAGCCAACTTAGTTGTTTGGTAAAAAGCTGTGTTGCTTTTAAATCTAAAACATTAGACTGCTACAGGGATCTTTTCACTGTTATAGCTGTTGACAAGCTTCATATTGACAAAAAAAATTCCGTCAGACCAACATCCGTTAAAAGCATTTGGAATGGATAGACGATCAATAAAAGTAGTAAGAGGTTCGGTTCCAGTTGATGACTACAGACATGAGTTAATGCATTAAAAACATCATTACACAACTCAATTTACCTTCAGTATTTTCTTTACAGCCCCCTATGAGACTACAGCACAACAATGTCTAGCCCAAAATACATGAATTCCATCTGACATATGTCATGGATGTTCAGTCATTAATATTTCAGGTAAAAGAGTGGGTCTTTGTAGAGTTTTTAGGCTTTATGAGCTCTAAGATTCGGATTTAACTGGTGCTGCTTAGACAGTTTTTATGGACAGGCAAATACAGCCAGACTGCTTAACATTGAAAAACCAGGTAATCCCAATGTCTTCATAACTGTTGACTCATGCTTTAAAGTATGTGTATCTGTGTATGTGTTTCAAGCTGTGGAGGAAGCTAAGGGAGACAGTTGGCACCACGGCGTCAACACCCAGCAGTCAAGTATTGATCTGTTGCTTCACTTTGACTTTATTTTCCATCTCACCATCATCACTATTTATATCACTCATCTTAGTAGTTTAGCCAATAGTTTTGTTTTAAAACCTGAAGCCCAAGAGCTAAAATGTTTGTCTGTTTGTCTACGAATGTTTGCAAAAAATAACAAACTGCTATATAATCCTCCAAAGGCATAATTGATTAATTTTTTTAAACAATCGTGAATGTTTTGTCTATTTGTTCAGCAGATTTTGTAAAAAAAAAAAAAAAAAACTACTTCACTGTACTGTAGAGTAGTTTACAATTGAGGGTAAAGATATTTTGAATATATTGGTGCACAAGACAGAACTGGCAGTGGAGTGGTTAGCAGATCGGGCTCACAGTTCTGGGGTTGAGGGTTTGATCCCTGGTCAGTTCTCACTGTGTGGAGTTCTCACATTCTCCCCATGCTTGTGTGGTTTTTCTCTGGGTACTATGGTTTACTCCCACATCCCAAAACATGCATGTTAGACTGATTGAACAGTCGAAATTGCCACTATATACCAGTGTGAGCATTAATGGTTAGTCGTCCCCTTGTGCCTTGTGATTGGCTGGCTACTGATTCAGGTAGTCCCTCACCTGGTGCCTGAAGTCAGCTGGGATATGATCCAGCACCCCCCGCGACCCTTGTGAGGATAAGGGGTTCAGAAAATGAATGATTATTGCGGTGACGAGTACAAAAATCCTTAGTAATTTGACAGCGAGGCAAAAGTTTGAAAAATGCGTCTTTTAAACCTCTAGTCAATACCGAGTTTAAACATCCTCCATGTGAAAGTAGGTTGCACAACGGATGCATGTGAGCAAATTGATAATTTCTTATACCTTTGATGATGGAGAAAATAATGTTTAAACACAAAAAGTGACACCGCTTGCAAGCGCAGCTGTCGTGTGGCGAACGTGACGTCAGTCTCGCCACACGTGTACAGCATTAAGACGCTGAGACTATCAAAACAGGAAAAAGTAGATAGAAATAGAGACACACGCCCTTTATATTGTTTCTGTATCTTTTAAATCAATCACTGCCTTATTCTTTTTACCGTGTGAGTTGGATCGAGGCTGCTTCTTCTTTTGGATGTTGTTTCTCCAAAAGCAACGATCCAGACAGCGAGTAGCCAATGCGTGCCAAGTAGGCGGTACAAGATGAAATAATTGAATGGATACAATAATAAAAGTATTTAATAGTGTCTGACAAAATTATATAACCTACTTCAGGGAAATGTTGGATTTTACATTTTCTCTGTGTTGCACATTGGAAAAATGAAATTCCTTTTCACTTAAAATCTTTCACAAATATATTTTCTTTCTCCACATTTGTTTTCACTTTTTTGCCCAAATTACTTCAAAATGTGTGTTCTGGTTTATTTTAATAAAAATAGAATGCAAAAATCTTTCTTTTTCCGTAACGCCGGGGTGCCGAAGCATATCCCAGGGCACCACGAGCACCAGACAGGGTACATCCTAAATCGGTGGACGGCCAATCACAGGGCACAAGGCCAACCACACCACATATATAAAAATAAATAGATAAATGAAAACAAGTGTTTATAGAAGGTGGCCCGGTGGAGCAAGTGGTTAACGTGTCGGCCTCACAGCTCTGGGGTCCTGGGTTTAAATCCAGGTCATGCTCATCTTTGTGGAATTTGCATATTCTCCCTGGGCCTGTGTGTGTGTTTCCTCTGGGTACTCCAGTTTCCTCCTGCATTCCAAAAACATGCATGGTGGGCTGATTGGATACACTAAATTGCCCTTAGGTATGGTTGTTAGTGTGACCAGGAAAAAAAGAGATGGATGTTGATAGCTTAGTGAATGTCCATATCCACTTTGCTTGGTTTTCCAATTAGAAGCTATTATAGAAGCGATTAGAGCTATAGATTTGTTTTTTTCCTGGTCATTGGTGTCACCATCACAGTCGCTGGTCACATCTGTCACAAGTCTTTGTGCAGACTTAACAGTATATCATTGCCTTGGCCAGGAAGTTAGAGATGCATTTTTACTGCAAGAACTTTACACATGAGCACAAGCAGAACGTTTCACTTTTTCAAATCAAAAGAAAAACATGTCTATATTGTGTTTGCAGAATAAATACTTGTCCTGTTTTAATTTTGAGGCGAAATGTGGCGAGCTACATAGAAATGCCCAGAAGCCCACGGGTCATGAATCACCAGAACGACAGCCAGCAGCTGCAGGTAAATGTATTAGGAGTGATTTTAAGACCAGGTGATTCCAGTTTATTTTTAAATTATGACATTATAACCATAGTGAACTTATATTTTCCTTTTTATGTCTGAACACAAGACTGATGTGGCACAAAAGCTTTTTTCATATTGAACAATCGTTTTAAAATTTCACAATACTTTTATTTTCAATATTTTTTATATTTTCAAAAAAATTCCATCTCCAGAAACTACTTCTACTGCTGCTAACATAGTAAACGGCTATTTGGTGTGCTAAAACTAACAACAACAATTTAATTGAACTCATGAAAACTTTCCGGTTAACAGTTACTATGGCAACAGAAGATGCATCCGCAGCAGTGGCCTCTAAAAGTTGACAGAAAATTAAATGTTAAGGTAAAATAGCATTTTCCCAAGTGCTCAGTATTGCCTACATCTAACTGCTTGTTAAAATAGTGAGTACTCGCAAAAAGGAGGACAAATACGTGTCCTACTTGATGCTGTGCAGGATGCAGAATAAGGCATTTAAATTAAGGACTGTCCTGCATAGTACAGGATGTCTGGACACACTACTTCACACTTCTGTACCAGATATAACTGTGCCACAGTTTACTAAAAGCCTTAAACAGCTGACAGCTACAATTTTAGGGGGAAAAATATTGGGTTATGAAACCAGTCTGGTTGGATCATGAGGGTTTTTTTTAAATTAAACCAATTAGAATGACTGCTGTATGTCACTCTGGATGAACATTACTCAGTACCAGTGTTTACCTAACTTAGTCTGATTTAACTGAAGCACTGTACATAAATCCCCTTTGGTGCCGGTTTAATTGGCAATTTAAAGTGGATGAAAATAATCAAGTAATTTAATTCTTGCAGATTTGAGCCCGTTAGCAACAAAATCTCTATGATCAAGTAGCCCCCTGTAAAAACAAACAGTAAATAATCCCGAGAAGCTTTGCTTTAAGCTGCAAAACACAAACACACACACCACACACGAGCACATACATTATTTGAACAGCGAAACAAAAACAAACACGTGCACGACACACACATAGGGTGAGGTGTTTGTGCATGTACCTCTTCTGGCAGCAGATCAACAAACAGAAGCCTGTCTGCGTGCCCGCGTTTGTGTGCGTTGTGTAAAAAGTAAAAAGAACAGCTTCTTGGACAAATCCAGTCTAAATAATCATCCCGTCCTGGCTGTTCAGATACCAACACTGTGTCCCATGTGGCTTCATTACTGTTGCTGCTAATTAAGCAGCTCCGAATAAACACCATCTTCAGCCTTCATTACCACAAACACAGCAGCATCAACACATGCTTCAACCGTACAGCTCTGTCCATGCTGGCATGGATAAATATGCAAATGTATAATACCTTGTTTATAATGTAGCAAATGAATATATAATATGATGTACTGGGCACTTTCTCCACAGTAGGGTGTATAGGCAATCAACTTCTTCACCTTAGAAAATAGAATAAAGTACTGCCTTCTTGGAGGAGTAAATTACATAACACTTTTTTAGGAGAGCTGCACAAACATCTTTTAGTGAGACATCTCATAGAGGAAACAAGGATGACAATATCCCATGTTAAGGATTTATTCTTGCAACATACTGTATTGTCATTTAAGTGCAGTAGATAAATTACATTTTTATCAGGCCTTTAAGTCTTCTACCTTTTACTAAAGACAGCAGAAATAAGCAATAAATCCAGATTTAAACCTTGATATCGTCATCAACTTGTGTTTGTTTGTGTTAATTGTCCAATGTGATCAGAATATATAATACATATTGTCAACCATTGATTCAGTAATATTTTTGGATTAAAATGAAATTATATGACATAAATTGTGACTACATAATTTCACATCATATATTCTAGTGTGAATATCAAGGGATAAATGTAATTTCATCTTTTTTAATTCCAAATTGTATTAAAAAACTTTCTTTGTTTTAAATTTATAGTAGTTCTGTTTCAATTTCTTACTCGTAGCTAAAAAAAAGTTTTAAAAAACTTTTGTCACAAGGAAAGCTTCCTTATTAAGTTAAATTATTAGATAAAATTCTAATAGATATTTGTCACTCTCAAAATATTGCAATTTTACAATAATAGTAACATATCAAGGACAAGCAATCAACACTCAGATAAGTAGAATTACAAATGTCAAACACAATGTACTCTGAAATGATGATGTACAAGTGTTTTGCTTGCAAACCCGATATTACCTCACAGTGACATGACCCGCCAATGTAGTATTGTTTTAAAAGCTTTTTTTTCCAAACAAAATACAATTGTGGAGACATTTCTTCCAAATTGTGCATATGCCTCAGTATGTCTCGCTAGAATTGCAAAAAAAAATTCATGAGATATATTGATAGTTTAGTTTATTTTTTTCCTGGAAAAGTAGTCAGGTTTCAAAACATTGGGACATATCTATTAGGATTTTCCAAATGTAATCATTTCAACATTATCATGCTGCAACAATGATGATCAGCAATATGTGCATTTTTTGGCCAGTATCAATAATGAATAGTAATTTTGAACCAGCTGCCAAGAGGGCAGAAAACAACAAAGATCTGGTTTAATTAATTGGAGTCTACAGTTAGGTTAATTACAAAAGCGCTGAGTTTGACTGAAATTGGGGTGAATTGCATTTGAAATATGAAAGCAAACTGCTTTGAAGTCCTGTAAGGGCAACACGCATGTTCTTTTAAAAAATGTGTCTGCCATCATGTGTCTGTGTGAAATAATGAGCAGCATATAAAACATAATAGTATGCTGAAATCTCAGCAACTTCAATTTATTCCTCCATTATGACTCTGAGTTCAACACAAAGATGAGTGGGGAAAAAGCTTTTGATTATCAAGCTGTTAAAAACTGGAGCACAATGTAAACAACAGGAGCCCACCAAACTGAACTTGTACATTTCCCTTCATCAAAAACTGAATTGATTCTAGATGTGCATACAAAAAGATTTGGGCTACAAAATGCTTGGGATGTACAAACATTCCAAGACTGCAGAATGGCTGTTTTTGCACTTGGTTTAGCTTTCACAAGGCGGAAGGAAGATAATGCCAGAGGAGATTTGATAAAATGCTGCGTAAACTTGTGACATAAAGGACACAACATCTTTTTTGCTTTCACCTTTTTACCTTTTAAAGCGATTAAAACATTCACATTTTGGAGACGTTTTGGTAAGATAAGGTACAGAATGCAAGGATTGCATGACCATGAAACTTAACTTACAAAGCCTTTAAAAGAGCATGGTGTTATCTGACTTGCCAGCCCAGCCAGTTAGCTCAGCAGTCCGAGCACTCGACTTACATGTTGACAAACCAGTTAGAATAGCACTGCATCATTTGGAAATACTAATGGTGTCTATGATGGTTGTGTTCATTAACAGATTCATAATTATTTCACTAAAGTAGAGTAACAAAAACTTACCTTTAAATTGGTGTTGCATAATGGGAAAAGTAGAACATTTCAGTATTGTATTCAAATATGTCGCGTAATATCTTCTACCCTTTGTCGCACAAATAAATAAATGGTGTAAATGTGATCCAAGTAGACCAGTCCATTAATTGCCTCCATCTTGATTGATGCACACCCATACATGAAGATATCCAGATGTTCTAATCCCAGGGCTTCCCAGTAAATTAGCATTTGTATGATCAACTTCTAATTTAAAAGGCATCCTATAGTATGGACTATAAAAATAGAGGATTGCCCATATAAACCCAGTGTGACACCATTCCATTATAATTGTAGGGCGTTCGGGTAATCTTGGGGCAGATTTGGAGGCATTTACTTGTAGGAGCCACAGAATTATACCAATTATATCAGAGACTTGTAACATTTGGTGCTTGCCTCTCAACGGGCAATTATTTAAGAATGTTTGCCGACCATTAACGACACCTCAGTATAAGTGCAAAATGTGGATTAACCAGCATGCTCACCTACCAATCCAAAGCCGTTTCAAATACCTTAAGTAACATCAGAACAAATGTGGAATTATAAAGAAAAATGTCCTAAATAATACAAAAGGGAAGCAGAGAGAGCAAAAAAGAAACAAACAAACAAAAGAAAAAAAAGAAGGGATGAGGAAAAAAATAGAATGGTCGAAATGCACCGGAACTTAGTATTCTTGTATCAATATCTTGCATGAATGACAGTTAGACTCCAAGGAAAACTTTTTGTCATTGACTTAAAAAAGGCCAAAAATATAACATGGATGAGATGGTTTCTCTCAGGAACTGTGTGCAAAGAAATTTCCCTTCCACTTCCCAAAATTCAGCAAGTGAGTGAGTGGTGAAAGACATTTCCCCGGGCCTTCTCTTTGCTTCACACGAACAGAATCAAGGCAATACATGCAATCCTGTCCATCTTGGCTCTGTAACTCCCACATTTGCACTTTAATATTCTCCAACAAGTCAAAATATTTTAGGTGGGTTTCATTTCTGCATACATTTAGAATGACAGAGGATATCACAACACGATTTAGAAGTTTTTTGCTTGATATGATTACCTTCATAGTCTACTTCAATATTTAGTTACTTTTTTACTTGTAATTTGAATCACAGAGTCTAGAAGGATAATAAGGTAAGTGATTTAGAAGGTGCATGTCATGTGACAAGGTTGATTCATACAAGGTCTGACAACACTGTCAACATTTAGCATGTGGTTGCAGCCAATGTGACATTGACATTTATCATCAAATATGTCATGCCTTACAGTAATATTTTTAGGTTGTTGTCTTCATTTTAGGCAACACGATGACCTTTTTTCACCCAAATAGACCTATATCTAGCACACATTTTGGCAGGTGCTGTACTTTGGCGAGACCTCTAGGGTCCCCTGTTTACAGACCTTTAGGTTGCCTGGGTGAGTGATTGGAGAGGCAAAAACTTATGTATGCTGATGTACATAACTGTGATACAGGGTTTAAGCAGGGATACATATCACAGCTGACAATAAACCAGCTAATAGGAGGATCTAGGCAAATAAGATGATCTATAAAACCTCCAGACTACTGAGTAACCTCAGTCTTAATCTGCAGAAGGTCCCCACCTTGTGGACTTCCTGTGTGTGGCTCCAGTTTTTTTACCTAGGTCTACAATGTCTTGTGTGTCTTGTGTCTGTCTTGCTACTGCAACCAAGAAATTTCCTGAATTCGGTGTAGTACTTGTGGAGGTCTCAGAACTGCTAAGTCCCTTGGTTTGTCCCGTTGATACTTCAAGGGCTCCGATAATACTGATTGCACCCGGGTCCTGATCAAGTTTGTTTCGCCACTGGCCTGAATACGAGCTTGTTATCTGATTTAATTTTTCAAAATAAGCAACAAAAGAATCAATATTTGAAGGCAAAACCTCTGCTCTAACAGGCCACTTCAACACGGGTGAAAATTCAATGGATGAACGCGGTGCGACCACACTTAGGCTATAGGATGGCTGGTTTTCTGGCATATAGTTGATTGAGAGGAGAGTATAAAGCAAACGTAGGCTGAACTTCAAAGCAATAATATAGGGTTTCAGTTTCAAAATATCTGTGACCCATATACTCCTTTTTCTCTTTGTTCAATACAGAAACAAATTGAGGTGATGTAGGTAGAGAAGGTTGAGCTGTTGATCATTCCTACATAATCGTCTTTGAGAACCAGTTGCAAAAAATGCAACCCCCTCCCTCTCTTCCTGGGTAAAAGATGGGGAGACAGAGTGTGCTGGAGTCCTTGGCTGAACTGTAGAAGTGCTGATGTGGCACCATGCCCACTAACAGCATGATGACATCTCTATCTGTCTACCTGTGATGCACCCTGCCTCACATAGGCCAGAATAAAATATCCAAGAAAAATACCGGTCAACACAATGCATGCAAAAATTTGTGTTCTGAATGACGGATGAGAATTTAAATACATAAATGAAGAAACTTGATCTTTTTGTAATGTTTAATATTTACTATAAATGCACAAGAATACCTGTCCTACTGTACGTAGTCTGTTGTCTTGTTGAAACATGCCGGTTCATTTCATATTCCACAAATCTCTCAAATTTACCATGGGTTGTATCTGTAATGTTATTCTGGTTTTTCAGTCAAATGCAAAGAGGAATATAATTACTTTACGGTCATTCATTTCGTTTTGCACGTACACACATTTTTTACTTTAGGGCAGAATCCACACCTGGCTAAGGCTGAGATTTAAATTCCACTGTTAACATATACCCCAACATAAGCAATATATATCATTATTTATTAATAAAAAATGCAGTAGTAGCTTCAGAAAATATTGCTCTTAGCACTTCAAACTGAAACCACAGCAGAATACCAAATGTACTTTATCTCACCATTTTGGTTTCTATTGCAGTTTATTTCGTCAACAACTAGGCCTCAGATGGCTGAAGCAAAGTAAAATCATCCATTCCAGCTGGATTACTTTTCAGGTCAAAATGTCTATGCATGTTACCCCGTGGATCACAATGAGCTTTATCTCAGAGTGCTTATCTTTCCGCATCATTATTGGTCCATCAAGTCTCCAATATAATCAGCATATGTCTCACTTGTCCCACATTCTAACACCAAATCTGCCACCTCTGAGCGAAACACACATTCTTGCTCAGATTCACACCCACACATAAACCAAGGTTCACATACCATCACTCATCTGACCTGAATGACGTTGGGATTGTGGATTTCTCCTGTGCCCATGTTCAAGTGACTCATCTATCCTTCCGCTGCTTCATTATAGCCTGCAAGGGCAAACGCTATCTCACACTCCTTCTGCCGCCCCAGCTTGAGGCAGAGAGATGGAGATATAAACAGTACAGTAGGTAGAAAGTGTGATATCGCTCTGTCTTTTGTACCGTCCCCCACCTTCATCTTGCTCTTTTCCCTGGTCTCTATATTTATCTCCTGTCTCCACATCTATAGCTTTAAATCTCTGTCTTGAATCATGCTTGCTTTCCATTTCTTAACAAGCCTTACGTGAGTTTTGGGATGTTTAGGTAGCTAAATGCCACCTTTTGAATCCCCCAAAGGTATATAATTGACTGCAGTGCAAAAATCTCTCAACAACAGAACAAACAAATCCTTTGGAGTTGAAAGGTTAGGCCTCAATGCCCCATATTCCTGCCATATTTAAGGAGATCAAAATCCTTCCCCAGAGTCCCCAAATCCTAGAAAAATAGTTTTTCACGTAAGATGTTAGCTATATAACTAGCTATGTTTTAATCTGTTTGGGATCAAATATATGTGTGGCTTTATGAAGATGTGAAACGCAAAAGAATACAATAAGAGTTGTATTTTCTTTTAAGAGCTAGAGTGTGTTCTGCTCAGAGGCACGCATTTTTTGGAGGGGAAAAATGTCTTTTGAAGCCCTAGGGTAAGGCATAAATAATGGATTGCTAAAACCTCTTATTCTCTCAATTTTATATGGCTTGCTGTTATCAAAAATAACTGAATCAGTGGCACATTCGCAGATTTGCACGCAACAGAGTGGTTTCTAGTCTGATGAGGACTCTCTGGTCAAATGTAAAACTACAAACCCCACTTCTCTTCTTTTCCCACTAACTTTAGAAGTGCAATATCATCACAAAATGAATAATAACATTACAAATAGATGAAAAAAATAACCGAAAAGTAGTAAAACTACGCCACAATGTTGTGTCTAATTGCACATATTAAATACTAGATTAGATTAGATAACTTTATTATATTATTCGAGAAATTTAATTGTTACAGTAGCAAGGGGGTGAGAATACAGACACAGGAAAAGATATATATATATATATATATATATATATATATATATATATATATATATATATATATATATATATATATATATATATATATATATATATATATATATATATATATATATATATATATATATATATATATATATATATATATATATATATATATATATATATATATATATATATATATATATATATATATATATATATATATACATAAATATACATATATATATATATATATATTTACATAAATATACATATATATATATATATATATATATATATATATATATATATATATATATATATATACATAAATATACATATATATACATATATATATATATATATATATATATATATATATATATATATATATATATATATATATATATATATATATATATATATATATATATTTACATAAATATACATATATATACATACACATAGATGTACACCACTGTAATTTACATATACATATTTCAAATGGTTTATTCAATTTTTTTTTGTTATTATTATTTTTTACATATTGAGGAAATTTAATGAGGCAGATGGTTCATTTGCTGAGTGGTCGACTCTTGAGGACTTGGAAAAAGTGTTTTGTTTTGTTTTTCTGAATTCCCACCAATAGAGATTGCAGAAAAAGAAAGAAATTGGCAGTCAGGAGTTTAAACCTAGAGTTCTGACAGATTAGCATTCCCATATGATTAGCATTTTTCCACACATCAAATGGACACTCCAATCATTTTGATTATTTGTTTCAATATACATGAAATATCTTTGAGAATGAATGTTGAAAAATGTTGGCATAGGTTACATCTCTGAGTAATACCAGTCCCTAAAGAAAAGGGGGTCAGGTGATGTCACCTAGAATTATTGCTTTCTGGCCTGCTCTGTCCACTATACAAGGCTAAAAACACTGTTAGTAGCTTCTTCCTCCCACTGTGGTTAGGGTTATAGTGTAATGGCAACTAACTGTGTTCTTTCTTCCCAGTCTGCCCTTCTGTAAGCCAATCACATTCTACCAGCCAAAGTCAGAGACTCCCAACACAGTACGGCTTTATCTTTAATGCAAAAAAATGCATGTCCTCAGTGAATTGTGAATGTAACCGTGATCTGTTACCAGTGGAATCTAGAATTTCACAACCGTTTGGCGTGTCTAGATTTGAAAAAGTGACTATTATAGTGGACGTCTTGGACTTTTCCCATCATGACATGAAACCAGTGTGATTATGATTGCATATTCACTGCAATCATGTTTGTGACTTATTCCCAACCAAATGTGCATTCGTCAAAAATATGTCAACAAAAATGCTCCTCCAGAAGGGTATCTAAAAAAACATGCGTCGATCTGCTAATAAAACACATAATTATGTGTTCGAGGGCATACATCAGAGTTAAAAAGTTGCATGTACTGACAGCAAAAAGTAGCTTTTGATCTTAATCTTGGTTCTCTTATCCCAACATCCATAGGCACCTAAACCTCATTACTCTAACGGACAGGCATTTCGACAGAGATGTGATAAAGCTGAATCAATGCCAGTGATCACTTGCCACCTTGATCTGTATAAGCATCCTGAAAATGAAACGACAGGAGAGCTATCATTGATGGAACTCTTTCAAGTGGTTCACTAATGATAATAAGGAACGAACATTCAACCTTCCTGTCGAAATAGTAATTTGTGCTTCTGTTTGTTGCTGATTTAGATACATATAGTACATTGAATTTCTATACAGCACGAGCTAGTTAAAAGCTTCCACCATGAGTTGTTGGCCAACCAAATGCCAGGCATATTTAAAAAGAGTTGCTGATTCATACATTCATAACATGTGATTTACTCATTCTTCAACTATCATAGCAGATATGTTTTTTTTAGTATAGAGGGAAGCTTTCACATATGAAGGTCCCAGCCAAGATTTTGACTCAGAATCTCTCAACTGTGCTAACCACAGTTTACCGTCCAGCGGGTCCTGAACTAATTACAGGAGAAAATAAAATCTGCTAAATCTCGTGTGTCCAAAGTCTACTTCCGATCTGTAAAACTAATAAAACTGCAAATCGTTCTATGTCCTCATTGGGGGCTGTTATAACAAGGTTACCAGTAAAACTCCCACACTTTCATTCATGTCATGTCAATAATCTGTTCAGAGATTTTTACAGATATATTTCTTTATATGAAGGAGTGGCGTATATATATCATGTATTTGTCCTTTTTCCACTTTCTATATGACGTGTAGGCAAGTGCATCATTCTACAGTAGGATTAACTTTTATAATAATCAGTTGACATTCAGACAAGAGAATAATTAAAACTTTAACATGGATTTTAGAAAGAGTTAGTAGAACAATTTTGATAGGCAGTACAGTGAATTCTCTAACGTTAATATGACAAAACTGAGGAATTTGGATAGGGCGTTGGCCTCACAGTGAGGGACGTGGGTTCAAATCCAGATTGGTCCACCTGAGTGGAGTTTGCATGATCTGTGTGGGTTTTCTGTGGGTACTCTGGTTTCTTCCCACATTCCAAATACATGCATGGTATGATGATTGGACACTCTAAATTGCTCCAAAGGTATGAATGTGAATTGTTGTTTGTCACCTTGTGCTCAGCGATTGGCCGCCCACCAATTCAGGGTGTCTCCCACCTCTGGCCTGGAGTCAGCTGGGATAAGCTACAGCACCCCCCGCGACCCTACTGAGGATAAAACGGTTCAGAAAATGAGATGACAGATGATCTACGTTTTAATTGTTTTTAAGTAGTGTGCGTGGGTGTGTATGTGTGGGGAGGGGGAGGGGGGCGCGTCGCTTTAATCTGACAGCGTGAAATGCATGTTTTAGGGATACAGGAAAATAAACAAGTAAAAACAACTGGGAAAAAGTAGTTAGCAATTAAGATATACCACCGCGACATAATAACAACAGCAAAAACAAAAAGAAGCAACATCAAATGGAGAAAAATGTAGTTAAAGTGTCAGATTACAGCGCTGCCTTCGTGTTGCGTCACCGTCACATTGCAGTGACATCTACAACTCCCTACCTATTTTGAGACAGTGCGGAAATATACATTCTGGACCGATCTTTGATTTTTGGACCACTACTTACTGGATTACAACTTTTATTTCACACAGGCCGGGCGAGGCAATACACAGTAGTAACTATGCTAGTTTTTGAAGCTTACCATCGGCGTAAACAACAGGCTTAAAACTTTTCTTGTTTTTATTTTTGATTTTCCCACCATGGTAGAATCGGAACCTACCGGGGCCTTAAGTCGCAGGCGAAGGGGTACTTTTGCAGCATCGAAAGGACTTAGTATACAGCCGATGAATGAGAAGTGTTCGTCGTCGACGAGTCAACTGTCACTGATCGTTGAGAGAAAGACAGACAGCAGACCCGGCAAAGTTGAAGCAGCTGGGCCCACAAGCAATGGTGACAAAAAGAAACGCAAAAATGACATCAATGAAAGATTAAGGTGAGAAAATAACGGAAATCCACTTTGGATTAGACGGCAATAGAATCATTTTACTTAAAGTTATACCTTTGCAAGAAGATTAAAGATATAATATGTATCTCTCATCTCATTTTCTCAACCGCTTTATCCTCAATAAGGTTGCAGGGGTGCTGGAGCAATACCAGCTGACTTCAGGGCAGAAGCGGGGGACAACCTGAATTGGTGGCCAGCCAATTGCAGGGCACATGGATACAAACAACCACTCATTAACTACCTATTTGTGTATAATGCCTTTCCTATTCCTGCATCCTCACCCTCTTCCTACTGCAACAAAGAAATTTCCCGATTACGGGATGAATAAAGTTATCCAATCCAATCCAATTCATGCACACACTCATACCTCGGGGAAATTTAGTGTGTCCAATCAGTCTACCATGCATGTCTTTGGAATGTGGGAGGAAACCGGACTACCCGGAGGAAACCCACGCAGCCCCCAGGAGAATATGCAAACTCCACACAGGTGGACCAACCTGGATTTAAACCCAGGATCACAGATGATGCAAATCTCTTTCTGTCCAATGCGTTAAAATTCAGCACTTGAATATCTACTAACTACATGTTGCTGTTTCAACCGTGTCAAAATGCCATCAAAATATGACATAGTCCTATTGAAATTACACATTCATCTAACACTTTTTTTTAACCCAAACAAGCTGCCACAAGACGCAAGAATCCCTGTTGACTTCATCCAGTGGATACAACAACTACAGAGGGATTCTAAACTGGTGTGTGGTGATGCTGGTAAGACCACCACATGTTAATACAACTCTATGCATTTTCTACGGTTTAAGTTACATTTAAAAAGTAGTCCTGCCGTCACACTGAACCACACCCAAGACATGTTGCCAGCAGATAATAGCGCAAGCGCATAAACAGTCATTTATTGACAATTTAGTCCTTCTTTAGCGTATTATTCTGCTGCCTGGTGGGTGAATGTTTGGCTCCAAAGCAGGAGTGGGCAGACCGGTCCTCAAGAGCCACTGTGGGTGCAGCTTTTTGTTGCGACCGATCCAGCAAAGGCACTTTAACCAATGAGATTTCTGCAGAAAGCAAGAAGCACCTTACTGCATCCCACTGATTGCACTTGTAGGACACCAGATTGGCGAAAAGGTGTCTTCTTTACGGATTGGAATGAAAACCTGCACCCACTGAAGCCCTTTGTGGAATAGTTTGCCCACCCCTGCACTAAAGGTCTTTGAGTTTTTCAGTTTCTGTGTGGAGTTTTTATGCAGGATTTCAAAAATCATTCTGTTGGCCGCACAGAAGACAATATATTCTTTATTGTGTATGAATGTGAGTGTGAAAGGTTATCTTTTGGTATTTGAACTGTGATTGCTGTGAACTAGTCTTGTCTATATTGTGTAACGTGGCTCTTGCCTGAGTCAGCTAGGATTGGCTCCTGCTCACCCGTAATTTATCTGAAGAAAAGTGCCATAGAAAAGGTAAGCAAGAGGAAAATAGCTCTAGGTTTGTTGTCCTGGAAGAAAGGTGAAGTGTACAGAAAAAATGATCACAGGCCCCATCTTGACAGTTAAGAATCAGGCCATCATTCATTATCTTCCATACCACGCATCCTCATAAGGGTTGCAGGGGTTGCCGGAGTCTGACCCACCTGACATCGGGCGAAAGGCAGACTAGACCCTCGGCTGGTTGTCACTAGCCGTAGGGCACACACAGAGACAAATGACCATTCACATTCACAACCATACCACCATCATCACGAATTGAACAATTGCACCGAAGTGAAGCGAGTGAACCACTATACCATCCAGCAGCTTAGTTACAAATGAAGTTCAAGGTTATGTTAACCTTAATTAATCTTAATACACTATCAGAAATTTTAATGGCAGTCTTATTCATGAACAAAAAAATATTTTTCTGGGGGGTGGGCACTTAAAAAAATCACTAGTCTCCAAGAGCACTTTTGGGAACGTAAACACATTATAAATATGCATGATTTATTTGCAATCAATGGTCTCGTTAATCTGCCCTGAGTACATTACGATGGTCAGGTTCACCCCAGGTAAGATAAAACACCCTTTTTTTACACACAACACAGATTTCTATCTGGTATGGCACAATGATTCCAAACAAAGTAAATATGTCAACACATTTTGCAGAATTCCATCTTATTTGCTCAAAGAAGCGACTGAATAATGGGACCAGGGATGAGGCTGTAGCAAAGCCTGGCTGCTGTTAATCCAGCCTTTGAACACAGATCGTGGTGTTCATCACAAGAGGTTTTCCCTTCATTCCTACTGAACTTCTGTCCCATCCCCAGGCATCGAGCCTTTGTGTGGGGTAATGAGATATCACCAACCATTCACAAATAAAGAAAAAGTGAGCAAGGGAGATTAAAAAGAGAGTGACGAGGAAAAAGTGGGATGAAGAAGAAGGAAAAAGATATGAAGAGGGAACGAACATTGAAGAAAATGGTAGCTCTATTCCATTAATTAAAAAAATGACAGCACAAGCATAAACTTTCATTTTGCAAAGGAAATACCATATCTTTTGGACTGCAAATCATAGATAGATTAATGGCTTTAATGGCCAAACAAGCATTGTTGCTCGCTTGTGGAAAGACAGACATTATGGTGGGCTTATGGTCAGGTAGGGCCTAAAGTACTGAATTTATGGTACATGTAACTTTTATTTGTTGTTTTAGGTACTTAGTAATGCCCGTCTCTTCCTAGAAAACCTGTTAAGGTAAGCAAACTTTTCTTTGAATTCACTTTCTGTTAGCATACGACTGCATAATCTTTTCATTCCATTTTGCGGGTTAAGGCTTTTAAAGTCATTGTAACATCTTGGATAACTCAAGCTAAGCTTACCATGGGAGATGCCTTTTTTTCCATTACAATACAGTAGAAAACTCTGGTGTCCATTTTTGTTTGTTTTGGATAACATTTTCTTTTAACAGATACGGGATTCTAGTGGACCCAATTCAAGTGGTTTCCTTGTTCTTGAAGGATCCCTACAGCTGGCCTGCAGTGTGCCTGGTAATTGGTAGGTAATATTACTCCAGAGGCAAAAAAATAGCATTATTTACATTAATGTGGCTTGATCCTTCTAACATTTGTGGCCTGTTGTAGAGAAATTATTCAAGATGAAAGACAATGGTTCAGTCAGTTGATAGCTTGGGAATTTACATTTCATAATTAAAAATTACTAAAATGTCTCTTTGGTCAATTCATTACAGATGACTCAAATTCATAGTTTCATCATCATGTAATCAAAATTGCCACATTTTTATAAAAGGCAAATGTCAGAAATGATCTCAAAATACAGCAAAAATAATGACTTATTTCTTCACCCTTTTCATAAATATTAACAAGTGAATACATAATTTAAAAATATTTAGATAAACATCAAAATTTCCTTTTCCCAAATCCCTTGACATTCTAATAATTCTGTCACAATAAATTAAATTTAGGCAGGAGAATGTGTACACATTTTTTGCCATACTCCATGTAATTCTATCATGGATCATTGCCATTTCTCTGACTAGTCTACTGCCAAAAATGCTGTCCTCTGATTGGTTTATTGTCATATGGACTGTGTTGAGGCATAGAGCCAGGACAGGTTGTATGGTCAGAAAACACACTGCGTTTCTTTTTGCAAAAGCATACTTTTTGACTGATTGTCTTAGTAACAAAATCCAATTGATTAAGATTGAAGTTTGCTGGCCATCATCTCTTTTAGGCTTGCTCTTTGGATTGTGCTGAGAAGAAAAATGGGGGGAGCGAGTAAATATTCTCTCTCCCTTCCTTTCTCTCTATGTATATATATAAATATATAATGTTATTCACCCAAAATTCCTATTTTAGTTAATTTGAATACTGGCATGGAGACTTGATGCCTAAGGAAATGTACCTTTTTGTAATTAAGTTATACTGTACACTATTGGACTAGCAATAAACTGCACTTAACTTGAACAGCATAGACACCAGGAGACAGTGTCTTAGGAACTATCCATGGTTATGGACCTGAACAGGCACATAAATATTTCTTCCAATGTTTAATGCGAATGGCTGCAGTGGTGCAGCTCAATTTGTCTCAAGAGGGATGCCCACTTGGCCTATATTCTCATATACTGCAAAGATATGTAATGCTGCAACAGACCAAAAGCAATATATGCCTCTTTTATACCACCTGATCATCTTTACTTAACTTTTTCCAATACTCGTCCCTCCTATTTGCCAAGTACAGCTTTTCCATCCATTTTTTCTCTCTGCTTGAAAATGCAGCTATGCTTATAACCATTCTAAACAATTGAGACAGCACACAAAGCAAGAATTTCACTGTGCCATTTAATTGGGAGTTAAACTTGAGAATTTACTGTGTTTTAACACTCTGTATTGTTAAGTTTACCGGAGGCGGTGGGGGTATTTTTTAAAATGTATTTTACTACTACCTGTAATAGGATGGACGTAAGGGATTGGTGGACTAAGCTGTTTTTTAATAAACAAACTGTACTTCATCAAACAAAACTCTACCAGATAAAAACTGTTCAATGTGGAAAGCAACAGATAAAAGAGGAGGAGAAAAAACAAACTTACCTGGGGAAACACGAGCAGGTACAAGGCACAAAGAGATAACCATGAAGGCACGCGAAACCAGGACATGAAGAGGACAAAAAAACGATCCAACCAGGGGTAAACAATGACAAAGGGCTTAAATTGACAAACGGGGGTTGGCGAGACATTCAGGAATTGGTGGGTGAGACCAACACAAAATCAGTTGCTCAATTTCTCTCATAAGACATTCCCATAATTTGTAAAACTAGGTGTATTATCTTTTCCATGATAATCTGTGACGTATGCTATTGTGTATGGACACTTGTGCTTTGTAGGGAAAGACAATGTCATTTGTTGACTTTCATTGTTTCCAACAGTGTCCAACGGATTTATCATGGTGGCTCTTTATACGGAAAGACAGTTGTCAAAGGTAATTACACAAAAAAATGTGCTTTCTTCAATGTACTTTAACTCCACACATTGACTGCTCATTCATTATGTCAGTTAATGTATACTACTGTATTAGTCATTTTCTAAACCATGTTTTACTATTGATTAGCTCACCCTTGCCAATATAACTCCAAATTATTTTTTCTTTGTTACAAAACATTGTGTTTGAATATATTATGTTTTTAAAGCCATAATTAGGGATGTCCCTACACCCGAATCACCTGATTTTGCTATGCAAAATTAAAATATTTTAGTGAAATCATTTTTTTGCCAATGAATTAATACTTAAAAATAGTAAAAACATTTTATAAAGCCAATAGTTTTGTTAACCCGAGTTGACTCGTCTGAAATCATATTATCAGATTATGAACATCTCTGGTCTTAATATACTATACTTCAGGTATCTGATCAATCCCACTGTATATTTGATGTTAGCTACAAGTAATTGTGCTGACCTGGTGTCTTTCTCCTACTGCCTAGGGGTCATTCAGTGAGGGTGTTGGCTGTCTCTTCCATACTGTTAATTTGGCTGTTATGTTAACATTCCCTGCTGCAGTGGTCCTCTTAGTGCCCTCCACGACCCCAGGTAAAATATATTTTTTTAACTTGTTAAAAAAGGCTACTAATTAGTAGCTAATGAGATAGGAATGTGGCAGGATAATTGAGTCCAGTGCTGCATTGTCATCCATCCTCTCTGAGCACCTGCAACATTACTACATTATGTACAAAACACAAAATAATGTCTTTGCATTTGAGATTAGTGGGTTTACCTGTCTTTGTCCTTCAAAGTGAATGCGATTAAAAAATGTGTCCTATAATCCTGACATAATTGGAGCTGGTGATTGATGTAATGGATCAGTTGGTCATGACTGGATTGTTTTTTCTGACATAGAAAGGAGAGTACATTAGATTCCCAATTAAGGAAAATCTGATTTGCGACTATTTGGGAGTATGAAACCCAGCTGACTTGTCTATATTTTCATGTACCGCACGCTTACATAGTCTAACATTTTCTCTAAATTGCAATCAGTCAGTGCACTTTGGGTATGCAATAAATTCAAAATTCTGTATGAGCCTGACCCCTTGACTGTCATGCTAAATCTGGGGAAAAGGACTGATGTGAATGGGGGTACCAATACAAATGTATTTACGGATGCATTCTTCCTTTAACGTGAGGCGGATGAATGCAATAAAATAAAAATATTCCACCAACGTATAAACCATGATTTTTTTTAGTAAAATGAATAAATTATGAATTATAATTATACATTTAGCCACCAGGTATGATGGTCTCTATGCACTTGCATTTGTAGATGTGGAAGCCCTCAGTAACTACTTCTTCCTGTATTTTTTTCCCGAAATAGTCCAAAGGCTCGTTTTTACATGAGCTTGTTCTCCAAACGGTGAAGTAGTTTTGAAGGCTTCATTTCCTCATTTGAAAGCTAGTCACTGCATATTATGCAAAGGGGGTTAGTGCATGAGAATCACCTGTCTCAATAAATCCATGTTTAAATAGGTCTCCTGATAGTCTGTTTAATATACATATTTTTCTTTCCAAAGGTATTGTCTGTTACGTTGTTTTTCTCGGTATTTTGTTGGTTTAAGAATAACGTTAATGTATGTGGATGAACGAGGTTTCAATCGGGAAACATGTCATAGAAAAGCAAATCATGTAACAAAATCGGACTCAGATAATAAATAAAAGCTAAATTATCAAGTAATTTATTTCATCATCTCTGACAAGTTGTAATTTATTTCCAGCACAAAGTAGCTTAGGAGTATTTGGCAGAAAATGTCAGCTCCTATTAGTGTTTCATTTTCAGTGTGTAAACATAATTTCACCCATTAACATATTATGGTTCACATCATCATCAATACAAAACAATTACTATTATTTAAAATTTTCTAATGCTTTTTGTCATTTGGTAGCCACCTGTTCTCCATCTACCTTTAGATTTAGGTGGACTAGTCTTAGTGACTTGCTTGAGGGATTGCCCTTCCTGTATTGTGATGACTACAATGACCCGTTATAGCAATGCTTTTGTCTCCAGGATGTGCAGGTCTGTTTTGCAGTTTTGAGCATGTCTATATGTGTGTATTTAGAGACCTCTCAGAAACCTGTGCACAGAAATCCCAACCTTTTGGCTGGGCGCACAGCTTTTTAAAGTTATTTCGCCCTTCCTCGTAATCAACTGACAGATGTAAATAACATCCTCATCAAGGTTACTGTTGTCGCCTGACCCCCAAAAGTTTTACACCATTAACATATTCCAGTATGATGAGTACAGATTCTTGGCATTGCTGCGGTCCTTTAGTCATCGCTCTCGTGCAGCCATGTATAATTTTATGAGACATATTATGAAGCCGATAATGGGTTTCTTGCAAATGCATGGTAATTTGGTTGTTCTATTGCATGTATTGCTCTGAGATGTTGACTTGGCCTTGAGATTAGTTTAATGTCCAAACACCATAAAAGGCAGAAAGTGTCGCTTCGGCTTTTGGTCCCTTCTCCCCCTTCCCTCTGGTCCTGTCTTCTCCTCTTACTGGGAGGTGAATGAGTAAAGGAGTCAGCCCATCTGTCTGTTCTCCTCCTCGCTCTGCAGTTCACACCGGAAGGACAGTACAAGAGGGCAGGTGTGTGTGTGTGTGTATACGTGTGTGAGTGTGTGTGAGTGTGATGTATGAGTATATGTCCAACAGTATGTGCTTATGAACATAGACCCCCCTAAAATGGGATAGAAGAACCAAACTACAGTCTTCGTTATGATAACACACATCCACCCCAAATTTCATACGTTTCTTCTTAGCTTTGATTACCGTTAATCTTTAAGTTTTGCACAACATTTTACAACAATACTTCCGTCACTGTTAGTTTATGCCAAGGGTGGTATGCTTACGTCATTATCGGGTGTGTGTCGCTATGATCCCCAGTAGCTGTCCGCAGGCGACGTTAGCCAGAGAGACAGATGGGAAACAAATAGGATCGGCTGTTATTTGACGCCAGGTGTTCTGACCTGCATCTCACCCCGTTGGTGCAAAAAAATCTTCATTCGCAATCTTTACTGCATGTGCTTAATTGTATTAGTTCATTAGATGAGGTGAATTTGGCTCAATTGCAATCAAACTAAAACTCTTATTATCGGTGAACTGTACATGTCACTGTGCAGTTCAGCGCATTGAATACTAATTTGCCTCCTGTCATCCTGTCTTACTCTTTTTCAGCTGGAGGTGTGATCGTGCTCGGTACTTACACCATTCTCTTCTTAAAGCTCTACTCCTACAAGGAAGTCAACATGTGGTGCCGGGAGATGAGCGTCATTAAGGCCAAGAAACTGGCGAGGTCACTGTCTTGTAAGTTAGAGACACAGTGGCGTAATCATTGGCGCATGTTCTTCCACTGACATCTGCTGCTAAAGATATGTTATTGCAGCATCTCTTATTCCGTATTTTTCTTCAGGGATAAATAAATCATGTATTTTTTTTTCCTCCACAGGTCCAGCATCACAGTACTCTAATGGAAACGACCATAAAGTGTGTTACCCTGGTAACCTTACAATAAGAGGTATAGAAAGGCATGTTTGTCAGTTTATTATTGTTCCAATTTGATTGCATCATTTAAACAATATTTCAATTTTTTTGTGTATATGTAGACCTTTATTACTTTAGTTTTGCTCCGACTCTTTGCTACGAGCTCAACTTCCCCCGTTCTCCTACGATCCGAATGAGTTTCCTGCTCAGGAGACTTTTTGAGATGGTAGGAGAGATTTTACTCACCCGTTTATTATGTATTACGTGACTTGATTTCAGGAAATTGGATTGCATAAAAATCTAGACTAGTAATTTCTATTTGAGGGAAAATAACAGGTCTTGGGCGGCTTCTGTGGCATGCTTATGAATAGTACATTTTGTGGTTCAGTGGTAATGAATAAAATGGCATATTTGTGTTTTATGTTTTATTATGTTTGTCTGCAGCTATTCCTCATTCAGATGTTAGTGGGTCTAACTCAGCAGGTACATTTGCCCTATAATAGCTTCGTTATCTAATTATGAAATTGAAAATTATAGCACACTTTAATAATAGTAATAGTAAACACACTACCGTTTTTACTTCTTTCTCTTCTAGTGGATGATTCCTATCATTCAAAGTTCCATGAAGCCACTGGAGGTGAGAATCGAGTAGGTCAAAGAGTTTCTTGATAGCTTCAAGCATTGCTACTCCTGCTTTTTCATTTTTCTTTCATTGTAGGACATGGATCTATCTCGAATGGCTGAAAGACTCTTGAGATTGGCTGTGAGTGACACAAGATTTATTTGTTGTATTGTGTTTTGCAGATAACAGATATCAAGGTGTTCATTTTTATATCATTTCACACCATACATTTTTCTATTCTTCTTTTCTTTTTGTGTGAATCACTCCGTCCCTCCAAAGGTTCCAAACCATTTGCTTTGGTTAATGTTTTTCTACTGGTTCTTTCACTCTTCTTTGAACTTCACGGCAGAGCTTCTACGTTTCGGAGACCGTCAGTTCTACAAAGACTGGTGGTAAATATTAACCTGTGCGGATTTTGTTATTTTTATTTTCATTAATTTTCTTTAGCGTGGTAATGCGTCATTGTACTAAATTGTGGCTTTGAGCATCGTGAGTGACATTTGATCATTTTCCAAAGCCTAGGAGGTGTGAAAGGGTATTAAAAATGTCTGACAGGAAGCGTTTTCTGTCAGTATTAATGAAAGTGTCATACTGACTGATCCATTATTTAGGTTCTGTAAAGACTTAGTATCCATTTTTCCGGCTCATCTTTCAGGAATTCTGAATCAGTGACATATTTCTGGCAGAATTGGAACATCCCCGTTCACAAGTGGTGTCTCCGGTGAGTTATTCACACTCTTAAACTTGTAGAAGGAGCGACAAAATTTGGCAAAATAAAGTCAAGGAAGCATTTGGTGTGACGCAAGCAGACTGTGCATGGCACCATTGGTATTCCTATACAAAGAGTTACCAGTTTGTAGAATTTGAAAGTACATATTCTATTGGAAAATCCCACATTGTTTTCAGGTTTTGTTTTGCTTTTATATGAATTCCAAGCATTTGCATTTTACAACTGTCTTTGGTTGCCCTTTTTAGGGGAGACATGATTAATGTTCACTTGTAAAGACAAACGCTTTGGGTTCACTTTGGTACCAAATTAGACAATGAGAGCATTTTATTGATGCAAAATATTCGTATGGCCCCCTTGTGGGACCCCGAGACAATTGGGTAGACGAGTAAAAACAGATAGCGAATGCAAGACACTTATCAGGATGTCGAAAAACGGAAACGCTAAGCGAAAGAGGAGATTTTCTATAGATATTGTTAGTTTTGTTTTCTTGCATTAAATGCATACATCGTGTAAAACACAAACATTTCCTTTCATTTTTCAATCAGGAAAATAAACAGTATTGTTTATCAGTTTATGTACAACCCTTGCGTTCTTATGAACGTAAATTGATTAACCTGAATGTTTAGATCATAATAATTAAGGGACTTTTGACTTTACCTGATAAAAGCTACATATAAAGGTAGGCAGGTTCTCATGATAATATAGGTGGCAAACTATCTGCTCTTCTCATGTGGTGGGGAGAGTTAGTACTCTGTGATTTACCATTTTAATACCATATTCATTCATTGATTTTTCTGAATCGGTCATCCTCACAAGGGGGGTGTTCGAGCCTGTCCCAGCTAACTATGGGCACCAGACAGGGGATATCCTGAATTGTTGGCCAGGTAATCGCAGGCACAGGAAGACAGTGAACCATTCACGCTCACACTGACGGGCTATTTAGAGATTCCAACCAGCCTATCAAGCATGTTTTTGGCATGTGGGAGTAAATCGGAGTACCTGGAAAAAACCCATGGAAGCCCGTGGAGAACATGCAAACGCCACATAGTGAGAAACCACCTGGGATCAAACTCTTGACCCCAGAACTGTGACGCTGACGTACTAACCACTCGGCCGCTTAATATATACATTTAGTTTTTTCCTATTGTTCTTGCAGTCACTTTTACAAGCCGTTGCTGAGGAGAGGTTTTAATAAGATGGTGAGCCAGTCAGCCGTCTTCTTCTTGTCAGCATTCTTTCATGAGGTATATATCTGAGGCTGTGAATTAACCCTGAGCTCAGGGAAACATTTAGAAGCAGATGTCAATTTTCAACCATTTGTTTTCCCTTTCACTATGTTAGTATCTGGTGAGTGTCCCACTGAGGATGTTCCGTCTGTGGGCCTTTATGGGCATGATGGCTCAGGTAATCTCATTCTGAATCCAAATGTCGTAAATATATGTATTAATATCGTAGATATACCCGACATATTTGTTTTTCGATCATGTGAGTTTAATTGCATGATCTTCTTTGAGCTTGTACAAGTGTTTAAATGGCCCCTTTGGTTCAATTTGCCAAAAAGTAATACATTTAGTCATTTTCACAATTTATTTGTGCACAAAAAATAAGATTATTCTAAAAAAAATGGGGGTAATGTTCCATAAATGTATTAATTTTGGCATTATTGCATTATTAGTATTCACCCATATCTAGCAGAATTCTGTTACACCTACCTACTTATCTTAAAGTGTGTTGGAATTTTAAGCCACCAAATATGTACCTTAAATGCATCGCTACACATTTGATGTCTAATGGAGATAAAGTACAATAACTTATTTCCCCCTGTGTTTTTTATTATTTTTCATTAGCTCCCATTAGCTTGGTTTGTTGGACATCACCTGCGGGGAAACTATGGCAACGCAGCAGTGTGGATTTCACTCATAATCGGTCAACCATTTGCCGTCCTGATGTATGTCCATGACTACTACGTTCTGCATTACCGGCAAGAAACTGACTAATGTGAGCATATTTGATTCTTCCTTAGTGTCTCAGAGTTTTACATGCAGACAGACACTCGTGTCCAATTATTACCTTATGGCAGCCATAAGATACCTTGGTGATTGTATGTTTAATTTGGTTCAATAACTCGGGTTATGTAAGAATGTAGCGTTCAAATGTTTGTTTCTCAGTTCAAAATTATTAAGCGTATTGAATCACCTCTTGTACACAGATTTTAAAATTCCTTCGTATGGCCTCTCCAAGTCTAAATCTATTAGTTATCTGTTTGGCATATCCTCTTGAAGGTCCGCAGGTGTGCTGGAGCCAATTCCAGCTGACTTTGGGTGGGCAAACGCAAGGCACATAAAGATAAATTACATTTTCACACTCGCAGTCAAAACTACAGACATTTTTGAATGTTCAACCACGAGACATTGCATTTCTTTTAGGAAGTGGGCGGGAACTATAATGGCCAGAGAAAAACGTGGGCAGGAAAGAGAGGAGCATTCAAATTTTGCACAGGAAGGAATTAAACGCCAAAACCTTGATCGCTGTTCTGTGAAGTAGAAATCATACTCTGTCCACTTCACCTTTTTTACACAAACAGACCTATTATCACCTCAAATTAATAATTTGCTGCAATTTGCGATGTCTTTCATTCAGTAGAAAATGACATTTTATGAATGCAGTTCTATTTATACATTCTCATAAAAGCATGATGTTTCAGACATTCTTGGTTTTTTTTTTTTACTCCTTTTTACTGTATTTAATGCATTTTTGGGTACCAAATTGAATTATGCTGATTATTAATGGTGTTGTTGTTTAAAGTGCCTCAAAATATCATCAAAATGTTACTGTGAAACTAGTAAACTACAAAATGTTTTGAAGTACATTTTCTTTTTGTTAATAATAAGATGAAACAAAATGCTGTCAAGTGCCTTAAAAAAATTAAAGTGAATTTAACTTAAGAACTTTTTGTTCTTTTTTTTCCACAAATGTGTTTTAAGACTTTGATGGAGAGCCATATTGAATATAACTAAATTAGTTTACAGGGGAATAATGATGTTTGATTGATTGGTAGACTCGCAAATATAGCTCAACTCTAAACAGTCCAATATACCAGAAATACATCTTTTTGGTAGGTGTTGATCTCACCATGACATGAGGACATATCTGCATGTCTGCTTTTCTTCACATTGACACTGATTTAAATAGAAGACCTTCAAAAATTCACAAGGGTTTTCAAGATCTCAGTCTGTGTGTCCGCTCCCTTTCCCCCGACATTAGATGAAACAATCGACCGTGCAAATTACTATAAAGAGTTCACAGCAAACTACATATATCATTGTCACCGAAAATCACGATTGGTCCTCCAGTTGGAAAATGAATTACATCTCAGAAATGTCTGGTAAAGGTACATGACATTATTTTGAGTAATCTTAAGGTCATTCCTCATTCCTAACAATTCTTCTAATTGAGGAAATATTAGGTAATGTCCCTTATTTTTGTAACTATAAAAACTTTACCCGTCAATATTCAATATTCGTTGCAGTAGAAGTAGTAGTAGTCGTCATCGCAGTAGTAGTAGTATTCTTAGTAGTTGCAGTAGTAGTAGTATTCTTAGTAGTTGCAGTAGTAGTAGTATTCTTAGTAGTTGCAGTAGTAGTAGTATTCTTAGTAGTTGCAGTACTACTAGTATTAGGTAGTAGTAGTAGTCGCAATACTACTAGTAGTAGTAGTTGCCACGGTAGTGGTAGTAGTAGTAGCAGTACTACTAGTACTAGTAGTTGCCGTGGTAGTAGTAGTGGTAGCAGTTGTAGTAGTTTTAATACTAGTAGGAGTAGTCGCCGTAGTATTAGTAGTGGTTGCAATACTACTCGTAGGAGTAGTTGCCATAGTATTAGTAGTAGTTGCAATACTACTAGTAGGAGTAGTCACCGTAGTATTAGTAGTAGTTGCAATACTACTAGTAGGAGTAGTCACCGTAGTATTAGTAGTAGTTGCAATACTACTAGTAGGAGTAGTCACCGTAGTATTAGTAGTAGTTGCAATACTACTAGTAGGAGTAGTCACCGTAGTATTAGTAGTAGTTGCAATACTACTAGTAGGAGTAGTCACCGTAGTATTAGTAGTAGTTGCAATACTACTAGTAGGAGTAGTCACCGTAGTATTAGTAGTAGTTGCAATACTACTAGTAGGAGTAGTCACCGTAGTATTAGTAGTAGTTGCAATACTACTAGTAGGAGTAGTCACCGTAGTATTAGTAGTAGTTGCAATACTACTAGTAGGAGTAGTCACCGTAGTATTAGTAGTAGTTGCAATACTACTAGTAGGAGTAGTCACCGTAGTATTAGTAGTAGTTGCAATACTACTAGTAGGAGTAGTCACCGTAGTATTAGTAGTAGTTGCAATACTACTAGTAGGAGTAGTCACCGTAGTATTAGTAGTAGTTGCAATACTACTAGTAGGAGTAGTCACCGTAGTATTAGTAGTAGTTGCAATACTACTAGTAGGAGTAGTAGTTACAGTACTGCTAGTTGTGTTATGCATCAACCAGATGGAGCTGTACTAAAGGGAATTTCATACAATAATTAACTAATATTGATCCATATAGAATTGCACTTAGTTTAATACCAGTTTTTTTATTCTTGCGTTTAACATTTTCCACTGAGGTTGAACTATGAGCAGGTTTGCTTCAAGAAACCTTTTCAAACAACTGAACATTCAATCAAATTTGGGGAAAATGTCAACAAACTGCAGGAGAAGACAAGTGAAGGACAGACATCTCCATCTCAAGGCCTCTCATCCTTGACAAACACATCAAGTCATGCATCATTAGAACAGAAAGAGCAAAGTAAAAGGTGCAGAAACTTTACCTTCTGTCGTCCATCATCACCTAATTCCTGACATGGAGAGTCTTTCAGTTCTCCTTGGTTGACTCACACACTGGAACATCAGTGTTGACACTCACACTCCCACATAAATATTCGTCACACTCTGATCCACCTGTCATTTCTATATCTTTATACACTCAGAATGACGATTCTCCACTTCCCCCTTTTTTCTCTGAATTAATTTGCTTTGGCTAACTTTTTTTTTGGACATGTAGACCTTCACATCATTTTTGTCCTCCATGTTCTGCGTCCTCTCTCTCTCTCATTGGCACTCAGTAACAGGTTGATCCATGGCCCACTCTAAACATCCGTTATCCGGATATTTACGAGGAACGCTGCCAAACGATGAATGATGATGATCGCCTTGAAGGGAAACCAGGAGACATAAACCTGTCGCAGTCTGTGACATGGGATGTAGCAGACAATGGGGCTTGGTTGGCTTTCAAAAGTCTTCAGACAATATATGACTATTAAAATACTATTTAAAAAAATACATTTCTTCCATTCAACCAATAATGTGCCCTTGCTGTATTCAGAAAGACAATAGACTCAAGAAAAGGTGGTGAGTGGGTGCAATTCATTATTGTGCTACATTGCCAATGTCAGTTTTGCATTGAGCTTAGTTAATGCATTTTTTCCCATTCCCAACTAAAGGGCAATCAACAATTTCTCCATAGCTAACAATCAGGTACAAGCAATCAATAAATTAAATCTAATATTGGGCCCTATTAAATTGGGAACAAGTTGGCCTCTGTCTATTAAATTAATGACAATGTACTGGAAATATATTGTGTTATTGACATGTTTTGCTACTGTCCTGCTTGTATTTTTCCATTAGTTGTGTGTTTGTCTTGTTTTTGATTTAGTGATTGGTACATTTTTCTTTTTTAGAGTTGGAACTATTTCTTGTAGCACTGTGGTCATTGACTCGGTTACCCACGTTTTTTTTTTTTTTTTTTAATAGATCCCTGTTGACCTTAATGTCACGGACCCTTTTTCTTTCTGCGTTCCGCATGAGTTTTCATTTGAATACATTTTGTAAAATGCCTCAAGTTGACTGCTCTAGGGTCCATATATTTATAAGCTTGAATTCATGAACATTTTTGTATTCTTGTTATTAACTGGTTAATTTATTGGTGGAATGTTAGTGTCCAATCCAATAAATGATAGCTGTGCAGTAATTCCCATTTTTGGAATAATTAACTTTTCATTTTGAGTTATAATGCTGTACATCTATTGTTTGAATCCAACAGATCTGACTTTAGATGAGGTATTTTTGGAAAGTGGGAGAAAGTTGGACTACCCATGCCAACCCAGAGACAATACGTATACCTATTGTACTTAACTGAAGATGGTTGGTTGATTAAATTTGAACCTGGTACTTTTTAACTGTGAAGTGGATGCTATCCAAATGTGCATGTGAAAATTGAACATGGGAATACATGTCCAATCAAGATGTAAACAAATACCCACACTTCCTGTCTAGGGACCAAATGGGGACTATTGAGAATGCGTAAGAGGGAGGGAGGAGGAATTTTTTTTAGGTGGAGTAAAGCAGAAAAGAAAAACTGAAAGATGGGATGGTACTTAAAAGAACACTTGGTGAATTAATTGAGAAGACAATGCATGGAGCTTCATAAAGAAAACTACTGGGACACATGATGATGAAACTTTTCTGAACTTGAGTAGGGCAAAGCATCAGGTGTAACAAAGATGAAGGCGCTGCTAAATCTTGCTTGTAAAACATCAGTCCTTCAAGGATTTCAACCCACCTTTGGAAGCCTGTGAGACTTCCACCAGCCTACATGTGTTTTGTCTCAAGGTAAGTAAAAAACAACAACATTTTTTAGTTCTTATTCCTGGCTTTTGCTGTGTCTTAGCTTAATAACAGTAGAGTTATAACAGATTGCTACAATTCTGATTTCACAATCCAAATGATGTCAATTTTAATCAGGTTTTTGCATTTGTACTAAATAGAGTTGTGGCAAGTCTTGTGTTTTAATGTCAACTGCATATTCTGTCCCACAACAAGTAGACGTATCCTGCACTCTGAGTATTTACGGCACTTCAAAGTTATTACACCAACAAAATGTGGCTGTTGCCTTGAGGGAGTCTCTAAAATGCAATAATTCTATGCTGGACAGAGTGAGATGTCTGTTCCATCTCTTTTTAGCTATAGTCCTCCAGGCACAAGCGTATAGAGACTCCCACACTGCTGGAATTTATTTGTGTTGTGCCTCTGAGCCCTCTGGATTCTTCACCCCCTCCTATTGCATCACCACTTTACTTGACATATTATTGGGATTTAATGATTTCACAAACACATAGCAATGAATAAATGTTGAGTCCATTAACATGCTCCCGAAAACTGTAAACATAACCAGAGAGTGAATGTAATGGTCAAAGATTATTTTCCCATTTTTTGCAGTGAGAATTCCTAACTTTAAAGTATTCTGTTATGCGATACTGTTACAAAACATTTGAGTGTTAAAAAACAACTGCATCTGTTACATTGAATGTAAAAAATATGTTAAAAAAAAGACACAATTTATACTCTAGCTTTACCCATTGGAAAACATAAAACTTCCATTTAAGCTTTAATCAATATTCGTAATGACAACTGTCACACTGATGTAAAAAGAAATTAACCACAGCATCAATTTAAAAAAAATAATATTTGATTGACATATACATAATTGGAAGAAACAAGAAGATTGGAGAGTGATATAATTGGATTAAATAACGAAAACTACCTCACAACTGTACTTGCATGATGATTCAATGAAGATTCCACATAAAATCATAAAACAGAATTCATTCATAAGCTGAAACAACAATAATTATAAGTAAACTTCAGTATTAAAGACACATTCAAGCAAGATGCTCCTGTTTTATGAAAAATACATTTGATCTTTGGAAAAAATATCAGCTGTAATATCTGCTTGGGATGGCTGCAAAGGCAGTAATTTATAGCTGAGGTCTTATTTGCTCTCTGCAATGGGTAAAGGTCAATTTGATGTATTACTTATCATTGTTGTTTCTCCCTGAACATAGTTTCTCTTGTTGGTCTTTACAATGGAAAAGTCTAATGCAGTAAAAATGAAAAATTACACGTGTGACATTAAGAGTATACTATTGCAAGTTTTTCTTTCTTTTTTCTTCAAGGAAAGTCACATTACTCCCGCACAAAGTGCAGCATGTTATTTTCATTAAATCGAGTGCATTAGCTTGTTTGGATAACCTGACATAAAACAAATGTGGAGACAATGATTTGCTGCACATCACTCTTGTGGAGATGAGCTTATCTGAATATTTCTCTAGATGATGAGAAAAACAAAACAAAAATCAATTTTGCCCAGAATTTTTTTCCATTTCATTGCAATAAATAACATTATAAATAGATAGCACAAATAAACGAGGTGCAGGTTTAAATGTACTTGGTCACTGTAGCCACTAATGTATGGGAGGCCTGAGATTGTGTTAAAAATGGTGCTCCGAATGATGCAGTACTCCAAGGCCAACAAATATTTTACAATATTACAAAAAATAAATATTTTACAATTTACAATATCAGGGGTGACAAACTGATCTGTTTTATAGCCCACCTTTGTAGTTATGTTTTCCCTCAGACGGCGATTATATAACCGCTAGTTCATATATGTGTATGACGGCCTTATATTAATACATATACTGTTTACACAAACAAATGCAATGATCACATGGCTCCTGAATAAATATATCCACTGTAAGGACTGGCTTCTTTTGGATATTTTTATTCAAATGATATAAAAATGGATTGAATTCATAGATTTTTTACCAGATGAATCACCATAATCCACCCATCTTTTAAAAATATGAGTTATTATAAAATAAGAAATTAGATCCTTGAGTAATGTTGCATTCGAACATAGGAAAACAGTATGATAATGATCAAACATCCAACACAGTCTAAATGTATTGTTTATGCCATTTGCAGGATTCACACTTAATATTAACAGATTGTGATTATTATCATTAAGGTGGTCCTCAATATCAGCAGCAGCTTTCATCATCATTGTCATCCGTCATGATCACCGTGAGTGCAAACAGCACAGCGTCATGGACTCTCACCAACACTCCACTTTCCAGCTGTGCAGATGTGTCCAGTGTCAGCAATGCAAGTGGCATGGAGGCATATCTTCAAAAACTTGCTCATTTGGACGAGGGACTTTACAATGACTTCTGTAAACTTTGGATTACTCTCATGGTCATAAACTCCCTCATTTTTCTGGTTGGTCATTTGTGGTTTTTTTTGCTGTAGATTGAATGTTTAATTTACTGTTTAACTGTTTTGTTTATGCTCTCTCAGGTCGGCATGGGGCTCAACGCGTTGGCTCTTTATGTGTTTTGTTTACGCACCAAGCAGAAGAGCTCCTCAGTGATCTACACTATCAATCTAGCCGTGAGCGACCTACTGGTCAATCTCTCTCTCCCGACGCGAATCCTGCTTTATTACAGTGGAGGAGCTTGTCTCATCTGCTCCTACTTGCACATCTTCAGTTACTTTGTCAACATGTACTGCAGCATCCTCTTCCTCACCTGTATATGTGTGGACCGCTACCTGGCCATAGTGCAGGTGAGTCTAGTGCAGACATGGGCAAAATACGACCCACGGGCCACATCCGGCCCGCTAGGCCTTTTAATCCGGCCCACCGACGTTTTTCAAATACATATATTTTTTAATTATTATTTTTTCCCAAGATGGCGCTATCACGTGGAAGCCAGCGGCAGTAGCTCTGTCCACTCTTATTTGTTTTTAGTGTTTTACAGCCCCTCAATCCTTTTTTAAATTACATTTTAATATTTCTGAATACATTCCTTTTGACTTTACTTTGTACTTTATACTTTTTACTTTAATGATGAGTGATGAGTATGTTAATACGTTAGTCCTTTTTTCTGTTTATATTTCATATGTACTGTTAACGGATGCAGTTTTTTATATGTATCATATCTTGTGCTGACCCGGCCCATCTGTCAAATTTTTAAAATCAATGTGGCCCCCTGGGCCCAAAAGTTTTCCCACCCCTGGTCTAGTGGCTTTAGTGGGAGAATAATGTTATTAGTTAATGGATGAAAATCGTTTTTTTTTTTCATGTCTTTAAAGGTCGAAACATCACGACGGTGGCGTAACTCCAGGCTGGCCAAATGTGTGTGTATATCAGTATGGCTGTTTGCCATTGTGGTCACCTACTCCTTCCTGTCTACCGCCTTCCAACATACAGGCTGCTGCCTCTCTAAGCTTCTTTTCCTCACGCTGACTGAGTTCTTTCTACCCCTTGTCATCATTGTGGCCTTCACTTTGCGGATCGTATGTGCCCTTGCCGATCACAGCTTGATGCAACAGAGCAGGTATGTGATAGTCAATTATATAATGTGTATCCTTTCTGAACTGTGATTAGAATTTCATGCTTTCGGTGTGTTTTTTTTTCTTTTACAGGTTTGGGCAATTAATGCAGTGTTTTGCTAACATTGTCAGAAATATTGACTTTTCAAACCAACTGGTCTTAAAACAGAGTTGAAGGGGGGCAAAGTTTCTCTTACATAAGTGGGATCATGGCATAGACATGCCTAATTATTGACGAAATAAATGCTGAAAATCCACTAAGCAAAACCCTTAAATTAATCCATGCAATTTCCTGTTATGGATAGAGAAGAAAATACGCTTTTTATGAAGTTGAAACACTTTTAAAATATATATATAAATAAAAAAGGAGAGAAATAGTATAAGGTGTCACAGTGAGATTGTAACCATGTTTATCCATGCAGGAATAGACGGCGAAGGGCTGTCCAGCTGCTGACCACGGTACTGATTATCTTCACTGTTTGCTTCACACCATTCCACATACGACAGGTGGGTGAGAAGATATGGCTTGCTTTTCTCCAATTCAATTATTAAAAAAGGACATTGCATTGCTTTTCCACGTTGTAGGTGGTGGTTTATTTCTATCCCGAGATGCCTCACCATGCGATCGTCTACCATTTAACCGTCACGCTTAGCAGTCTGAATAGCTGCATGGATCCAGTGGTCTACTGCTTTGTGACTAACAACTTCCGGGTATGGCTGTACATGCTTCTATGTCTGAATACTCCGCAATAATATAGTGCAATTGTTCTACTTACTGCAACTTCCTGACATATTTTTCTTCTCCAGCAGAAACTTCAGCTTTTATTCTTGTATTTATTTATTGTATTTTTTTATTGCTACAGTCTACTATTTGAAACTGTTCATAATTCCTTTCACCTTTTCTATGACCTACTATAGATGCTGAGGAAAAACAGCTGCAAAGCAATTTCCTACAAAACCAAGCATAATTGTTCCCATTGTGAAGATTCTTAATATACACACCTACTGCATACACAAAATATAGTATGGAAAATTCATACAAAATGGCATAATAGCAGAAGTGCTGATATCATTGCTCCTATTGTCGGTTGCAATCAAAGTACAGACTTGGAACATCTTCTCACAGTGTTTGCATTCACACTATTTCTTTGGGTAAATTTGAAAATTAAGCCAAAACAAAAAGGTAACTAGAAAAGAATGACAGCAGAAATAAACATTTACAACCCATCCTCTCCTTTTGCCCTATAAAATTTACCAGGAATTTGTTTTGCTTTCATAATTATGTCTAGTTTTGATCAAGTCACATGACAGGTTCAGTCATAACCATAACTTTTCCTGCACAGGCAACTATGAGGAATATTTTTCGGCGGGCAGAGGCCGAGAAAAGCAGCGGTGACATCATCAGCATGCATCACAGTTTGAAGGAGGCCGCACCTGCTGCCTCTAATGTTGTGATCATGATGCAAACCATTCCCACCCTGTCATAGGAGAATGTGTCATCTGTGGTAATGCCACTGTATTGGACTTTGATGGACAACATGGATGCCGCAAGTACAATGCATCACGGAGTTGAAGAAGACTCACTATACGTATATTGGTATTTTGCACTGTAAGAGGAAGCAAAGAAATGAACATCTGCCATTGACAAAGGAATGCAATGGAAGTCTGATCTGATGAATAGCAGCAATTCTAAACAGACCAAAGTGCTTTCTGTTTAGATGAATATTCTTTATGACTTTGGTTCAAGTCAATGTCATGAAAAAAATCCCCCCTTTGTACAGCAGAGGGCAATACTTTTCAGGAGTAATTCTGAAACTAAACTAGGACTGTTAATTGCTAGATGCATTGTACGTATCACATTAAATAAGTTAAGTGCTGATCTTGACTATGTCTACCCGAGTCCCAACCTCATCCGGGCAGTTCGAAGCAGATACAAGACACAGACTATTATTGTCAGATGTCAGAAAAAGTTTGCATGTTCTCCCCGGGCTTGCTTCGGTTTTCTTTGGGTACTCCGATTTCCTCCCACATTCCAAGACATGCCGGTAGGCTGGGTCAACACTGTACATAGCGACAAAGTAGGAGTGTGTGCTTGGATGGTTGTTTGTCTCCTTGTGTCCTGTGATTGGCTAGCCATCGTTTCAGGGTGTCTCCCGCCTCGTGCCAGCTCCAGACTCCAGCACCCCCCGCAACCCTTGTGAAGATAAGCTGCACAGAAAATGAATTAATGAATCAAACAATTGAAAGTGATAGTTAAAAATGTCAAAATATGTTTTTTGTTGTTGTTGAAAGCCCCTTTCGACAAATATGATAGGTTGATGATGCCTAAAATTCATTGATTTTACCTTTCACTGGCTGGTGGTGCAGTACATTTTTAAGAACAGCTAATATAGTGTTATTTAAATAAAATACTCAGTTATCCTCATTTTTATTATTATTTTGTACCACTATTGTACATATACTCACACACGAAAAAAATCAGCCCCCTTTTTTTTTTTTACTTTGTCAATAATTATACGTAGATTTGATACAATCACAACATTATATGTCGCCACCTTCCGGAAATGAAATGTGTGATGACGCAACTCTTTCGCTGTCTTGACCACGCCTCTCTTTGTTACTGTGGAAACCACTGAGGTTGAAGGGGGTGTACATAGTACTGTACCGCTGCTGAAAGTAGAGCGTTGAGCGTACTTATTTAGCAGCCAAAGGTTAGCAGTGCACGCTACGTTAGCCCAAACTGAGAGCTTCGCTGTCCGCGGTATCCAAGACTGTTCACGACCACATGTGGTGCCTGTTTGTGGAATAACGCCGCCAGGTATGTAGTACGTATTTGCATCTTTACCATTTCCTTACAAGTTTGAAATTGCTTAAGTTGCACTCCTTTAGGGTTTCAATAGCTGCCAGCAAAAAAAAGTGATATATCGTGGCGTTGGAGCCTTACTGGTCTTGACTCATACCTTAAATGTTGTTGTTGTAATTTTGGTTCTGCTCATCTCAAGTGTTAAAGAGACATGGAGGTGTAAAACTGGTACCATATTTCATCATCAACAGGTAACGACGCGATGACAGATCTACAAAAAACATGTCTCGACTGGCTCGGCAATGTTCACTAATACCATTCATACCAAGGTTGGAATAAATCTTTTCCCTGCGCAATGTTCCAAAACACACTTGCGTTGGAGGCAACCACGCCCCCCAAATCCACCGAATCCCCCCCCCCCCCCCCCCCGAAAGACAACCCCTACCCCCCCCCCCACCAAATTAAATGCCCATGCCAAAATTGTATAATGGGTACAATTAATGCCATTAACTATGCATTACCATTAATATTCAACAACAGTAAATACTTCATTCATTTTCTGTACCACTTTATCCTCACAAGGGTCGCAGGGGTGCTGGAGCCGATCCCAGCTGGTCACCAGTCAAAGGTGACGGACAACTATTCACACTTACACTCATATATAGGGGTAATTTATACAAAGGAATAGCTGTCATGGACTTAAGAAGATTGAATGAATGTCATATTTTGTGATGAATCGCTAATCTGCTTCGGAGAAGTTGATGATCATTAACTTTTTTTTGTGTATTTCCACTATGATGTATAATGATGACTGCCTGAAGAAGACTTTCCCTCAGTCAGTCATAATATTGGATATTTTTTCTTGGTACTGAGAAACAAAACATTCCTTGGAGACATACACATAGAGTAAATGCCATGGCCATTATGAGGGTCCAACCTGTAAAGTTGATCTCGTAACAGCAACCACAGAAAGTTGGAGCCATATTGATGTTGAGCGTTGCTTATCACTCCATAAGTCCATACCTTTGAGGAGGGGTGGACAAACAAGTAATCATAGGTTGCTGTGGGTCCTGATCTCTAAAACAGTTTAATCAAAGAGGTGTCTGATGAAACGAAGCACCTGACTGCAATGGAAAGATTGCACTTCTAAGACACTGGATTGGTGAAAATGGGCTCTCTTGATGAGTTGGAACAAGAGCCCGCCACCACTGCACCCTTCGTGGAATACTTTGCCCACCCTTACCTTAGTCACTGCAAGCTGTTATGATTGTTTTTTTTTTCATTATGCTTTCACTATGACTTCTTGGTTCCAAAATTCCTAATTTACATATTGTCCGACTATTACAAGTTTTTACATAGTAATTGAATTAATTATACAATATTGTCAAAGAGCATAATGATATCATCAATATTTAGGAAGATCCAAAACCATGAAAATTGTACCATAAAAATAATTCATGTAATGGTTTTCCCCGGCATGTTTTCAACTGATGATGTAAGGGAAGTATCTGCCAGGGATTGTGTCACTCACAGTCTTGACCATGCGACAAGTCGGAATACGGAATTGAAAGTGGGTCAAAAGAGGAAATAAGTCCCGAAGGAAATGATTCCGTGGAGATTTTGCCACACAAGTTCAAACCTGAGACAAGAGTCAAAGACAGGACCTGCTCATGCCACAAAATATATACCCTATTTTCCGGACTATAAGTCACCTTTTTTGTCATAGTTTTGCTGAGCCTGCGAATAATGCTCAAGTGCCACTTATGCTTATGTGTTTTTTTTACTCTCTAACCACTGAAAGCCTGTTCTAGTCTTTTTTTAAATTGTTTAACTCAATAAGTTCAAGATCAAATCTTTATCTTAAATGTCTGATGTGTCTTGCACAAAAATGGAGATGATCTCTATACAATTTCTTTACCATCCCATCTGTTTTTCCGCAGGTTGCTGTCTGAAGGAATGTACACAGATTTTCTGCTGAAAAGGACCCACAAATCTTGCACAGTTCAAAAGCTTACCACCACCATTGTAAACCCAGTTACAGAATAGCTTCAAACCCCCAACTCGCACACTTCCTGCAGTTTTGATCACACTGAGCAGACCTTTACTAACGAGGATGGACAGGATAAGAGCTTCAGCAGCTATTTGCAGGTAAGTGTGTCACGTAGGTGAACATTATTGAAAAGCCTGGTTTATTTACTCTGAACGCCCCTCAAAGAATGGTTAAGCGTTCCATAACTTTATATCTTTTGGAATGTGATGTAACTATCTTTGGCAGCTGTGTGGTACAATAATAGACTGCCGGTTCTATACACTTTGCAATGGTTAGAGGAATAGATATGGATTAGTTTGGGAACATAAGGGAAGTGCCTGATAGTGGAAGTATCAGTTTTTTTCTCACCATTTTAAATTTGACCCAAGGGAGCATGTGAATGGATTTGAGCAGTAATTCGATACCATAGGCCATAAAGGACAGAGTTAAGATGTATATATGGGAGTGGCCTTTTCAAGCTGAGAAAAACATGATTTATGTGTGATGGTGTTTAGAAAATATGTTTGAAATATGCCTTTAAATAACAGGACTACAAACAGTGTCACTTGATTTTCAACATAGAATACGGGACGAATAAAGTTATCCAATCCAATATATCTCTAAAACAATTGTGAAAACAGAAAATGGTTCTCAAAATGTGTTTATTTCATTTTGTTTAACGTTTATTTAATCAGATAAAACTAATTCGGACAGGAAGACATATTTAGAGGGTCTACCAGTTGACTCCTGAAAAATACTGTGAAGTATTAAGGTTGATTATACTCCCTAAAAAAATATTTCATTGGTACAATTGAAACACTATTCTTAGTCATGTCAGTGTTGTCAATAGAATATTCGATCATCCATTATTTTTATATTGTAAATGTTCTTTTAGAGGTTTTTGAAGTGGCCCTTCCATGTTTTTAGAATATACTAAAAAAAATTGAAAAATGGGAGAATTGGCAGCTTCAGACCTGTACAAAAAGAAGAAACCAATGGACGTGGCCAGCAATACTGAGAATGAAGATGCAGAAGAAGCATCAAGCAAAGGCACAAAGATCCCTCTGCACCGTTGGGTAATGCACGGAGCAGTGATGTTTGGCCGGGAATACTGCTATGCTATGGAAACCGCCCTGGTCACACCAGTGTTGCTCCAAATAGGTAAGAACTTTTTTCAGTAAGTAGTACTTAAATATTGACGCTATGGGACTTTCAAGTTGTTACTTTGGTACTAGGTGAGCTTCCACATTATGTTTACTCCTTAAATAGGCCATTTAAGCAATCCCTGTAAATTGTGCAGTTACAGAAACCTTCATTCAGTCATTTTCGATACTACTTATCCTCACAAGGATCACGGCTACAGAAACAGAATATTCAACTTTTCTTCATTTTTCTGGCTTATTTGCCTGGCTTCGTTGTGGGCAAAAGCGGGCACGATTCTCGTTGGTGGCGGTATAGTCGTTTGTCTCTGTGTGCCATATGGCTGACTGGCGACCAGTCTATGGTGTAGTCTATCTTTCGCCCTAGGTCATTAGGGATAGGCTCTAACAACCCTTACGAGGAAGCGCAGTACATGTTCAGTTGGTACCGAGGGACCCAAACTGTGGCAGCTCTCTTTTTGGGACCATAAACTCTGGAGATGGTTGTGTGTGAGAATGCTCGTAGATCTGCGGTTTCTGAAATACTCATACTAGCCCATCTGGCACTAAAGACCATGCCACGTTCAAAGTCGCTTAAATCACCTTTGATCCGTATTCAGATGCTTGGTTTAAACAGTTGCAGATCGTCTTGGCTATTTCTACATTCCTAAATGCTTCACGGTGCTTCCATGTGATTGATTGATGACAAAAAATGTGCAAACACACAGTGAGCATGGTGTGCCTAATAAAATGGCCAATGAATGAATTATATTTTAGTGTAACCAACTTTCTTTTACTCTTTATTTTTGGCTGGGGCACTTTGTATTAAATTCACATTTAACTTTAAGCAAGTAACAAGGGTTCATTCATTGTGCACTTTTGTTTTAAAACAAATATTCATAATTGTTTTTAAATGTAATGCACCATCACCTTAGTCTTAAATCAATATTAGTTCTGTCTAAACGTGGAAACCACCCTCATAATTAGTAGAACAATGCAGAGGCGACCAACATTTCCAGTTTTTCTGTCATTTTTCCCTCTCTCAAATTTGCCTTGGGTTTTGTTCCACCAATTTGATCAAAGATGTAAATACTTTACTAGAGCTTAAAAGGTACCTGAGTATTAGTATGTGCTCACTAAGGTTTCAATGATGCAGCATCCTTCCTTACACTATTTTCACAAATGTAACAGTTGCCAATAAACACGTTTTACTATGTTGTTATATAACAAGCTACAATTACCAGTGGTTCAAAGTATATGGAAGGCTTTGTTGACAAACCACCTTAGTAAATGGCAAGGCTTCAATAGAAATTCTGCAAGTCTAGTCATTTATTGCAGCACCTGCTTTCAGAAATGTCCAACTCAATATAACAATAAAAAGTTCTTGCCACGCTAATGGGATACCATTATCAATGTTTGGAAACAGCGGATGTGTTTCACTAGTGTCATGTAACCTGCATGCCCAGCAATAGCAACCAGCAACGTCAATGGTAAATGGAACAAAGGCACCTTTTCCTGGTATGTTAAGAATGTACAACACAGCACATTTCAGCTTCACCGTCTTTCTGCACATTTGGAATATTGATGGGAAGATTAGGTTTAAAACCCCATTCATAGTGTTATAGAGGCATTCACATTTTCTAAGCATCCAGCTTTGCACTGCTTTTCACTCTATGTTGAAAATGCAATGCAGTATTTTTATTTTTGTGTTTACATTTCTTGGGCTTTTCCTACAGTTGTTCAGCAATGTTATTTGCTTTCTGACTTGTTTGGCAATGCAGGTTACAGATGAAGAAAAACTACATTAATCAATAGGGACCAGGGACTAGATTTCTTCGATTGACCTTGCACAAAATTAAAACTATTACAAAATATTTGCACAAACAGTAGCAATAAACCAACTGTATATTGTTATCTTTTCAGTTCATCTTGGTTGAACACAAACTTTTTTTTCTCCAAATTGTATTCCTACAACAGCTGTTTTGTGAAAAGTACAGTTGAACAACAGTGGCTCAGTTGTTTCTGTTGTTTTTAAGAATTTGCAACCTAAGATCACAGTATCTAACACTGAGCTGATTGATTTCTGTTTGGGTACATTGTAGCAGTCATAAAAAGTCATCATTTGTGTACACTACCTTCCTTCTTTTAAGATAAGCTTTTAACAAATAAAATCAACTCAATTCCAAGAACCATCAATGCCAAACCTGTTTGTGATAGCCTTGTGAAATATGGGTATTTATTTCAAAGTGAGTTATTTATCTATTCATATAACACTCAATTTTAGTCAAATGTAATAATCAGAAGTGCGAATTGCAAATGTGTCTTTGCTTGGCCCTCTCCATTCTTTGCAACCCTAGCCGCAATAGTGTTGACTTAAGATGGTCGGAAAGACCACTGCAGAGGAAGGCAGCGTGGGTAACATGTTCTTCCCGTGAGAACCAGCCAGCTGAATGGCTAGGAATCCAATGGAGACAAAAACAAAGCACCACTTCTCTACAAGGGATGGAAAATCGTTGCAGTTTTTTTCTCAGACAGCCCAACACAAATGTGTGCACTTATATCAAAATAAATTATGCATGGCTGTCATTGTGGATAACTAGTTCCCCACTAAAATAGTCTTTTTGTACATATTTGTCCTGTTATTGAAATTTAGGAAGACAAACAAAAGTACACATCACAGTGTCTTCCAATTCCTAAAGTAATTTACTCAAACGGAAATCCACGTATGACAAACTATATATGCTTTTGCTTAATAGATGCATTTGATTTAAAACAACTGCACAGAGCTACCTGATTAAGAAGCAAATCATCAAATTTTACAAATGATCATAGCCATCAACTCTACTGTTTCTGCCCTGCAATGTAGAAATAACTTAATAAGGTTCTTTTGTTAACTGTTGAGTGTCCTGTGACCTCTCTTTTCATAGCAGTTTATTGAATGAATTGACTCTGTTGTGTTTTGTTTGTTCCAGGTTTGCCAGAGCAATATTACAGTCTAACATGGTTCCTCAGTCCTATCTTTGGTCTCATTCTCACACCTGTAATGGGCTCAGCCAGTGACCGTTGTACGCTGAAATGGGGTAGGAGAAGGCCATTCATTCTGGCTTTGTGTGTTGGTGTACTTTTCGGTATGGCGTTGTTCTTAAATGGAGCATTAATTGGTGAGTACCAGGTTTGTGGCAAAATTGAATATCCAATAAGGTTACCCTTTCAATTGATTGATATTGTATATGATTTGTTACAGGACTTTCCATTGGTGATTGCCCTGATAGTCAGCCAATTGGTATAATCCTCACAGTCTTGGGAGTGGTGGTACTCGACTTTTCTGCTGATGCATGCGATGGACCCATCAGAGCTTATCTTCTTGATGTTGCAGACACAGAGGAGCAAGATATGGCTCTAAATATCCATGCCTTTTCAGCAGGTGACAATTTCATGCATGGCTTTACTGAATGTACTTGTGAAATCTCTATCGATAATGGGTCATTAACTGCCAGGTTTTGACAAATGCTATTATTTATTATTATTTAATTTTTACTCCCCTAAGCCACCCGATGGCGCAGTGGATCTTTTGCCTGACTTTGGGGCGGAAGATTGATTCCCATGGTTGTTTGTCTAAATGTGTGCCCTCTATACAAATAATTGCTGACTAGCCTAGGGTGTAATCCGCCTATCGCCCAAGTCAGCTGGGATAGATTCCGGCACACCCAGGCCCTGACAATGACGAGCAGTGTTCAAAATGAATTAAATGTACTCGTTTACTTTATGTATAATCTTTGGTGCATACTGACTTGCACAAAATGTTATGTATTGTAATATTGGCAATGCCATATGAGCAGAACTGCGCCATGGTAACAGTAAAATCTTAAATGTACCTACAAAGTTGGAATTGTCTTTTATCTTGAAAATATTTGTACAAAGGTTATTGCTGTTGTTAAGGGCATTCTTTTTGGCATAAATAGTGATGTTTTTTTTTTTTAATGTTTAATTCCTCTTAGGTCTCGGTGGCGCTTTGGGCTATATGCTTGGCGGCCTCGACTGGACTGGGACCTCTTTGGGTCGAGCATTTAAGTCCCAGCAACAAGTGCTCTTCCTTTTTGCAGCCATCATCTTCATTTTCTCGGTCATACTGCATATGTTTAGTATCCCAGAGAAACAATTTATGGTAACCCATCAGCTCAATATCACAGGAAGAAGGGATTCAGCCAGTCAATCTTCCGACCGACTGCTTAGTCACAAAACCCTGCCCCTGGACATCATCACTGAGGAAGAACCACTTTCCCAACAGAATGAGCAAGCAGATCCTATGATTAAGGAAATGGAATTCCAGGTTATGGAGCGAATGCGGAGTAAAAGTGATTCAGTCTTAGCTATGCCAGACACAACCATCAGGCTGGATCCTGACCTGGACTTGCAGGTGCATCTTTTTTGGCCAACAGTACAACAGGCTTTACCTGAAATCCAGGAAGGTCTTGAAGATTCATTCAAGCCTTTGAATCAGAGCATAGATTCTTTGAGTCCCAGTGGAACACGCAATTTTACAGATGGGATGGTGTTTATGGAAACTGGAGATTCTGCTCTTTCTGGGTTTAATGGTCAGATTACTGCTCACACTGAAGCTAGTCCTGCCTCTGATGCATCCCACATGAAACCAAAGGTGAAATAGGTTTCCTATTTTGTAATATATACTGCATGCTGTATACTGTATGCATAAGTCGAGGGGGTGTTTTGTTTCTAGTGAGCTGTAATTACTTTTGCTTCTTTTCTGTTAAGCAGACCAAGCTAACTAATGGTGTTGGTGTCAATGGTGTTTTGTCCCCCTCTGATCGATGCAATGCAAACAAAACCTCAACTAAAGGGCATTCAAGGCTCCTCAGCGCCTCAGCTTCTCCACGACCACACAAACATACGTTCTACCGACAAGTAAAACACATTTTTAAAAGCCTTCCACAAAGAATTTTGCAACCAAAAAAGCCTGTGGTTCAAATGAGATTGTTCTGTTTCTTCAGCCTTCATTTACATTCTCTTATTATGGGCGAGTGGGATCCCAGCGTCACCGATTACGACGGACAACCATCTCGAACCATCAGCCAATCACCACTTCCCGCAGTCTAAATGATCTGAGTGATCTGCATCTGTGTGGAAATAGACAAGAGTTTCAGCTGTCAAAAAGCAGCCTGTCATCAGAGGACTCCATAAGCAATAGTGGCCCCAACAGGGGAGCAACTGTACAGCTGCTGTGGCTGTCAATGCTTAAGGTGGACAATATAATTTACTATTCCTCTTAATAGAAATCATCATTTCATGATTATTTTTTCTTCTGGTTCCGCATTATATCTAGATGCCAAAGCAGCTGTGGAGACTGTGCATATGTCACCTGGTCACATGGTTCTCCTATATAGCTCAAGCAGTCTTTTACACAGATTTCATGGGACAAGTCATTTACCATGGAGACCCCAAGGTCCACACATACGCATGACGAATATTTTTATGTATTTCATGTTATGATATGGTCAAATATCTTTAATATGTTTAATCTTTGAAAATTACTGTCATCATTAGGCACCGGCCAATTCCACTGAGTTCCGGGATTACAACAGCGGAGTCCAAATGGGTTGTTGGGGGCTTGTAGTCTATGCTGGTACTTCTGCTGTCTGCTCTGGTATGTACACACAAAATTCAGCTCCTCTCCAAAATGGCACTTCTCTTACACTTCTCTTTAACTAGCCATCCTTCAGAAGTACCTGGATAATTTTGACCTGAGCATCAAGGCCATCTACATTTTGGGCACTCTGGGATTCACGATTGGAACCGCAGTGATGGCCATCTTCCCAAATGTGTATGTTGCCATGGTGATGATCAGTAGCATGGGTATCATCTCCATGAGCATATCCTACTGTCCATATGCCTTACTTGGACAGTACCATGAAATCAAAGAGGTATTTTTATTTGTGTAATACAGTGGTACCTTAGTTTGTTCTATGCTCACATTGAAAACATCGACCTCTCAAATGAATGTTCATCATTCAAATTAATTTAAATCAAGACATGTGTAGTTATATTGTGGTCAACCTACAAGCCATAGAATAGCTTTGGACTGCCTTTTAAATTGGAATCGTAAGTTGAGAAACCGTGATAATTTCAACCAGAGAAACTATTACTGGTATTTAAATGTTTATTCTGCTTCCTTCAGTTCATCCACCATAGTCCAGCCAACACTAGAAGAGGTTTCGGTATTGATTGTGCCATCCTCACGTGCCAAGTAAGTTGTCCTGGTGTAATACTCAAAACATTGTGGAAGTCCTCATATTGAATACCCGTGTGGTTATATCGTTCCGAATGATGTCACTCAGCATTCTGAAACAGATTTTGCTGAAGAAACACCATTGTTTGCCTACATACAACCACAATTTTAAAGTCCATATAATTTTTGTATTTTTTCTAGGTATATATAAGCCAGATTCTGGTCGCATCGGCATTGGGAGCGGTCATTGAGGCGGTCGGCACTGTTCGAGTTATTCCAGTGGTGGCCTCAGGAAGTTCATTTCTTGGCTTTCTTGCCGCTCTTTTCCTAGTTATTTACCCTGATGGGGAGCCAGAGGTTGCAAATGAGGATACCATGGTCCAGGAGTTGACCTCTTGGTCAGTGGAGCCCGACCAAAATATAGATAGTGGAGAGAGATTTGCCCTGCAGACAACATCAGTCTGACACAACTTGTAAACTACTGAGAAGCAATCAACCGCTTGAATGTGAACAATAAGCAAGTGCTGTCAGAGATGGAAAAAGGAAACAATTGAACAACGATGGAACCTTACCGGGAAAAACATAACTACTACATTATTATGTGGATTTGCACAGATTTGTTTAATTTGTATGAGTGATGTACTTCCCGTTGCTACCTCATGTAAAATAGGCTTTATGTGGCAGCTGGAAGAAATTTGTACAAGAAGCATTTTTAGTGAACCTTTAAGAAGCACACATAGCACTTTGTGTATTTTTCTTAAACTTGACTCTGCAGTACTGTATGTCAATACTGTAGTATCATGCCTTTTTATTGCTTCCCGGACATTTCCAATGTTGTAAAAGTTTTACTTTGGCCATGCCTACATTATCTATTGGCCAAGGAGAGGTGTACATTTCCCTCCTTTATTGAAATATCCACCCTCGATATTTTACGTCAAGAAGGTTTGTCAGTTGTCATCTCTGTTTATGATCCAATGCAAGCATTTATATAAGCTAATAGAAACATATGATCATGTTTTCTATTATTAGTTTATGACAGAACTATGCCCACTTATTGCTGTGACCAAAGTGGCATTTATTGCAATGTCAAATGATAAGCTATGCCAGTTGTGCCACGTTTTAAGATGCACATACATTCATAATTATACTCATGTTCAATTCCTTGCTGACATCTGCAAGTATCCTCACAGGAATCTAATTTTTAAGCGTTTTAAAGGTACGGTGCTGAAGTTACTGTAGAGTGCCTTTTGTTCTAAAGGTGTCATTGTAAGCAGGTACAGGGTTTCTGTCAACAATTCCGGTTGTGCAATAATTAGCAATCCTTGTTCAACTCAGGAAATTAGTTTTTATTAATATTAAACAAGAAAAGCATTATTTTTTGTGACACACCAAAGGATTTACATTTTTCTATAACTGGCACATGGAAACCTATTAACAGGTTGTGTCTGTGTGGTGTTTTGGCCATGTGAAGACCTTTAAGATGTGCCTCTATTCTGTTCCAATTTTAGTCGATAATAAATCACCGCTGTTCAGCATACTTTCTTTTTTTATCCAACAAAAGTTGAAATTGCCCCTAGGTATGAGTGGTTAGCTCTAGTGAGGATAAGCGACTCAGAAAATGAATGAATATGTACTGTGTCAGTGACAAACTGTATCTAGTGTTAATGCTGGGAAATGCAAGGGGAATATAAGCTTCTTTAGTGGACCATGTTGAATGATATTTCCATAATTTGCTTCAGGCTGAGGTGGACCACAGGCCATAGATTGGACACCCCCTACTCTAGATGTAAAATGTCAGAAAACATTCCTAGAGAAAGGCAAAGTGTAATATGTCACAGCTTGTTTAAGCACGCTGTCTTCACACATAATTGCAGGTTTCTTACACAGTGTGCTTCTGTTCGTGTCATTTAGACTTGTCATTTGTGAGAAGTTTTGCACTCCAGGGATTTCAAGCTAAAAGAGTCTGTTTTTCACTTACTGATATAAATATCGACACAAAGAAAAACATTCGAAGGTGTCAGAAGAATGCCACAAACCCCCAAATTTAAAAAAATCTGACAAAATTGAAATTATATATTTTTTCAAATATTTTTATCTGATCAATTGCATGTAGTACTTATAAATGGGTAAAAAGTGCAATTCTTAAATGGTTATGCCATATTTTGTGAAAATGAAAAAGCAGAAAATCCACTGCACTGATAACTCATTCCAAAACTCCCTAATTGCCTTGAAACTAACCTGGAAGTCGCTATTTTTAATTCATTTCCTAGTTGAAGACAACTTCTTTTTTTTAATCTGTGTGTAATTTGTCATCCCTCCCCTTTCTTTCTGTCATATCCCTCATGCAGCTCAGTGCTTGTCTTAAAGCAGATCAGTCACCCTCTGAATACATGTCGGCAATGTCGGACTATCTGCCTTCTCCGCTTCTCGAGGCCTGTGTGGTGGTCGGAGCATCCAATGAAAGACTACAGGAGGTTTGCCAGGTATTTTCCACATCTAAAAAATGATGTAATGATTGGTCAGAGTAATGTAGACACACAAATTGACTTTACTTGAAGGCTGTGAATGGAAATTTGGAGGACACCCTTTTGGAGCCAGAGGCCCTCTATGTGCAAGCGCCTCCCTTTGTCAGTAGACGAGCTGAGAGTGAAGCAGTGAGGTCACATAGGAAGAGACACCGCTCCTTACTGAGGAAGAAGAAGCGATCAGCAGCTACTGCAACAGCCAGCCAAGGTGTGGGATGGTTTTTGTTATCTTAAACGGCATGTTCACTACTCACCAAAAGCGTAATGGTATTGTTGATTTTGGGGAATATTTTCAGAAAGAAACTAAAGTGCACTTTAAACATTACAGGTGAACATCATTTATCCTTTTTTCAACTTTTAATTTGACTTCTATAACTGTTAAACATTTTTCAGTATACCCTGCATTTTAAAATCTTTCAAACATAAAACTGAAAGATAAAACCATAACTTTTTGTGAGTCTTGTTGTGGAATAAGTTCCAAATGAGAAATGTGTTGTCTCTTTTCATGCTTCTGTCCTGTAGCTCATCACAATTGTGCAAGTAAAGATGCAAAAGTTGAGAGAAATGGCAGTGAAGACATCACTGTTCCCAAAGCTATTGACCTCACGGCTTTGCCTCAACTTTGCTTCCCTGGTACAGAACAGAGTTTTTGGCTTCACACAACAAAAAGCAAAACCTAATCAATATATTTAGCACTTAAAAATACAAGTGTAACAACTTCTTATACATACGCATCGAAGCTGTTGATGGCAATTAACAAAATCCAATTATAAATATCATTGACTACCATTGCACGATAATACTCTAACATAATAAAGGTTAGTACAGTAAATGACAATATTAACACTCAATAAAACGTTATGGCATAACCTCTTTTGTTTTCTTTCTAGGTGGGCTACAGGTGACCAATGTAAAGCTAGAGGAAGAGTTCCACTTCCTGGTTTTCACTGATGTCTTTGGAAACAAGTCTTATGGGGTAGTGATGCAGTGTTCTCGTCCCATTCAGGTTGGCAGCGTTAAACAGGACCAGACATACGTGGACCGAAAGGAAGTCAGATTGCATGACATTTGTGTTGCAGGAGTTGACGTCTCCGTGTCAGAATGGACATGGCTCAAAGCTGTTCTGTGCTTACAGTTTCTGCGTGATCTCCAAGTATCCATACTTTACTGCTCTGAAAGACTGTCTATCATGGTGAGTTGGAATAAAGCCCAACCAAGGACTGACATACAATAATCTTCCGAATAATTTAAATGTTGATGTATATCAGACTAATATGTGGAACAGTATGTAGACAGTGACTTTAGGAATGTAAAAAGAAGCTTTGTTGTATATTTATCACAAACTGACATTTACTTGTGTGTGTATTGTTTTGAAAATACACTAAAATATACATCTGTTGTTTTTTTACGGATAATGTAGACCAAACATGGCAGCGATAATTGAAAAACCACAAAGTAGGATCAACCCTATTATTTCTACATACCATACTATACCCGATAATACTCCAAGATAAATTTACTTTGTTTTGAAATACCTGCATTACCTGTAATATGGTCTGACTGTTTAATAAAGTCCTTCCTTGAGGCACGTTAGATCTGAGTTACTTGTGCAGTGATTTTAGCATAGACTAGTTAAGGTGCAGCCAATATAACTTATGGTTGGTTAACCTTCACAGATTGAAACGGCCCGATTCGATCTTTGACCTAAACTTGAATTTAAAGGTGATATTGATGCTGGATTGGCTCAATTCCTATTAATATGATTTATTGAGTTACAGCCTGGAACTGTATCTGAGAGTGGTCACAGAATTGCTGCATAACAGGAAAATATTTGTTTCAGCTATTGTTGACAATTTTGGATAATTCTTGGATTTTTTTTTCTATCCCCCGATTTCCCTCTCAGTCTTCTAACAGAGCTCCAAGATTGTCAGTTTTCGGACATTGAGGAGAAGGTGAGGGCATTTGCTGCCAAATTGAGCTTGGTGCCAATCCCTCCACCTGGACAACTCCATTTGGTACACAAGACTGTCATCATAAAAAATGTCTGCTTTTGCTTACCTTCACTGTGAGGCACCTCATAATACAGTAGTATCCTCTCTAGATGTTTACCTTGCACCCTTTGACCATCGAATTGCCGTCAAGAGAGGATAAAGATTACCCTGCCGTAGACTTAGACCTTCATCTGCCTTTCTTCTGCTTCCTGCCACATTACCTCTTGCAGGTACTCCAGACATAAGGACCTCCCTTGCTTTTTCTGGCTGAATGCATGCTGAGCTGGAAATGTCACCTTCTCTTCCCTGTGCAGGTGTTATCTTGCCTCCTCCAAGAGCAAAGGGTCGTGCTTTTTTCTGCCACCTGGGCCCGCTTGACACTAGTGGCAGAAAGCCTGCTGCTGTTTTTGCAGGTACATTCTTCACTGGTGGCATGACATTGACTTCTTTTCGACAATTATATTTTTGAAAGTGGACATTTTAGTCCTATAGTATTAATAACATTGATGATGCCTAGTTCTCAACCACCCACTGAGTTTGAAACAATGACAAATAAAGGGGAATAAGAGTCGTGTTGAAATAAATAAATAGCAATAAGTTGATAAATGTTGTGTTAGATAGTGCGGTTGGACCTAAATGCAGGGTAGCAGGCTGACACTGGGAGTAAGGGTGCACCAATGTAACTCTAAAAAATTAGACTTGTACACAAAAACTACAAATGCTTGGATCCAAAAAATGGGGAAAGTGACAAACTAACTAAGACAAATGAAACCAATCTTACAAAGAAAACACGGAGGGAATGGGGAGCATGGACATGAATGTAGAGCAGGTATGATCTGAATAGGCAAATATACAGGGTTTAAATAGACATGGGTTTATGAGACAATTAGAAAGACCTGGTTGACACTAGAGAAAGTTAGGAAGAAAGAAACCAGGAGTGGGGAAATAACAGGTATACTCAATGGCAAATCCCAAGGACGGGTCACACAGGTTAAACAATAAAACCACAACACCAAAACCACAGCAAAACATAACAGAATCAATAGCTAAAATATTTTATTGAAGAACAAATGTTAAAATGAATTATATATACATTTTGCATAAAAGTTGAATTTTTTTATTTATCTAACTTGTGGTGTTTTCACCTTATCTGTTCTTGCAGCCTTTAACATGGCAGCATCCTTATGTTCCAGTCCTGGCCAGAGGTATGTTGGACTTCCTTATGGCCCCGACCGCCTTCCTCATGGGTTGCCACCTCAGCCATTTTGAAGAAGTTGCAGCGGTGAGGTTGAACTGTAAACTGATTGCAAATTGTTTTCAAATTAACCATTGTGTTTATTCTGCCGATATAGGAAACAGACGACCTAATACTTGTCAACATTGACAATGGAAAAGTTTCAACTTCGTGTTCAGAAACTGTTGCCCTACCTGAGATACCCACACATGCTGCAAACTGCTTTACAGAAAGGTACATGAAACACTGATAGGTGTTAACTGGTGGAATTTGGAAACAAATCACTGTGCTCTTATTTAGATGTCAATCTCTGCGGATCCACTTTGACTTAGACCAGTGCAAGCGTGCAAGTTGCACTGATATTGAGCATCAGCGTGCCCAGAGACGAGTGTGGCGCCGCAATCTGAACCTTGACATCCAGAGGCTCACCACTGAACTCATTGTCAACATATTCAGGTATTCACTGGGTTGGATTATTACCATTTCATTTCAGTTCCCTGTACAAAATAGAATGGAATAACTAAACCTTCACAATCTTATTAGAAATATGGGTGTAGTGCAAGGGGGAGGAGAGGGAGGCAAAGCCTCATATATGTGTGAAGGGTAAACAACTAATAAATGGTTATGTACTAATATTGTTACGTGGTCATATTTTTATGTTTGGATTTTGCAGGGATGTTAGCAGCCACTTGAATTATGAACACAGAGTTTTCAACAGTGAAGAGTTCCTAAAAAGCAGAGAACCTGCAGATCAACGTTTCTACAAAAGTGTAAAGGTTTTCTATTGTTGCGCCAAACATTTGAATGCTAATGACGACATGACGCATATTATTGACATAATTTAATGCTCACAATAGATGTCATTAAGTGATGCCCATCCAAAAGCATTTGAAGCAATGTCTACTTTCCAACAAAAATGACATCGGTCATAAGTATTTGTTCCACGATCGTGTGGTCATATTTTTAAAAATACTTTAATGTTTGGTTACGCCTTTTTTATAGGTTTTGGAGACGCACATCTTCCATTCTTTCCTCAGAGATCGTCTCAACAGGAAGATGGACAATTTTGCTCGCATGGAAATAAGCACTCGATCAGAGATGCAAAAGTAAGCATGACTTAATGGTAAAGTATTTAGTCACATTCACACATTCAGACTGTATTTTCAACAAAACTCAACTTTTAAAGAAATTTTCATAAAATAACTTGCAAAGCGTGACAAATATTTATTGGTCATCCAATATTATTGATTTCAATTTAAGAACATAGATAAGGAAACACGATTGCATTGGCTAATTTTAAAGTAAGTAACGTTATATATTGTATAATGTGATTTTCTGGTAACTAAGTGACTATATATATTATATACATTATGTATTATATTGATATATATTCTATGTTATGTAGTTTTGTGTATTATATATTATGTAGTTTTGTGTATTATATATTATGTAGTATTATATATATTATTTATGTATTAGATATTAGTACTGAATAATTACTGAATCATAACTTGAGTAAAAATACTAACCCGTGTTATCTACACAGTTTGTTTTGTTAGAGCAAATGTAAATTTCTAGTTTGCTATTTTCTAAACCTGTTAACCCAGGATGAAGGCATCATTGGAAAGCCCACGCAGGCCCACCATGCAGGAGATTCAAGCCCGTAGAAGGATCTCCCTCCCTGAGTATAAACTGATTACTAGTCAGGGAATGAGCCTTCCCAATCTGGGAGATCAAGACCAAACCATAAACTGTGAACCTGGTAAGACTGTATGTTGAGAACGACTTGCATATGACCTCTCATGAAGTGATTCGTTGTAACCAGCAACTTATATTTATGTTTCCACATTCTCTTTTTATTCCAGTGTCAAGTAGGTCTCCTAAACCTGTTAAGATATTAAAACTCCCAGCATTCCCAGATTTTCTGACCTTCCATGTTGTTCAAGCATATTACACTGAGCTGATTCAACTTCTTGACAAAGCAATCGACTCAGTTACAAATGACGACTCTACTCTACTGGCCAGGTATTTTTTACTGTATTATGTAGAAGTACAAGACACTATTGCAAATAGATAATAACAATTGCTATTAAAAATAAGTTATTGTGCCTGGGTGACCTGATGATCTGGATTCTTATCGAAATTTGATGGTTTCATGATTGGCTGTACCACTCGACTATTAAAATTAATTGGTCCATCCAATTTTCAGAACCGCTTATCATTGTAAGGCCCTTGCCGCTGATGTATGATGTATCATTCTTGTTCTCAAGATACTATTACCTCCGTGGTTTTACCAATCTGATGAGTTCACGACGCCTCAGCGCCCTGGGCGACTTCCATACACTTTACAAGACAGACACAGCCATCTTTCCATCAAAATTGGTCACATGGCTGGTGGACTCACTCATACAGGAAGAACAGCAGCAAGCCAAAAGATGGCCTGAACTCAAAAGACTCATCAACAAGGTCATTATCCTACCTTCCTCATTAAGTCAACATCGAGCGGATTACGTGACTCTTTTGAAATGATCATCAGGTGAAGATGAAAAACGAGAAACTGTCATTAAAATTTGATGACGACATTAAGACGTTTGAGCTACCCCGGAAAAATCTAGATCGGGACAACTTTGTGCGATGCATCCAAGAGGGCGGGATTGTAAAGGACGTGGCAACCATACATCGCCTCTTTGACGCTCTCACTGGTGGTAAGTGATGAAGATAATTGGAAGAATTATAGCACAGGAATTCCAATTTCATGCAAGCATTTATACTGTGACAAGGGACTGTAACCAGATGGCCAACAAAGTGAAAGTCTACTATTTTTTTGATATTGAGATTCAAGCAACTTACACTGATCATACACATGAATTTAATCTTAGTACATTGATAATGTTCACGCTTTAATTATCCAAAGATAGGGACATTTGTGCTAGGTTAGTTTAAGTTGGACTGTAAGGCATCTTTCCCTACATTTATTGAGCCCATATTCACAGTTTATTACCAGCAAATGTGCTTTTTTTAGTGTCAAATTAGGACTCCTTAAATTGAACGTTAAATGATTCCATAACATGAGTGACAGCAGATAGTAAATGTCAAATTTCTTCTCTCACTATACATCACTGGCATGCATACATAGTTGGAAAAAAAAACATGTTTCATTTGTAATGAATAACTAAAGTTTCCTTTTGAGAAAATTCATATACGATTAACAAACAACCATTCGCATTCACAAAAATACCCACAGGGAAATTCGAGAGTTCAATCAGCCCGCCGTGCATGCCTTTGAGATGTAGGAGGAAACAAAAATACCCAAAGAAAACCCACACATACAGTAAGAACATGCAAATTCACACAAGAAACCCATAGCCCGGGATTGAATCCTTAATGCCAGAACTATGAGGTGGACGTGCTAACCATTCTTTATCCACGGAAAATAAATGAAAATAGTCGTACAATTTGTTTACTGTTTGGGAATTGCTGGGTGAAGGCATTTCATGCTGATCTCATTACAATTTTCAAGCACATATTTGAATGAAAAGCTGCATTCATTTCGTAGTACCGTGTTAAAATTGTCATAGGATAATTTTAAGTCATTATGTCTCTTGGAACACAAGTGTATTTTTTACATTGACCCTGTTGACTTCAATTAGGGGCCAATTCTTTTCATGCTTGCATTATTACTCCCTTCGCACAAAAGCCTTTTTAGTCAAGCAAACGACTACATAGTTTTTTTTCCCAGCACAAATTATTGTTATGGTGGATTCAATAACTCTCTTATAGTACAATTTGTTCCTCAATGAAAGGCACTGAGCGTGAAGTACAAAGTGTTATAAATTGTACTTTAAATAGATAATAGTTCCGGACTCTAAATATTATAATGTGTGGACCGACTGTTTAATTATTCACACACAAACAGGGTTCTAAAATAGAACAATTTCCTCACACAGCATGATTACATCACCATAGTGTTTTGCTATAACTTTCTGTCACTAAAGCAGAAATGGGAGTGGATTTGTATATAACAACAGTAAACACTGACACTGTTATATTTTCATCTGGTATTTATATGGAGTTTATTGAAACCTGTGTATATAAAAAATAAAATCCAAGGATTTATGTTGGTGTGCAAAAAATCCACCTCAGAAAAACTATGGCAACAAAAGGTCAACGGAATCAAAACTAAAAAGTACTGATTAGAGGAACTGAATGTAGAAAAATATGAAACCAATAAAAGAAACCGTTCCAGGAGTTGCACATTCAGGTGTTTTCTTTGTTTAGGTGCGTCAAACCAAGTGGACGCCGAGATCTTCAAAGATTTTTACACCTTCTGGAAACAAACTGAGGCCGAGGCTCAAGATGTCAGCCTCCCCACTGAAGTTATTGAGCGCTTGGACCATAGCGAGTGCGTCTATAAGTTGTCATCCTGCATCAAGACCTCTCACGGCGTGGGTAAAATTGCCATGACGCAGAAGCGTCTTTTCCTACTTCCAGAAGGTCAACGGGGCTTTCTAGAAATCGCAATGTTTAGAGACATACAGGTAGTTATTTTACTGTTTAAAACACTTGCAAACTATGTTTTCGCATCCGGAATCTGTCTGTCCACCTCTTATGTGCAGGAGGTAAAAATAGCGTCAGCCCCTTTTCTACTGGTACGTATTCCTTCTCTACGCATCCGGATTTCTGGCAGGCCTGAGTTATTTGAGGCCAATCTGAAGACTGAAACTGATCTCTGGAATCTTGTGGTCAAAGAAATGTGGGCTGGGCGTAAGATGGCTGATCAACATAAGGTATAAGGAGAATAATTACTTAGTCAGTTTGGAAATCCAGCAGGCTCATTGATACACATTGAAAACCAAGTCATGTCATTTTTAGGACCCTCAGTACATGGCCCAGGCTTTGACTAATGTGCTGCTGATGGATGCGGTGGTGGGATGTCTACATAACCAAAAGTCCATCAGTGCTGCCTCAAAACTGGCCTATTTTGACAGAGTTAAAAATGAAGGTAAGAGCAACAAAAAAAGCACAGCCAGAGTAAAATACAATTACAAGAGAAACTTTGTAAATGTAGTAATGCAAAAAGCGGAGACTTTAAATTGACAATTAAGGAATCCAGGAAGTCACTTATGAAGTGCTTATTCCAGGGGTTTTCATTATAGGCACATGACAGTGCCAGTGGCATATAGAGTTCTGCTATTTTGAGGAATAGTTAATGAATTTAGGAAAAAAAGTGTGATGGATCTTTGGATTTTTTTTTGTTTTCATATTGTATCTTGAACAAATTCTCTGTGGGAAAAAATGATTTTCTTTTTCTGTGCAGTTCCAATGATGGTGCCTAAAACTACCTCTGAGACACTAAAACACAAAATTTACCCATCATTGGACCTATCAGAGCCGCAGACTGTTCATGTGCTGCTTTACACTCCAGGTATGTATTTGTAAGCCTGTTCACCAAAAAATGAAATACCTGCTGTAGCTTGTAAGTAAATGGATACTCCTTCAATCTGGCACATACTACTTGATTGGCAACGAGTAGGTTCAAGGTGTTCCTACTTGTTCAATGAATGGACATCTTTTGACAGGTAAGCTAACATGTGATGACTCCAAGGGTGAAATGAATCCCAAGCTTTGGGTGGCTCTCAATGGGGGGAGAGTTGTTGTATTTGATGCCGCTAGCTGGTCCATGCTTCAGGACTGCATCTATCTTGGCGTATCACAGCTAGTGAGTACAGAAGGCTGCCTTGTATTAAAAAAAATATATAAATATGTATTTTGATGAGGTTGGAGGTTCCCATGCAGAATCTAACAATGCACTAAATTGCTCCAACAGAATTGCATGGCGGGGTTGGTTCAGGACCAGGTTTGGATTGGCTCCCAGGACTCAGTCATTTACATCATCGACACACATAGCCTGTCCTGTAACAAACAGCTGACTGAACACCGACATGAGGTGACTGGACTGACGTTGAATGCAGGGGATCAAAACGTCAGGTAGACACACGTTTAGACTCTTATGTAATAGTACTTAATGTCATTTGAATCGCTATATGTTGACATAAAAGTACCCAAAATGTTAGTTGTGATTACTTTATATAAAGACGCAGAAACTGTTATTAGAAATTGTATTCACCCCATTTGGTAGAATGTGGAAGCATATTTTTGTAAGGGCCATTTTGAGTCGTTATTTGAATGCTCTTTCCTTGCAGTTCTGACATGTATTCGTGCAGCTCTGATGGCACAATCCTGCAATGGAATTCGTCTAGCCTTAAGGTGAAGAGACAATTTCAGGTCAAGTGTAAGAATCTGTCCTCCATACAGGTCCATGGCGATACACTGTGGTGCTGTGAGTGCACGTTTAATAATACCCCCAATGCAAATGAGATAAAAACCTTTTCTAATGATGTGTCATGTCTTGCTTTATAGGTTGCGATGACAGCATTGTGGAGCTGAAAAATAGCGAGATGTCACAAAGACGACTGCTGCTGCCTGGGCACCTACGAAGTCCAACAAGTAGATTCACCAGCTTTATTGTTATCCCGGAGGTAATTCTTTCTCATCTTTCCTAGTTTTAAATAAAATCCCATCTCATTTTCTAAACCACTTTATCCTCACTAGGGTCGCGCAGGGTGCTTTTTTTCCCCCTTCAGTGCTAAGTCCTAGTAGCAAGAGTGGCTTCCGCTTATGAGTTCCAGTTTGGATTTTCACATTTTTATAAAGTTAACCAAACAAATAAAATAATTAATAGCAGAAAAAGTATCATGATGAAGTTAATTCACAATAAGTGAAGTCACGATAATTGAGGGAAGACTGTATTGGGGTAATATGTTGAGATAGCAATTTACCAGTAGAGAATGCAATTTCTTCTGTTTATCATTTTTCAACACAACATCTTAATGACTGAGCCATTTCATATAACATGATCTTAGTGTTTTTCTCTGTGTGTGTGTGTGTGTGTGTGTGTGTGTGTGTGTGTGTGTGTGTGTGTGTGTGTGTGTGTGTGTGTGTGTGTGTGTGTGTGTGTGTGTGTGTGTGTGTGTGTGTGTGTGTGTGTGTGTGTGTGTGTATTAAAGCGAGGTGAGCTTTGGACAGGCTTGGCTGATTCAGGTGATCTTTATGTGTGGTTTGCTGATGGCCATAAAGCTGCTTTCAAGAAGATCTCCCTGACTAACTGCCTGGGGGTAACCTGTATGATTAGAGTCAAGGACCAGGTAAGGCTTTTTTTGGCATTGTGTATGATTCATTGAAAAAAAAATGACAATTAGTAATGACATTCCTCCCCCCTCACCTTAGATCTGGGTGGGATGCCATGGTAAGAGTGGTGTGGGAGGTCATTGTGATGGTCAGCTGAAAGGCCAGCTGGTGGTGGTACATCCACAGACTTTAACAGTGTCAAAGGAGCTCCAGGCGCATTCGGACAGCATCCATACACTCTGCTCTGCCGAGGACCGCTACGTCCTGAGTGGCTCTGCACAGCGTGATGGCAAAATTGCCATCTGGAAAGTTGAGTAGGTCACAGAATGTACAAGACTTTTAAGAAACTTTATATAAAATTGCAAGATATTTGCCACTTCATTCATTGTCTGAACCGCTTTATCCTCATTAGGGTCACAGGGGTTACTGGAGCTTACCCCAGTTGGCTTTGGGGCAGATATTTCCCAGTATTATATCAAAATTATATTTTCTGAAAATATCTGTTTTATGGAAAGCCAAGTGCATCTGCCTCGCAGTTCTAAGGTTGAGGGTTCGATCCCATGTGGATGCTCACTGTGTTCTCCCAGGCTTATATGGGGTTTCTCACTATAAATTGAACACTATGAATTGCCCCTAGGTATGAGTGTGAGCGTGAATGGTTGTCCGCCTCCTTGTGCCCTGCAATTGGCTGGCAGCCAATTCAGGGTGTCCCCTGCCTGGTGCCCATAGTTGTTCTGGGATAGGATCCACCACCCCCACAAGAGTTGTGCAGATAAGAAGATAAAGCATTGCTTGTATGTATTCGTGCCAATTCATAGAAAAATACACTGAAATAATGAAAAAGTTGAATTTGATTTTTACTCTGTGCTTCTTTGTATACTTGTCAAAGCAATTAAAAAAACATTTTGTCTGCTTTATTCTTCAGCTATGTGGATGGGAGAACATAAAATATATATGTATTTATTTTTGGAACTAGATCTTGGCGCAGTGGCATTTTTCAGGGAGCCAATGGGCTGCGAGGCTGTCTGAAAAATCTAGCCCTATGTAAACGATGTCATAAACTCGAGTAAACGACCTTTTTTACTGTTGTAATTATTTATTCATTTTTACAAATTCAAATATTGACTGAATACTAATTATTAAAAAATAACACAAGAAAACTGTCCCAATATCCAACCATCAAACACGAAACAACATGAGGCGCTGGAAATGACATAAGGTTTCCTCTGATGTCATCGTCATGCGACGGGTACCGACACCCTGCTTTTCCATGCTGAAACAATTTCAATAACTATTCCATTTTATTCAGCTCGGTGTTGCACGTTGTGTGTGACAATCAATGTTGCCATTCGTGCTGGACTGTTGCCTTCTTGCAGGAGACCCGATAGGAAGGCGATCCTGCTGATTGACACGTTTTTCCTCTACGCGGCAAGGTCAGCATTTAAGATTACCTGACAACCAACACCATCTTTTTGCATGTCCTGTTTCTTACATGTCAAATATGGACAGATGTTGCGTACACTCCTCCTGAAAAAATATGTCATTGCTAAACGACATAATTATTCATGTTTGTCTTGCACAACTCGTGGATCCTAAAGCCAGTACATATTAGTATTTTTTAGGCGTTCCTATTGCATTGATGACAAAAATATGACTCACAGTATACAGATCCACGTTTGAAGAATAATTTATGTATTCGGAAGTAATTGAAAAAAAATGCAGATAAGACAACAACTTATGGTAAAATATATGCAACTGAGAAACAAAGACATTTCCAAAAGTATCTGGCCATTGGTGATGCATGCCACTAGGGGCAGGTGTTTATATTGTTAGAAATGAAATCAATTTTAACATCTGTTCATACTTGTTTGCTGCTAATTATGTTTGCCGACTCACCATACATATTGTCCAATGTCATCTTAGATTATATGTGGAATGCTACTGTGGGCTGCTGATTCGTGAGATCGTTTTCTCATCCTTCTGCTGCGGTCTTCTCTTCGGAATCCCATGGCCACTCGTTTCTTGACCAGATATGCCCGCCTGCTCTGCACGGCTTCACCCCAAGCCTCCATGGCTTGCTTGCCTCTGTCGGACACTGTCCTGGCCAAATTGCAGAGGGCTCAGTGCCGGCCATGGGAGAGGTCAATGTGTGAGAGACGGGTGCTGCCAAAAGAGGACATATTTTTAAATGTGCCGACTCGCACTAAGCTGGATGATATGGTGGAGAAGGCTGTGATGCCTGAGGATGTGCTTCAAGCCTGGCAACAACATAGAGGAAATGGTAATCAAGCAGCAAGTACCATTTTGGCTTGGTCAAAGATGATGCAGAGGACACAGGGGAACTTTCACCCAGAGCTCATCCACGACTCAAGATTGAGGGACATGATGGATACTATAATAAAGCAGGTGAGAAAGTTGACTACGCAAATGTGAAAACCAATTGCTCACTTGTTATTCTATTTTTCAGATATCAACAGTTTGGAACAGCACTCTTGTGTCGGTCTTGCGAGCTCTTTGGGTGATGGGGTTGCCCAACACCGATCGGGTGTTGGGGTCCATCCAAACAGAGGTCCTGTGGAGAATCCGCCGGTTAAGTTACAAGCAACTAGCCTTCCTGGCAGAGTGGGGCATTGGCAGAAAGGCACAACAGGATGTGACCGTAGTGAGTGCAGCCCTGAAACAACTAGAACTGCGCTGGACTGAAATTTCTGATGCCAAAACTGTCAGCGCACTAATTTCCAAAGGACAACACGTGTCACCTGTCCTGATGGACAGACTAGAGGACAAGGTAGGACGACAAGTTAAAGTGGCATGAAAAAAAGTCGCCCTTTTTTCTGTAAATTATCCCCTGTATTAAAATTGCACAATTAGTGCAGCAAGTCTATGGAATTCACGATAAAGTACTTGACAACAATTTCATTGCTGTTTCCCATCTAGGCGTTGGAGCTTGCTGAAGGGTTTTCAGCAGAAGAAATTCGCAGGGTGTGCGTGTCTTTAGCTGTGCTGGGCCGAAGGTCTGTAGCCCTTCTCAGGGCTCTGTCCTACCACTTTCTTCAGAGACCTTCATCAGAATACACCACTCCACTTGTACTGGATATGGCCTTTGCATATGGTATTAACATCCCACTATCTGGACTTGTATCATTAGGTTTATTTGAATGATGATACAATGAGCCTTATTAGAAATTTTGCCTTAAAATGGTCAAAATGTTGTTTTCTCTTGGTGGGGCGGGTTTAGTTGCTAGCTAACGCGTCATTGTTCTTTCTAGGTAAGCTGAGTTTCCACCAAACTCAAGTTTTTCAGCGAATGGCTTCCGAGTTGCTGCCGCGAATCTCAGACCTGACCGCTGTTGATGTGACTCGCTTTGCAAAGTCAATGGGCTTCCTCAAATGGATTAACTTCCCACTCTTTGAGGCCTTTGCAGAAGTTAGTCCTTCCGACCTCACACCTAGCAGTATTGAAATAGACTCTTCATCTTCGAATGTGTCATGGTTGAACATGACAACATTCTCTTCGTGTCTGACTTCTTACTTTTACCTTTTTGAACAGCACTACGTGGAGCACTGCGAGAAGTATAGCAATCTGCAGCTATGCAACCTGCTCATGACGTTTGCCAGACTGGGCTTCCAGCCTAGCAAAGGAGAAGAATTTTATAGCAAGGTACTCATCGTAACTATGTAGCAACTATCTATATAGGCTCACACTACAACAAGTGGACAATGATAGTGCTAATGCTGAGGCGAGGGGTATTTTGTTGTCGAATGAGCATTTTTTAAAAGCGCACTTTTTACTTGTTTTGCTCAGGTTCATCCTGTGCTGGAGAATTCCCTCTCAGGCCTGGAGCCTTTCCTTCAAACTGATGTGGTGTGGTCCCTGTGCGTATTACAGCAGGCCAGGCCCCAGTATATCATCCCGCTCCTCCAGCAGGAACATTCTGCTAAGCTTTCAGGTAAGAAGCATATCTCAGTAGTGGATAGCACAAAAGTATTTCTAGTGTGCCATTATATGTATTTTTGCATACCCTGCAGTTGGCAGTCCGCTTCGAGAGGGGAACTACAGACTAAAGCTTCTCCATCTCGCTGCCACGCTGCACTTGGAGCATCCCGAATACTCCTCTTCCCACATTGACCCTCTGCCTCTTCCAGCCAGTACCTCAGCACTTTCCCCATTGCAGAAAAGCTTGAGAGAGGCTTTGGATGCTTTTGTAGAGGGAGAGTCAGAGAAGCATAGTGCAGGTGTCAAAACTGTGTATGGATGGACTATTGGTAAGGGGCTCAAGTCAATGAATGGTGAAAAGGTAGCTAGTGCATGATTTTTAGAATAAAATCATCCGCAGGGGTTCCTGAAAAAAACCCTCATTGGTTTAACTGTCTTCGCTGGATGAGTTGTAACAAAAACCTGTCCCACTGCAGACCTTTGTAGAAAAGTTTAAAAATTCCTGATCGTAAGGCATGCAATTGCTTTTCACCAAGTAAATTGTGTACACACATTAATGTTAAGTGACATAAAATAACATATCCATTGATTGTTTTATGTCCTTAAAGCTTTTATTCACATGCTTTAACTAGGTTGAATGCTTCATATTTTTACAAATGTGCTGTAATGTGTGTCTGCATTTTAGATTGTGAAGTGGTGGTAGATAGTGATAACAGGCCCATTGACTTATCCCAGCTGCGAGCTCCTCATCTTGCGACTGGCGGTGGAAAGCAGGCACTACCTGAAGGAGCACGACGGTGAGTTAAAAGCGAGATGGGAAAACACAAAACAACCCATCTTGCCCTCTAGTTGAGGTTTGTATTCATGTTCTCTTTGTAGTCCTTAGTTGGTGAAGTCATTGTGCTTTCTGTGTCTTGTCCAGAATCGCCTTTCTAGCATGGGACTTCCCCAACTTTGTCTCCAAAAGTAAAGACCTTTTGGGGCGGTTCACCATGATGAAGAGACACTTGCAATTGGCTGGCTTCATCTTAGTGGAAGTAAGTAGTCATACCGCTATTATGATTTTTTTTAATATGCAAATGAGTGACTCAAGATACGAAAAAGATCCAAGTTACGAAATTCCCCAAAGAGTAAATACATTTCCGTATCCGTTATTTTACTTTGAAAATATAGTCGAGGCTGCATTGATTCTCACTTTAGAACATCGCTATCCTCTTCTGGACTCTCATTGCATCTCATATAATGACAAGAAAAGCATCAAATTGAATTGGCTGCCTCACAACAACCACTATCCATGTTTCAAGATTCTCTTACATACCTGTCCATCTCAGCTAAATGCTCCCCTTATTAATGATGGCAATTCTGGGTCAACTTCTGGATGGTTTAGCCCGGATGATTTCCCTTCAACTTATTAAATTAATTTCTAATTCCGTGGTCCTTGTCGCTCTTTTTTGCCACCAACTTACTTTCTATCACAAAATGCTGAAATGTGTTTCTCTTTTTTTAGGTTCCTTATTACGAGTGGTTGGAGTTAAAGACGGCCCGTCAGAAGTTGGCATATTTAAAGGATAAGATGGGCAAAGCTGTGGCCGAAGACATGGCCAAATGAACTGGCATGACTTGAAAACTAAATTAAAACATACACACACACACACACACATTATCTGACCATGTTCAATTGCAGGCCTGTGCGGCTTTGCAGAGGCGTGCTATTGCACCATCCAAGAAATATATATATATATTTTATATATATTGACTGTTGTTTCCGTAGCAATGTGTGGGGTTTTCCCTGTTTCCATGGAGATGGTGAGTTCTGGAGTCACAAACCCAAGCAGCAAGGCCATCACTCATTCTTGCTCTTGTCTAACTCAAAAGTTTTGCATCGATGGAAAAACAACAAATCAGTACAGAATATCTTTGGCCAAGGTGTGCTACGTAGGAACATTCAATTAATCTTAATAATGTAATGAATGCAAGTGAGTCATCAGTAATGGAATAAAAGTGAAATTGTTATTTGTTTATCTTGTGTTATTTTCTATAGTTAATTCAGATATTACATTGGCTTACTTTACGAAAGGTGTCTTGAGTAAAAGTCATAAAAACTGATCGAATGTATACTTTTGACCACAACTATATGCTCGCACTCAACTAAATTCAACCAACCACAGTTTTGGAAGTTGAGTTAAACTTTAATATTTCCATTCTCAAACCGCAATGCAACCACTTTTGTTGCATCAACTGGAACACATTTTCTTGAGTTGTTTCTCTGTTATTTTAAATTCCGTTTGATGAACTAAACCTGTATGGTAAATATTCAAAAACACAGAAATCAAAACACTGTATAGTACCACATTAGTCTTTGATGGAAACAAAAACTGATGTCAAAGTTTCTTAACAAAACAACCAACTGCATAATAAAATGAGCTCAAATGAACACAATTGGGGAAATTATGAATCGCTAAGTAACTATTTTCCCTTTAAATTCTACTCATAGTTTATGTTAAGCTATTCCATTTATATTTATACAATGGATATAATTGCACTCGGTGCTTTGTAACTACTAGCACTGGTGGGAAGTTTTGGGTTGCCATAGAGACTGCCCTTGCTCAGCTTTGCAGCCTATTTCTCTTTCCATTAGTGTCTATGCATTCTGCACTTGTTATCTGTCAATGTATTTCAGAGAGGAGGAGGCAGAAGATAACATGCACTCTCTTGCCTTAGGGGCTCATTAAGGTTGCAGTCCAAGGGTTGGGAGCGTAATTAGACTTAGTATTCTTCTTTTAGTGTTGACGGAGTTTTTCTTCCCCTGCTTTGTCTAACATTACACTTCTCCATCCTTGCCTTATTTTTGCAGTAATTTCCTTCACAAGAGATGGCAGCACTGAGAAAGATGCAGAACATCTGCTGACATCATTTCCCAAGATCCAGTCATAGGATGACTGGAAGAGAGAAGGAAGCAAAGAAAGAAAGAGACTGCAAAGTCGACATGCATCTGTAAACATATTCACATTGACCTCCGTGGTTATATTTTGATTAGCTGGTCCTTGAAATACATTAAATTAGCGTAGCAGAACAGGAGACGAATGTGTTTCACATCCAAACAGAAATTGTCAAACACGTGCTGCAGAGGAGATGCGAGTGTTGGGTCGCCAAGTGCTCTGCTCCCTCCCCCCTAGTTCTCCCTCCCTTTTCCTTCCTCCCCCTTGTTCACCTTGTCTGTTCTCGCTTTTATTGTTGCGTCAGAGCCAAAGAGAGGCAGCTACGAGAGAAGCATGCCGGGGGAGAGCGCTCACAGATCCATCCCTGCCAATGAGCATCCAAGGCAGGGGGAAGATGACAGCGGGCTGCCTGGGCCAGGTAGGACCTCTGGAGCTTATTGCCATTGTAAAAAAATGACATTGCAAATACTTTGCACACGGGGATTTTTCTATCTAATCTTTGTTATTAGCTCATTCTGAAGCTCTAGGGCAGTGATGCACTTGCATGATATTAGGCATTCAACCGCATGGAGCCCCACATGACTTGCAGTGCCAACTTGCTCTTGTTGTTCTTGCTTCTCAGGCCATTCTGCAATAGCCCTCCCCACCCTAACCCTGCCCTCGGCCCACTGGCTCATATGCTGCTCTAATGCTTCCATGTCTTCATGCGTATGCAGCCTCATCCCCATCCCTCATGCCGTTTTATCTACTGTCAGATGTGCGTACTAATTTGGATCCACCCTCCCACATTGAGTGCCTTTGCTGGATCATGACGCAGCAGCATTGCAAAAAGTACACACACTGCCACACACAAGAACACTTGCAGCAATAACAACAGTGTTCTCGACAGCTGGGGTTTGCTAAATTGTTGTGACCACTATCGTAAAATTCCCTCACAAATATTATATAGGCTAAATATACAGTCTTTAACAGAAAATTGGAATAAATAAGTCTTACTGTGTGGCACTGCAATGCCCAAATAGAACGATATAATGTAAATATGTGAATGCCATTGGTGCAATCTCATACGATGCTTAATATAATGCTGTGAGATATTCGTGTGTCGGTAAATGTGATTTCCTTTTCACAACTTTGGCTATTTGGATGCTTTTCCTAATGTAAACTTAACCCAGCGATTTGCTGAAAAGTTTTCTTGTTTGCTTGCTTCGTAGGTGAGCACATGTGGGCAGCTAGGATTCAAATCCCGGTCAGAAAACATTTTCCCTTAGTTGTTTCTATATATTTGTAGTCAAGACCTTCCAATAATGATAAAGAGAATTGTGGCCAATTTGTGGTCGAGTGGTTCACTCACCTGATTACCATCTGGGAGACTGGGGTTCGAATCCTGGTCGGAAAATATTTTCCCTCAGTTGTTTCTTTGTATTTGTAGGCAAGACCTTCCAATAATGACAAAACAAAGTGTAGCCTGTTCATGGCATAGAGGTTTGTTCACCTGACTCCCATGTGGGAGACTTGGGTTCGATTCCTAGTTGGGAAACATTTTCTCTTAGTTGTTTCTATATATTTGTAGTCAAGACCTTCCAATAATGACAAGGTTGAAGTGTGAGCCATTTATAGCGTAGAGGTTAGCTCACCTGTCTCCCATGTGGGTAGGTAGGGTTTGAATCCCAGCTGGGAAACATTTTCTCTTAGTTGTTTCTATATATTTGTAGTCAAGACCTTCCAATAATGACAAGGTTGTAGTGTGAGCGATTCGTGGCGTAGAGGTTAAGTCACCTGTCTCCCGTGTGGGCAGCTGTGGTTTGAATCCCGCTGTCATTTAACTGATCACTACACTATGTAGTTCGGTAAATAGATGATCCTTTTTTAATTAAAATAAAGACTTAGTCATTTTTTTCAGTAAAACAATTAATGCCGGTCAGCCTTCACACTTTAACTTGACATTATTGGAAAGTATTGACTACACACTGCATATATAGAGAGAAATAATTAAGGGAAAATGTTTCCCAACCGGGATCCGAACAACACCATATAGAGTGGGTCATGCTTTACACTGGTGTGAAAGGAAATCTCTGAGGAATATTCTTTGAGAAAAACTGATTGTGTTACATGGTAGTGAGCTCTTCAAGATTATCCATCTTCAACTATTAACACCAGCAAAGAACAACCAAATAGAGACAACTTGATTAGTATCTCACAATACATCAAAATGGATTTAAAAACATTACGAAGTGAATGTACAGTGGTTATTTCCTTTTTTTTAGTCCGCTGTAGCACTAGCTGACTTGGCTCAGATCCATTAAAAAGAAGGTAGCCCTATTGGCACTGCTCCACTTATTGTTCCACTGTCTTTCCCCCAAAGGAGCCGCATATAGCTATTTAAGAGATGGAGGCTGAGTTACAACAGCCAGCATTTAGGACCTTGGTCTATAGTGGGCTTTGATTCTGTTTTATGTCATGTTTCATGGTACTGGTTGATCATGTATACATGTTTAGCTGGGTATCACTCTCATTACAGCCAGGTCTCCATTGCATGACTCGGCTTGCACACAAACACCCTTAGGAGTTTATTGTTGGGGTGGAGTTCAAGCAGAGATGCTAAGTGCTGATGCTTGCACCCATCACAGCCATGAGCAGTCCTCAGGAAGCAAGGCGACAATGATAACTGGCAGAGTGACTGTGTGTGTGTTTGACAGTGGCTGGCACAGAGCTCTGCCACTTTTGTATGGAAGTGGCCAATCAGCATGCGGATTGAGGTCATGGTGGAGATGGCCTAGTTAAAATGAAGCCTCTGTTCCCTCTGTGTTACAAAGAAGGAACTCACATAAAATTCACTTTGGATATTTAGTCATTTGACACAAAGATATGGTTCCTTGTTGAGTTTGCACAACATGTTCACTGAAATTTTCTACTATAGGCCGCGATTTTTTCTCCTGCTTTTAACCCTGCATTTTATAGTACTCTGTAGTTTATTTATGATTTTTGGGGGGGAAATCTATTAAGCAAGAGGTATTTCGGCATTTATGGTCTAGAACACAATGTGGACCTGGGCTTTACAAAGTCCAGTTCAGTATATATGTAAACTAGTTTTCTTGTCGCAGTTTTTAATGTGACAAATGATTTTGTTTTTCAGGTAAAAGCAGACATCCGTCCACAGCTTCTACACCCAGTGACAGTGGCTCCTCCAATTCTGACAGTGGTTTGAGCCTTTCTCCTAGTGCTCCTCAGAAACTACTACTGTCACACACTTCTCCATTTGGACCCAGACTATTTCATGCAAAACCGAACTCCACTGGGACACTAAGGCCTCAACCTGAAGGATCTGACCATCGGCAAAACCTGCCGAGGTTGTCGGGAAAGTTAGGAGGTCACGGACCTTGTGGCCGCCTTGTTCCTGTTAAAATGGAAAGAATCAAAGTCTGTGCTAGGCTTGTGACATACATTTTTTTTGCATCTACAGATTTAAGATATTAATATGTGTTTAATGCCCACAGGTCCTGACTGGTTCTGAAGTGGAGAGTGATTATCCAGAGCCAAATACCATGGACAAAAGGGTAGTGATGGGCCAAGAGACACTCCTCAAACCCTCAGAAATTTTGAAAGGGACACACTTGCATGGCCACTGTGTACAGGCTAACCCATCACCAATCATTCAAAGCGCTGCTGAAGCTCCGAAAAAAGCGAACAAAGTTCATGTGGAAACGAGTGATGAAAAGAGCAAAATTTTAATTCTGAGCAAAGAAGATAAGAAAACAGATCTCGTCTCCACCTCAACTTTTTCCCCTGCAAACAATCTTGCATTACCGTCTCCCGAACTTTTCTCATGTGTGAGTCATGTCAAAGAAGATGACGAATTGATGGAAAAAAATGAGGGTGAAAACCTTTCTAATGTTGAAGTGCCTTCCCAGCCTGTCCATGAGCAGGCCTGTCCCGTAACTTTTTCCTTTTCCGAGCCAATTTATTCTGTCGATCCACTCCGAGTAGGTGTGCCCTCATCTCTCGACCCTGACCTGTATTATACTGCCCCTTCCACTCCAATCAAGATGGCATCACACTCCTCACATCTTAAACACCATTCATATCCAGGCTCTCCAGCTTTCATTCACTCTCCAGGCTTACCCTCAGACAGCGACGACCTCTGCTCCCCCTTAACCTCCCCTTCTGGCTCCTACATGACAGCGGAGGGAGGAAGCTGGACCTCCTCCTATACATCTTCCAACTCCCCCTCCACTTCTCCAAACCTGCTGCTTGCAGAAGACACACAAGAGGCCCGTGCTTGCTTTGTGAGCTCCTTGTCTGAGATTGGAGATGAAGTTGGTGAAGACAAGTTGCGAACAAGTCCAGATCATGAGGGGGAGAGAGTGGAGCAAATATGTGTTAACTCCTCAGAGAATACCACTAATCCACAGCTTGGAATAGCAGGTGCAACAATACTTGAAGAGGAAGAGGTTCAACATGATGACACGGAGAGCAGGATTTTGGGAGAAAGGTGTGGCCTTCGTTGGGTGACCGAGCATATGTCGCCACCTGGGAGCAGTAGCAGCCATACTAGTGACTCTCAAGAGGATGGTGGCGAGTCTGAGAGCTCCCTCTGTCCAACGGAGGAGACCAGTGCAGGAATAATGCATCACTGCAGATCCATTCATCCGATTCTCGATCTGGAACTGCACCCATGTTTATCTGAGGTTAACTACAGACAAATAGTCAATCAACCAGAAAAAACAGACTCTGCGGTCACTCCTGATTTAGCCACACCCAACTGTACTCCAGACACTCCTTTTGCTTTCCTCGATTCTCCCTTTGCTGATGTTTTTGGTGGGCTAGACCCTAGTTCTTTTATGTTCTCTCAGGCATCTTATGCTGAGGATTTACCAGAAGAAGAAAGGTTGATCCCTGTCTCTCTTATCCCATTTCCTCCTCACACAAGCCTTATTTTCAACGCTGATTCCTTTGAAATTACTCTCTTTCCCACAGAAGATGACAATGAAATAGTTAGGGACAGAAATGAAGGCAAGGATGTCGATGCATATGCAGCAGGTGAGGAAGAAGCTGATGTTGAAGATGATGATGAGGATGACGATGACTATGCTTATGATAAATTAAATGCTAATAAATCTGTGGATGGTGGGCATGATGAGGATGATTATGATGATAACGACTTTCCTGACAATGGCGAGGCAGCTAAGGTGGAGGTGAAAGTGGTTGAAGAGGAAGAAGATGACGAAGAGCAAGATGATGAAGAGGGGAAGTATGTCAGGAAAGTAGTAGAGGGTGCTATTGATGAGGACAGCTCAGCCTCCTTCATCCATACACTGTCAGAGACGTCTATAAATGAAGGTATGGATGACTTCTTCTGTTTCCAAGATGATACGGATGACTCTTTAGATTCTGCCTCCTATAACGGGGAGGAAGATGAACGACTGTACAGCACTGAGAGGCATGCAGAGTCACTGGAACCAATTGCTGAAATGCAAACAAAATCAGAAGAAGGAAATGCAAGTACTGGGGTTCTATCTGAATCTTTGTCTGCAAAGCAAAATCCAGACCTGGTAGTGAATCACTTTGAAATAGCACATCCTTCTGCAGAAGAATCAGGAGCTTTCGTTTTATTAAATCAAGCAGAACCCTCACAGATGGATGGAATCTTGGCCAAAACAGTTACACGTCACCATCAACATGATTCCACCAGCAAAGGTACTATGATTGAGATAATAGAAGATGTTCATACTGCGGGGGAGTCCAAACACAGTCCTTGTGATATCTCTCACAACAATTCTGTGGCCCACTCGTACTCTTCTGCTTCACAAGAACCTGCCGATCCAGACAATCCAGTTCGTCGAAATGAATCGGCGTATGAGGCTGATACAACAGATGTTAGCCTGGAACACCCCAATGACGAGGAAAGTCCTATTCCAGAAAGTGATTCTTATAAATTGCTCATAAAGCATAGTCACTATCAGTCAGAAAATCATGTAGCTACAGGAACAAGTAAAAATGTTTCATCAGAGTGGTCCTCCAACAAATTTCCAGAACTTAAGAGAGAAGAGCAGATCAAGAGTAATGTAAATGCCAGAATGGGTATACAAAGCATTGACTGTACAGCCACTGATTTGGGTTCCTTGCGTGTTGGTGTGACCACTGCAACTAATGACTTGAATAAAGGCGTCCTTCCTATCTCTCCTAAAGACGCAAGTCCCAACCCCAGTAATATTCCTATTTCTTCTCCTGAGGTTATTTTAGGACTTGCAGACAACTTGCCCTCAACTCCTGAACATTGCCCTAGCAACTACGGTCAGGAAAACTTGAGTACTGACGAGAGAGTACTTGGTCCGTTAGGATCCCCTCACACTCCTCTGGCCATCTCACCTAAAAGGGAAAACTCAGAGACCGATACAAGAAAGGACATAGATCCAGAAGAAAGGATTTGGGGTGATGAGAAGACTGAATTACATTCAGGATCTGTATCTGAATTTGAGGTTTGGGGAGCAGGAGAGTCTCTGTCCTTGTCTCTGGGCAAGAACTTTGAGTTAGAGGAAGAGAGTATACTCACACAGACCAGTGTGATTCCAAAGATGAGAAGTGAAGCATGCAATAAAAAATATGAGAACATTCATGGTTATGTTTTAGAAATAAAAGATAACACAATGAATGGAAAAAGGCATCAGGCAGAAGATAAGGAACTGATACCGGAGAGAACATCTGAGTCCAACTTGGTATGTTGGAAATCCATTGAGGAGATCTCAGAGACAGGTGCTGTAGAGAGGAGATTCCCCCACAATGACTTCAATGATTTAAATCATGGCAACGATGGAGATAACACACAATTGGAAACACAAGTACCACGCATGGATTCTAATAATAATAATAATGACTCTAACTTTGATATACAGCAAGTAGCAATGGGTGAAGGACTCAATGCTCTTTCAGTTAGACCTGAATCTGGGAGTGCCAAGGTCAGAGAATCAGTTTCTAATATTCCGCTAGAAGAGACGGCGTTAATGCTTTCCATCACAACGCCCAATGACCAGCAAATATCAGACAAAACACAAACACCATCCTCAAAGGACGTTGTTACTAGCTTGCTCTTAAATAACATCTGTGTTGGCAAATCTGCATCTACCCCAAATCCCAACAGCACAACAGAAGGAAATCCAGATAACCAGACAAACAGAACAGATGCTAGGACAGGACTTTTTATATTAAATGGATCCTTCGGTTCCTTTATTCCTAATAAATGTAAATCTAACGCATCTGTACCAGAAAACAGTTTGCAATCAGAACCCGATAAGATGGTGGTGCTACCTGAAACCAGAGCTCCTCCAAAATATGTGGCCAATTTTGGTATTGATAGACTTAATGCACCACAGATTAAAGATCACTTTAAAGGACAGCGTAATGTGAGTTCAAACTCAGGGCTAGAAGAAGAAAGAAATACTCAGAAACCAACAAAGAGATGCACAAAGAATGATCAAAACAAAAAAGAAAATCCCTCTTTCCCACAGGCTACTCAGGAAGACTTATCACATGACTCTGCTAAGGCTGCACTTTGCCCAGAGAAAGCTGGCGTTACAAAGAAAGGACGAAGACAGAAAAAACAAAAAGCTTTTAAAATGGTCACTAATTTGGAATGCAGCCCTGAAAATCCCAATGGCGGAAAGAATTCTCCTGCTCCCAAACACACTTCAACAGGCGGAAACTCCAAAGCAATTGGAGGCCTTTTAAAAACCAGTAAAGTTAAAAAGGCCAACAAAACATCATCAGCTCAATGTCTTCAGAATAAAGACAAATCAGAATCAGGGGTTCCAATTAAAGAATGGCAAAATGACTTGAGCAGCAACTCTGACAAACCTACTCCAGAGAATCTTGATGCCATAGAAAAGACTAATCAACATTCACAACAGGAACAATTTAGGCTTGACAACAGAGCGGAAATCCTTGACAACAGACGAGAAGTGCTTGATAACAGACCACTGTCAAATGATGGGCGAGGACTTCTAGTGGACATAAATGACAACAACATAAATGGCGATCAGAACTTACTATCAGAGGCTAACACAAGACCAACTCACTTTTCTTTCTCTCTGTCTCCTGTTTCCTCTTCCTCACACATCCCACAAGCTTTGACAGAGCCACAGCAAAACCTTCCAAAACCTGTGCAAGAATCCCAAACGGCACTTTCAGCCCACCAGTTGCCTTCCCCTGAGAACCCTTACTCCACTCCTTTGATAGGACAGCAAGCACATTTTACCAAATTTCCTCTAAAAGACAAAGATGCTACTATGACCCATCCCAAACCAGATCCAAATATTGCTTTACCCCCACATTCATTTGTGTTGTCCCAGTCATCTCAGGACTTATCCTCAGTCCCTCCAAACCACACCAACAAACACAGTTGCACAACAGATGTTCCCAAAGGTAAGAAGGACATTTTGTGCAAATAATAACCTAAGAATTGATAATTTATTGAATTTTCGAAAAGATTCCAGTAAGGCCGAGAGATGGACCGACAGCGATGCGAGTCGTCGAGTCCCTCGATGTGTTCAAGAACAATCAGGAAACAGAAGTGGATCCAAGGAGAAGATAGCAACGTCATCCAAACAAAAAGAAAACCACACATTTTCTTCTCATCAGTTAACCAATAACGATTCAGACCGGTTAACTAACCACAGCCACACAATTTCTGAAGACTTCAAAAATAGTTGTGAGTCTTTTGATACTTCTCATTAAAAATAATCCATTGTATTTGCAGTGTCACTATACATAACAGATTATTTGTTTACTCTTAATATTATTTCACAAAAAATAAATAAATAAATAAATGCTCCCTTTTAAATGTTATGTTTTAGGTTCTCTAGTGGCATCGTGTAATGACTCTGAGAGTGAAGGCTCAGTCCCAGATCTGGAGGAAGAGCCAGTGAGACCTCCTCAACTACAGGTGAGCCACAATGGCGTTTTTGCCTCTTTTGATTTTACTGTTACAAGATGTATTCATTGAGTAATATGTTTATTCCTGAGTCTTGCAAGTAGTGAAGAATTACATTTAGTCATATTTTAAATGCTTTGTAAAGTTCTGACTTATAACTCGTAATGAAATAAAAATATTTCAAACTCAAAAATTCTTACGAAGAAAAAACAAACAAACACGTTCTTGTCATTTTGCCAATGTTTTTTTTAAGTCATTGGTGAGATACCAAGTTATTGGAGGAAATTTTCTAGTTTTAGTTTCTCCTCATACCTTTTGACAAGAACCCCCACCTAAATTAATTTCTAGGTTAAACATTATCAAGCTATCATACTACAAAGGAAGAGTTACGTTCTGGTGCATTGTTCTTTGAAAAAATCATTTCAAAAGATGCTCTTGGCGTTTCCTCCTGCAGTCTTTCTCATCTTCGGATGAAGTCCCGACCAGACCAAAGCAGAGCCGCAGTGAGAAGAAGGCACGCAAGGTCAGACTAGCAATGTTTTCTTCAACAATGCCAAAGAAAGGATATGAGAAAATGTCTTGTGCTACCGTTTACATAGGCCATGTCTAAACTGGGTCTGAAGCCAGTCCATGGTGTGACCAGAATCACCATAAGAAAGTCCAAGAGTATCCTGTTTGTCATCAGCAGACCAGACGTATTCAAAAGCCCTGCGTCTGATATTTATATTGTGTTTGGGGAGGCCAAGGTAAGTCTTGTCTTTAATTTATAGTTTGCAATGGTTGCATCAATTGAGTCATCTTCTCTATTTCCCTTCCCAGATTGAAGATCTTTCTCAGCAGGCTCACAAAGCTGCCGCAGAGAAGTTCAAGGTGCCTGTGACTTCCAATTCCTTGGCACCCCCTGTCCCCAGCCTCATCATCAAGGAGGATAGTGAAGAAGAGGAAGAGGAGGTATAAACTTTTTATACCAGCCAGTGATTTAGGGGACAGTCAAGACACTTTATAGCCTTTCTCACTTCAGTGCTGTCTTTTCAGGTGGACGACAGGGGTTTGGAACAGAGGGATATCGAGCTGGTGATGGCTCAGGCCAACGTGTCTAGGGGCAAAGCCGTGCGTGCATTGAAACACAACAAGAACGACATAGTGAATGCTATCATGGTGAGGACGGGATATGGTGTATAAAAGGAATATCACAAACTGGGCAGGGGGTGGCTCAAAATCAATAATAAAGCTCAATCCTAAATCAAATTTCTCCCCAGAAACAGTCTAGTTGTCAACAACTGCTGCTAAAAGGGTTTTAGTATTTTTAAAGATATCACAAAATCGTAATCAAGCTAGTTTCTTCTGAAATAACACCCCTGAACTCGGTGCAACGTAATTCTATGACGTCAATATTCACAAGAAAATGGCAAATGCCAAAAAAATTCTACTATAACTTCTGAACTGATATAAACACCAATAGTTCCAAAGCACATTTTTTTCACCTTCATTGTTTAGGGGGAGAAAAAGTCAAATTAAAAGTTCCACAGTTCTGGTTACCCAATTTGTCATCTGATACATTTCCCTCTCTTCCTTCCAGGAGTTGACCATGTGAATGGTGTGGCAGATGTGAAGTGTGATATCTTCTTGCTTGACCCAAAGCCTCATCACTACTCTATCACTGCTACTGTATGTTGCATCACCAATAGCTGCTTAAGAAATAAAGTTTATTAGAATGCAAGTTTTGCTGAAAGAAATGCACTTCAGAACATCACACATGGGGTGACACCTAATCAATCACCATTATACTTCTTTTATCCTCAACAGTAACCCCCCTTTATTTTTGCCTGGCCCACACATTCAGCATGTTAAGCATACCATACTTACTTAACCATGCTTTCAATCAATTAAAATGAGCATATGTAACTGAATTCTATTGGGGGAGTTTAAATTAAACATTTCCACTACTTATGACTACCTGAATGTGTACTTCTACAAACATTTCTTCTTAACAAATCTTAACTGCTGTTAAAAACTCACCAAAATGAGCTGCTCTTAAAAACACACAAACTATATTATTATTAAGTATATAACTATACTTATTTGTCCACAAGAGGCCACCATACTTCCTGAATGAAGCAATTACCAATTAAGATAAATAAATAAATAAAAATGTCACTTGAGGGAGAACCAAATTCACTCAAAGTCATTCTCATTCAAATCTAAATTATTCCATTAACACACGTCACATTGACAAGAAGCTATTGGGACAATACAGACAATGCTGTAATGCATTCAAGGGCAAATATTTTGCTGTACTATTTGGATAAAAAATATGACACTGAAAACTGGGGGGCAGGGGGTGCAAATAGTAAAGTTCATTCCAATTACTAGTAATTCTAATCAGAAATTCTTTCCAGACTATTTTTTAAGTGTCCCATTAAAGCCACTGATATTCAAATTTTGATTAAACCTAGCAGAAAATTTGCAAATATGATCTTGTCTTTTGTCATCTGATTGTATATTGAAAATTGCACACATTTGGATATTTAGAATCCAACTATCAGTGTCTTTTATAATGGGATTTATCTTCATTAAATATCGGTCATTTTTAAATGATCACACACATTTTTACTAAAATAGAGCATGAATCTAAAACACAATAAACTGCAGACATCTTTCTGTAATATCAAACAAACAACCTGTTTTTTTTAATCCGATACCAAAAAATATTTGTAACAGAAAAACTACCAACAATCACATATCAATATAAAGATAATCCCATGAAGTACAACCCAAAATATTTTTCTGCAGTTTAATGAATATTATTTCTAGATTGCAAATATTGTGACAGTTTAATCCAATTGAATGAAATAAAACAAAGTATTAGTACACACAACTAATTATTAGTTGCCAAGTAGAAAAACCAAAGTTGTTTAATCATTTTTTGGTTTTTTTTTGGGGTGTTATGTTAGAAAAATCTTGTAAACAAACATTTTTTGCACTGAGTTTGTTTGCATACAAAAACAGGCCTTAGTGAATCCCTTAAGTTACTAAACGTTATCATTTAGAAGTTCTTTTCCATAGGGGAAGTTGTTCCTTCAGTCCAATGAAGGGTCCTACAAGTAGGTTCTCCTGAGAACTCTATTGTAATACAGTTTATAATCTTCCTGCAAGCCTAACACTTGCATTTTTAAGAAGGAGAACCAGGAGTTTGAGCAGGGAGGACGTTGTTTTCAAAGTGTCCTTGATTGGTTATATTCCCAGCTGGAATGTATCTGGCTACAACAAAGGAAGAACCATCAGAAGCAACAGCCTTACCAACACCCAGCGTTGTACTGTTCTTCCACACCATGGCGGTGAAATGGCCTATGGATGTAAGGCGTACAAAAAAACAAAAAACTCATTAAAGTATTAATGTTAGGCTCTGAAAGATTGACAATTATTCATTCATTCTTTTTCTGAAATGCTTAACTTTCCAAGGGTTACGGGGGTGATGGAGCCAGCTAAATACAGGCACAAGCAGGGGTCAAATTAATAGTATGAACCATTTGCTTTTGAATTAAGCCTTCTAGAATTACAAAAAATAGTTTTTATAAGTGTCTGGAAACCTTTTTAGAGTTGGTTTGAACTTTTTTTTGCCAAATAAAGGAATGAATAGGAAAAAAGTGTGCATAACAGTTCCTAGTATAGAAAATTTCAAAGCTATTCATCACTTGCATTCATTTTCTGAACTGCTTGTCCTTAGAAGGATCGCAGGGGGTTTTGGAGCCTACACCAGCCAACTATGGGCACCAGGCAGAGGACAACCATTCATGCTCAAAGTCATACATAGGGGCAAATTTCAACCACCACCAGCATTTTAAGCCAAGGAAGTCTGATGAATATTGCTATGGATATCGGCATACAGAGGGCGCCATAGATCTATGATTGAAATACTGTAAATATGATAAAATGGGTTATTTGTTTGTACATCCACACGTGTGAATAAGGATTTTAATTAAAATATTGCACAGCCGAAATTGTTGGTTTACAGGTAAAACTAACTAATGAATTGTTCATTTTCCAGAACAATGTCCTTTTACAAATGTAGCACTGAAAAGAACACTTAAAAAAGTCCAAATTGTTTTAAAATTATTTCTACACAGAAAGCTCTCTTTAAAAAGCTTTTCTGTCTGAGTCAATCTTTCCTTAATTTGGCAAGTATGAGTCAGTCAGCGCTGGACTGCAAACTATCGGATATTGGAAGTGACACAAAGGCTGGGAATGTGATTTGCTGTTAATTTGTCCACGGTTTGTGTCTGAGTCAGATGCTGGTATTCTAAATGAGGCATGTGCCGCCTGACATCAGCTTTGCAATGACGACGTCATGCGCATCCCATTTAATAGAATAGGGGAAAAACTATTAACTTACTTTTAACAGTAACAAGTTCATGTCATATACATACATATATACACACACATACATGTATGTATGAATGCGTGTACGTGCGTGTGTACGTGCGTGTGTATGTGCGTGCGCATGTTTGTGTATGAACGTATGCGCGTGTGTGTATACACGTGTGCGAATATATATATATATATATATATATATATATATATATATATATATATATATATATATATATATATATATATATATATATATATATATATATATATATATATATATATATATATATATATATATATATATATATATATATATATATATATATATATATATATATATATATATATATATATATATATATATATATATATATATATATATATATATATATATATATATATATATATATATATATATATATATATATATATATATATATATATATATATATATATATATATATATATATATATATATATATATATATATATATATATATATATATATATATATATATATATATATATATATATATATATATATATATATGCGTGTTTATTTGCATATACATCTACTATAAATGATCAAATTCTTGCCCATTGATTCAATGAAAAGCACCGAGTTGATTTTTTTAAACAAAAGTTAGGTACTTCTTTCCCATTTAATTGTTACATGTAATTTATTCTGAACATCATAATCTCTTCAATTAGTAGTGTTCTCTTTAAATGGGATTCATAATGTCATTTAAATCAGCTATGGAACTCTCATTAACCAATCAAATATATCGGAACAAAGGTCCGAGGCATCATCTTCAGCAAATTGACTAAACCATTTTTTAAACACAATTTAAAAATATAATATAAAGGGTTTTTTGTTACTAATGGCATATATTATAAATTGTCAGATTCCAAACTCTAATGTTTTTTTTTTCTGCAAGTACTTTGATGTACAGTTGTATGGATACGTCAAAAATGTTTTAAATACTTTGGCAAGTGAGCTCTCAACAGTCATTGATGGTTTGCACATGCCACAAACTCATTTTGCACAAAGCAACAATCAGGACAATTTTAATACCAGCTGTTACTAAGCAACCACACTTTCACTTTGATTTGCACGTTACAGCATTGTCGCTTTATAAATTGCGTGCATCTTTTACAGGGATGAAGGGTAATTTAATCGTAAATTACGATAAAGGAAAATAGATTACAACATTAGCACAACCCTCACCTGCATACTTATCAGTCTCATTGAGATAAACTGTAGTCTAAACTTTTAAATGTGGCGCAGATGCAAATTTTATGGATCACAGGAAACTATAAACCAGGAACCAAATCGTCTTCTTAGTGAAAAACTACTCTGTCCCATCTTTTGTCATCTTTGGCTGGGGGAAGTGACATAATCATGACAAAAATAGATCGATTAGCTTGCAAGTGTACAAGGCTTAACTTTAGCTAAATGCTGCTCACCCCTCTGGCAAGTTTAAACCGTGATTAAAAAAATGAAATAAAAAATCACGGATCTGTTTGTCAGATTGTTAACTACTTCTTGATTCATCAAGTATTCTAAAACATGATATAATTTGACTCAGAGACAATGCCATATTGTTGTGCACTTTCTGTTTCCTCATAGTTTTGCTATAGAGATTTTTACCAAAACTGCATTACTAAAATATTTTGGGGTGGCGGGTCATTCGTATGAAGTGAAATTCATTCATTTTCCATACTGTTTATCCTCACAAAGGTAATGAATGGCAGGTGCTGGAGCCTATCCCAGCAACCTTTGGGCATCAGGTATGAATTGGTGGCCAACCAATCACAGGGCATAATGAGGCACTTTCAGGCTCACATTCATACCTAGGGGCAATTTGTATATGTATATATATATATTTCATATATATTTCAGCAACAGGATTATTTATTTATATATTTATTAATTTATTCATTAATTTATTACCAATTTATTTATGTCTAGAATGTATTTTCCTGTTCCTGTATTCTCAACCTCTCGCTACTGTGACAATGAAATTTCCCAAATACGGGATGAATAAAGTTATTTTATCTAATCTAATCTAATCTAATCTAATCTAATCTAATCTAATCTAATCTAATCTAATCTAATCTAATCTAATCTAATCTAATCTAATCTAATCTAATCTAATCTAATCTAATCTAATCTAATCTAATCTAATCTAATCTAAACTAAACTAAACTAATCTAATCTATAGCACTTTTAGGGAAGAAACTGAAATCATATTTTATATACCAAATAAATCCATTTCTAATTGATTGAGACAACTCTTGTTTTAATATCCCGTATATAACTTCTGTAATTGCTTTGCAGAATGGCCAACAATGTTATTTTACAAACATAAAATGTGTTTTGCCGTGTAAAAATAAATAACCCAACATTGAAGCAACAATACGAGCATTACGTTGCGTCTTTAAGTTTGCTAAAATACTCAGTTTATGTTAAAAGACGAATGAGAGTGATGTCATGTGCGATCCTCACCAGTGCCAGACGTAAAACCAGGAGAGCTGAAGTTGTAGTGTTTCACTTCATCATACCAGCGGTCGGTCACATCGTTTCCTGCACGCAGAATAACCTCAGTTTAAGAGACAGTCAAATCAGTCTTCTGTCACACATCATAATCACAATGACAGCATTCTCACAAAATCTTTCTAACCAGCCCAAATCCCTGTGGGATGCACTTTTATTTACAGTGCTGTACTTTTGGTCACCCTCTGCCGCAACATTCGGGATGCTTTATGACTCACAGCGGCGCATTTTTCAGTGCTGAATCACACTATCTGAGCTCTAAAAATGGAAGAGTATAAAAAGAGCTAAGCTTTTCAAGAGAATCATCTGCATTAGAACTCTACCTCCTAGTTAACAGTTGCAACCAATCCAAATCGGACACATTTATTTGATTGATATTTCTTATTGATCAGATGTTACAGAAAATTCCTCTATTCGTTTCATTTTGGCTCAGCATTGGGCAGATTTGCACATGCAGCCAACATTTGGATTAAAGTCAATATGACATTTAGTGTGTGGATTTTTTACATTCATAATCATGGTGGGTTGTAAATCAATTATAATTTCTTGTAAATATTGCTCTCCTTGTATTTTCTCCGACATACACAAACAAAAAAGATGTTTCACTACACCAAATTATGAGTTTTGAACTGTTTTTTGCCATTTCTTAGACAGCAACAACTACAGTGGTACCTCTACTTACAAACTTCTCTCCATACAAAATATCCAGGTTACAAAACACTTCCATGGGAAAAGATTTTTTTCGGGATAAAATAAATTCAAGTTATGAAACCAAAAACCTCAGAAAAAAATCTAACATTCCCCGCAAAGTGATTACACTTCCTGTATCCTGATTTATAGTTTGAAATTGGCATTATATAGTTGTTCTTCCAACACACACTGGGCTCCCCAGTTATTCTTTCATTAAGTGTAGCAAGAAAGTTAAATTCTTTTGAATTCATAATTTTAAGTTATTAAGTTGTGTTTAACATCATGTTTAGTATTTGGGTTACTTCCAATAACCCAATATTGAAAGGGTGATTGGCTTTGTGTAAACATTGATGTACCTGATTGATCGTAGGATGCCCATGCCAGGTTCTCCCCACAGCTTCCCTTACTGGATTCCTCACTGTGTTTTAGAATGCGTGTGATAGCCAGACTCTCAGCATATCTTTTATGGACACAAAAACATCAAAGGTTGCAATCAATAAAAAAAAACACGAGAAAACAACAGCTAAAACCTTCCATATGATTTTTTTTGGCTGTTGGCTACCTTCTAGTCATTCACTATTTAGAATCTGTTTTGTGATTTAATGTTAAACTGTCTCATTTTGTGAACCGCTTCATCTTCACTAAAGTCGCAGGGGGTGCTGTAGCCTATCCCAGCTGACTTCAGGCCAGAGGCAGGGTACACCCTGAATTGGTGGTTTTCTCTCCTTGTGCCCTGTGATTGGCTAGCCACCGATTCAGGGTGTGTCCCCTACCTCTGGCCCAGAGTCAGCTGAGATAGGCTTCCTCAACCCCCATGAACCTAGTGAGGATAAAGCAGTTCATAAAATGAGTTGAGATGAAACAAATGAATATTTTAGATTCGATTTAAACCACCAGTGCACCTTGTATCCCCAAAACACTGTTATTCATGTATTTACCTTGTTCCATTTCAGTGTCATATAATTTAAGGTTATTTATGACGCTTATAAAAGAAAACATGCTTGAATTTAAAAGGACGCTTGCTCAAGATGAAGTTGCTTTCCTACAAAACAATGCCCAAGAATCAAGAGTCAGCTTTCTTTTTCTAAACCCTGCATAGTTACAACACAAACTGTGAAGAAAACAAAGGATGTTTCACAATAGCGTGCGGGTATTACATCCGTCACAGAGCTCTAAATTAGTTTGACAGTTTTTCCAATTTTTCCCCCAAGTGTGAACTAGAGTGGATGCTTGCATATGAACCCACCGGGCAGCCTCTCTGTTCAGCTTGTTGCTCAGCTTGAGTCCTGGAGCCTGGTGCCTTTTCCTGTACTCGTTATGGCGTTGCAGCACCTCCTCTGCAAATTGCTTTGAAGCTGAGAGACATAAAATAGCAAGGAGGAAAAAGCCAAGAATGTCGGACACCGGCCTGGCGAAAAGGAAACACAACTACAGAACAACAGCTTCAATAAATGTTATTGTAGAATCCATTTAGAGCTTGAGTGCGGTCGTTTGGAGGCCAGACAGAGATTATCGGTGAATGTCGCCTAAGTGTGGTGCCATCACTCATTTCTCTTTTCTCCACTACTTCAATACAAAGGGCACATTCAAAGAGCAATGCACAGCTACACAAATGGCAGTGCTGCCTCCCAGCCAGCATAGACTTACAAGATGCTCATCTCTAACCAGAAAACAAGTATTTTCATTTACATCAGGGTGATAAATTTGACTTACCTGACTTCCCCATGGCAGACGGAAAATGTTCAGTCACTTCACAAACTCTTCTTCCTGATTTAAACAAAAAGTAGACTATTCCTTGGCGTTGCTGCCTTGACAGCAAACTCTTTCAACCCCTTGCAGCTGTTATTAATGCAAAGACTCCAAACCAGCTGATATTCCTCATGTTTCAAGACTACCCACCCTTTTGCTATGAAGTCAGTTCTCCTTAAAATCTGTTGGTATGCTAATATCCCCCCAGGGCTGCTTATCTGTGAGCTACCTGCCTGCACAGCACGCAGAACTTCGCATGGCTGTTTGTCAAATTGGACACATCTGCCCTGAATGAGTCGTTATCACCCAAGAGAACAACCCTGTGGCTGTTCTTCCATTGATAGAGGAGCCACCACACTTGATTACATCACATCCGGGAGACTTATGCCCTTATATGGTTTTACATTTTGACTTTTCACTGTTATTGGTTATTCTACAATTCAGGGTTTGCATGACAGTTATACACAACAGCTTTAAGAAAGGTCAGCAGTCCAGATCAAAGGTTTAAGAGGGCATTTTTTGTGAAGGGTATATTCAAGGATGTGATCTCTATGCATTTTTCTGTAAAACTGCGAATCTATCTAGCTGCTACTAAACTTAGGAGCAGTGGGAAACCTTCCACGAGAATACTAGGTTTCGCAGCCAGAAACAAAAATGACCAAAACAAAAAACAAAAAAAAACTTGCCCATGTACAGTTTCAGGCAAATTCCTCAATCCATTTTTGTAGCATTACTCCTGAAATCCAATTATAGTTCCAGGCATGTTCAAAAACTTTCCAAAAGGACACCACGAACTCTGGCCAAATATAGAACTGGCAAAAAATATGGCACGTTCCCCTGGTCTCCATGTTGGCCATTTCAACACAAAATAATCAATCTAAATTGCTGCCAACCTCACTTTTAGGCCCAGAAGTGTCAGCAAAGCTTTCAGCACATGAGGGGCTTCAGTCAGACATCAAAATTAGCAACAACAAAAAAAATTCTTAGGATAAATAAGGGAATTCTAACTTACGTTTAGAAGCTCAGCAGAGGTCAATGAACCCTCAGAAAATCTGTATAGAAGTATGTCTGTGTGTATTTTTTTGGCACCAATTTAGAGCTGCAATTGAAAATCCTGCATGTAAAGGTAACAGTTTAGTATTTCCCATTCCGACAACATAGTGGCTAAACCAGGGGTGGGCAAACTTTTGGGCCCGGGGGCCACATTGACTTTAAAAATTTGACAGATGGGCCGGGTCAGCACAAGATACGATACATATAAAAAAGTGCATCCGTTAACAGTACATATGAAACATAAGCAGAAAAAAAGGACTAAAGTATTAACATACAGTACAAAGTAAAGTAAAAAGGAATGTGTTAAGAAATATTAAAATGTCATTTAAAAAAAAGATAGAGGGGCTGCAAAACATGAAAAACAAATAAGAGTGGACAGAGCTACTGCCACTGGCTTCCGCATGACGGCGCCATCTTGGGAAAAAAAACACACACAAAAAACATTATTTGAACAAAGTCGACGGGCCGGATTAAAACGCCTAACGGGCCGTATTTGGCCTGCGGGCCGTAGTTTGCCCACATCTGGGCTAAACTATTAATCCCTTTTTCTAGTGAGATATTTATCATTTCCAAGTACAAAACAGGTTAAAACAACATGCAGTGCAGTATAATGAATATGCAAACCTTTGTGATGGATCGCCTTGTCATTTTACCATTTTTACGCTACATTTCTACACTTTGTAGAAACTGGCAGTTTTATTATTCCTTAACTACGTCAAACTGCCATATTTTTAAACAAAAGTTACACGTGTAGATGTACTGTAAGATTAAGTTAATTTGGTTTAACTTGAATGCATCACGGTTAAAGAAAAAAGTTCATTTTCTTCTTTAAATTAGCCAATTAAATTTAATGAACCACGAGAAAGCAGCATCCATTCATCTTCTTACGCTTGGGGTCAGGGTCATGGTGGCAGGAGCTTAAGAAGAAATGTTCCTTTTTTTAAAGGCACTATTAGGAATATACTTGTCAATAGCAATGAACGTTTTGAGTCTAAATGAAGAGTATACTAAGGCATTATATATTTTTCTAGTGCTGAACATTTTACCCATGAGGCTGATTCAATACATATTCATCCCTACATATATACATAAATTGCATATAGATCCAGAGGCACTATCTCTAAAGACAATATTTATTGAATTAATATAGGTATCAATTACAAACTAGCAATTGTTTAGAAATATACAGTGATAAAATGTCATTTATTGCTGAGCATTATTGTTTTGTTGTTTTAAGTAAAACTACCTCAGCAAAAGTATGTTAAGGTCAACAACAATAACAAAAAGCTTGCCACATGGCATTTGTTTGACTGGATAAGAAAAATATCAAACCAACATTTGCACAAAGTGCAAGTGTAATTCTCTTTGACACCGTTGGTATTTAGCTGGTTGGTAAAAGTCGTGTTACATTTCGGCCTGTTACAAGCTGACTTAAAAATAAAATCCACCATTTCTGACCAAGTATATTTTATTTTTTAGGTAAAAAAAAAATACATTACCCTATCTTGCAATATAGGGATCAGTTAATCTTGCAAAAGAGTTCTTTCTCCCAGACAACATCCTAATCTGTTTTTGTTTTAAACCTCAATTTAGAGGGAAGAAAATGTTACCTGAAAAGGGGCGTAAATATTGATTGATTTCTCAATAAAACACAAGCTCCTAAACAACCATATGCAACATGGATTCTGTTTAAATTCGTCCTTTTCGAAACAAGTCCTATTGGTTGATTGATTCCTCAATAAAAACGAGCTCTTTAAAAAAAAGGCACATGCGAGATGAAATCTGATTAAATTTCTCCTTTTTCAGAACGAATCGTGTGGATAAGTGCATAGACCATCTGGCTTTTTTCCTTTACGACGCAACTAATTAATGCAGAGTCAAAAGTCACATGCCTTACCTGGAAAGGGCATGCCATTCATTTCTAATGTATTCGTTCATTCATCCTGCGTACCGCACATCCTTATAAGGGTTGCCGGAGCCTATCTGACTTTGAGCAAAAGGCAGACTACACCCTTAGACCACCTGTGTCAAAGTGGCAGCCCGGGGGCCAAATCTGGCCCGCCGCATCATTTTGTGTGGCCCGGGAAAGTAAATCATTAGTGCTGACTTTCTGTTTTAGGATCAAATTAAAAGGGAGAGTATAGATGTATATTACATTTCCTGATTTTCCCCCTTTTAAATCAATAATTGCCATGTTTTAATCCATTTTTGCTGTTTTTAGTTCAAAAATAAATTTGTAAAATAAAAAAAATATATTTAAAAAGCTAAAATAAACATTTTTTTATCATTAGTGCTGACTTTCTGTTTTAGGATCAAATTAAAAGGAAGACTATAGATGTATATTAAATTTCCTGATTTTCCATCTTTTAAATCAATACTTGTTGTTTTTAATCAATTTTTGCTGTGTTTTTAGTTCAAAAACCATTTTATATAATCTAAAAATATATTTAAAAAGCAAAAATAAACATTATTTTAAATCTATAAAAAAACTAAATATTCAGGGATTTTAGTCCAGTTCTTTTAATCCATTTATTAAAAAAAAAATCTAAATATTATATCTAAAATAGTCCAGCCCACGTGAAATCAAGTTGACGTTAAAGTGGCCCGCGAACTAACCCGAGTCTGACACCCTTGCCTTAGACAATATCTCGGCTGCACTTAAAAACATTAACAAAATCAGTGCTAACATGCACATAATATTTATGGACGCATTACCTTTAGGGGATGACAAATTCCAGCATCAAAAGCGTCCTTTCTGCAACATTTTAAAGATGCAAGATGAAGGTTGTTAGCACATTTATCTGTTCTTGCCGACTGTACAAGAAGTTACATTAAATTCCTAATGAAGTCACACCAGCGGGGTGCTTCGCATATCAAATGTAACAGCAAGACTTGACCTTTTCGTACATGCACAGGCGAGGAAAATATATTTGATTTAAATCACATGATGCCATCTCACCACGTCGTCTATCAATGCATTTCCATATATTTTTCATAGGGTAGAAAATGTTTCCTTATATAAGAGTGTTATAATGATGTGATCGTACCTAGAATTATCTTCCTCCAGTCTCAAGTGAACACAATTTCACTAAGATGTCATCTGATTGATATATTGCAAAAAAAACAACTTTACATTATTATTTCAAAGCCATTTGGGCCAGACTAATTCATATATAAGAAAAATATATTTCAGAAGACATCATAATTTTCCAACCTGCTCGGTGGCATCTTTTTGTGAACTGGCAGACAAAAATAAACTAGCTGAGAAAATGAAACATTTTTAACAAATAATGTTTTTTGACTTTGACCTCTTTTTGAATTCCAAACATCAGAGGCGGGGCAAGAAGCTTTTGTTCAGGCTGCATTCTCTTGCAGTTCACAGCTTCAACACAAGTTGGAACTAGCCACTTAAATGGTGCCATTCCATGGTGTGTACTATACTTCAGTATTCTGTTTTAAATAAATTCATGTAAAAACAAAAAAAATAAGAGTGTCAGCCTCCCATGCATGTTTTGGAATTTGGGAGGAAACCGGAGTACCCGGAGGAAACCCACGCAGGCTCGGGGAGAACATGCAAACTCCACACAGGTGGACCGACCTGGACTTGAGCCCAGGAACCCAGAGCTGTGAGGCCGACACGCTAATCACTTGCTCCATCATGCCGCCCTGATTCTGACCTTCCGATTAAAAAATAAAAGTGAAAGAATTTCATGTTGGCCCTTGCATCCTTCTACATTTCTAGAAAAGGCCCTCAGAGACACCCTTTATTTACAGTCTTGCATGGTTTTGGAATTTGAGGAGAAGATGTTGTATCCTAATAGAATTGAAAATCATGAAATACATGAAAGTAATTGACTTAAATGACAATAAGAGTAAATTGATTGAGTTATGTTACCTCTTAAGTGGATGAAAACCTCACAGTATGCTGCGTTAAATCTAGCGTACTGCAGTGCTTCTTAATGCCACTAGATGCTGCTAGTAGAAAATACAAAAAAATACAAAAAAATGCTAAAATAATAAAATAATACGTAAGGTGATCTGACCTTTAGTCCTTCTGAACATCGCTAATGACCAATCAGGGTCATTTGTATGTGAAAAGTCAAGCATCTTGAGTTCTCATTAGCTGCAAGGCATATTGTAGCACATTTGTCAGCTCTCAGTCCAACTGCATTTACAAGCATATTACATCGTGATTAGAATGGACAACTGGAAGAATTGTGACATTCTGTCAAATAAAATAATTCAATGCAGAAGTTTCTAACCATATGAATTCGATTTGTGTGTAAATGCAAAAGAGAATATGTATAAACAGACACTTTACAGGAGCTGGATGTTCATCAATCCACGCAAATATTCATTCATTTACTGCATTTAATGTGTTAAACATTTCTTTCTCCACCTCCCTGCTACATATTCTTTTTCTTATCCTCCTCTTTCTGCTCCACTATATTTTATTTCCTCCCCCTTTTGCCGAAAGGCTTCAATAAAAATCTCCCAGCATATCCTTTTTTATAAAAAAAAAAAGGTGAGAAGCCAACGAAAGGGGGCTGGGGATGCTGCTGCTGGAGAATGTGGATTTATGACAGCAGAAATATGAAATAACTCCTTACACTGGCTATGAGTGCACTTAGATGCCTATAATTCCTCTTTAGCTGTCCCGGGGGAAAGGTGAAGACTTTTTAATAACTCCCTCCATTCACCTCCACTCTCATTAGGAGGTCTGGATGAATGAAAGAGGATTGATCTCAGCAGATATACAGAAAAGTGAGGGGGCTGCATTTATTTTGAAACATCATTGCCTTGAACGAAATGTCCAAGGTTTTCTCCTCCACAACTTGACACAAAAAAAAAAAAAATCAACAACGTCATTAGTTCGAAGAAGACAGAGCATTCCTATGGGTTAAGAGGAGTTAATCACCTGCCAATCCAACCTCATCAAGTTGCCTCCCTGGATCAAGCACCTTATTATACCATTTTAACCATCCTTCTGTAAACATGGCAGACTCAGAGATGGAGGTCAGAGGTTATATTTAGAGAGAGAGAGAGAGAGAGAGAGAGAGAGAGAGAGAGAGAGAGAGAGAGAGAGAGAGAGAGAGAGAGAGAGAGAGAGAGAGAGAGAGAGAGCGAGAGACAGAGCGAGAGAGAGAGAGAAGTGACAGAAAGAGAGAGAAAAGAGAGAAAGAGAGTGAGAGAGAGAGAGAGAGAGAGAGAGAGAGAGAGAGAGAGAGAGAGAGAGAGAGAGAGAGAGAGAGTGAAAAAAGAGGGAGAGACAGAGAGGGGGTGAGAGAGAAAGAGAGAAAGAGGAAAAGAGAGAGAGAGAGAAAAGGGAAGAAAGAGAGAAAGAGGAAAAGAGAGACAGAGAGGGGTGAGAGAGAAGAGTGAGAGAGAGAAAGAAAGAGAGAGAAACACAGAAGGGGTGAGAAAGAAGAGATAGAAAGAGAGAGATAAAGAGAGAGAGAAAGAAAGAATGAAACAGAGAAAGGGGTGAGAGAAGAGATTGAAAGAGAGAAACAGAGAAGGGGGGTGAGAGAGAGGAAGATGGAGAGAGAGAGAGAGAGAGAGAGAGAGAGAGGGAGAGAGAGAGAGAGGGGGGAAAGGAGAGAGGGAGAGAGAGAGAGAGAGAGAGGGAGAGATCATTGCAGTCAATAAAGTTCCAAATGTGTTTAAAGCAATTAGTATGTCTGGGGAAGAGCACAGTGCATGCTGGATATTAACCTCAACAACCTTCTTTATCTGTTCTATAATTAAATTATCCTCACATGTTTCTCCTCCTACACAAAGACACAGACCCCCCCCCCCCCCCCCCCCACACACACACACACACACACACACACACCAATATTAAGTGTGTAAGTCCAGTCCTCAATATATAAACACATTTTCCATGGAGAAATATCCACAAAAAAACATTGCAATTAAATCACATAATGTGTAATGTCACAATGTGACAATGAAGGTTGTCATGCCAGAATTCAGAAAATCTTGAGCAGGTGCAAGGATAAATGTGTTTTGCTTTCCTTTAGGCCTTTTGTGAACCATGTATGTCTCCACTTAAGGTTTTCATTGCAATCTTTTAAATTTATTACTATAATAAATGAATTAGCACCCTAATTAGAGAATAGACTGCATGTGCTTGCTCAATTGGTTCATATATTTATGTAAAAAAAAACAACTAAAAATCCAGAAAACTGCAATGGTGCAAGTCTATAGGGCAGTCAATGCAATAATAATAATCATATTAATAACAAAAATAATTTCTAATGACCCCCAAACCAACCCCCCACCCACACCAAATTTTTGTTTTGTTTTTTTACGTGGGCACACCATTGGCTGGTTGGTTGTATGTATTTGGTAAATGCTTGCAAGACTAAAATACACTAAATTATTACATGCAAAAACAAATAAATAATAATAAAAAATGAAAATCATCCATTTCAGCTTGTTCATTAAATGTATTTTCCACTTCAGTCACATGCAATAGCATTACAATCTCATCAAATTTGACTCTGCAGCTCCCCCTGGGCCTTTTATTCTCAGTCTCCATGTTGTATATTTAATATGAATTGTTATGTCCAAGTGGCATAACTAATAAGCACTTCAAGGCAATTTAATGCAGTTTAATAGATGTCAAACTAAATGCTCCATGCAAAGCTGTGGAGAAATCTTGACACTACAGAGGCTAATTATTGCTTCTGAAAATGGATAAGCAGCCTGGGATTTTATGCATAAGAGCCCCTTCAGCACCAAAGTATTTTGGGTCAAAATGGTCAGTGAGTGCATTAGCAGTTGACTCTATTTTAGCGTAATGTTGCTGAAAAGGTTGGAAAAAAATAAGAACCATGAATGTTTAATTTTGAAGCTGTGCAAAGCTGCTGAGACATAAAAATACATATATATATATATATATATATATATATATATATATATATATATATATATATATATATATATATATATATATATATATATATATATATATATATATATATATATATATATATATATATATATATATATATATATATATATATATATATATATATATATATATATATATATATATATATATATATATATATATATATATATATATATATATATATATATATCTCTCTTTTAAAATTTTGAGCAAGGTATGTCTACGAGAAAACTGGCGTTTTATTTTTGCTACCCGATAAAAATCTCAACATTTTTAGCACAAAACAAACCAGCAAAAAAAGTTATCGTCATCTGATGAACTAATTTTCAACCCACAAGTCCGAGACTGTCAAATTAGGTTGGGTCGTGACTTTAATTAAAACACTAGGAAGCATTTAAGCCCTTTTAATTATTCATACATACCTTTGGGACATTTAACCATGCATCACTACCCAGGAAACACAGTAACACTGTATTATGTTATAACCCACAATGACATCCAAGAAATACTGCTGTCTAAGGAGTACCCATTTGCCCCACACTAATTTTTAATGAAAAAGACCACCGTGTAAAGCGAGAGGGAAACTAACACTAACCAGACTTTTTCCAACATATTCAAAAGTTGTTATTGAACATTTTGAGCAAGGTTATTCCCTCTTGAGTGTTTTTTAAAAAGATTGGTCATCTAAATTATTACATATTTTTCGGAATGCAATCTAGCAAAATTTGGTCATTGAGTAAGATTTTGTAGATGAACTCATCTCATCTCATCTCCTTTTCTGAAGCGCTTTATCCTAACTAGGGGCGCAGGGGGTGCTGGAGCCTATCTCAGCTGACTTGGGGCCAGAGGTGGTGGACACCCTGAATTGGTGGCCAGCCAATCGCAGGGCACAAGAAGAAAACAACCATTCACACTCACACTTACAACATGCATGTCTTTGGAATGTGGGAGGAAACCAGAGTACCCAGAGAAAACCCACGCAGGCCCGGGGAGAACATGCAAACTCCACACAAGTACCTGTGACCTGGATTTGAACCCAGGTCTCCCAATGCGAGCCCGACACGCTGACCACTCATCCACCGGTCCCGTCCATGTGGGTGAACTGTAATTATAAAAAAAAAAAACATAAACTGCATGAATATCTAGAGATAGATTTTTAACATTCACGTGAACAAAAACAGACAAACAAACAAACATAAAAACAAAGAGCTGAAAAAATATTTATAATTGGTGTACATTATTCTGCTTGTGGACTTACTTTTAACCAACACTTCAATTTGGTTAATAATTTGTAAAAATGGTTAAATAAAGCAAACAGGGTGAGGAAAAACTGATTTAGCAAAAAAAAAAAAAAAAAAAAAGCTGATTTGCACAAAAAGTTCCACCCAACATACTGATATTGTTAAAGCAAGAATTGCCTCTATAATTTGAGAATTGTATCTGTTTTCTAATAATGTAGGATTATTTTTTATTGTAATAATGTATTTTAATTTTGCCACTGTAGTAATATTGTGTCTTTCAATTGAATGCAAAAAATAAACAAAAAAATGGTATAGACAGTTCTGCAACACTGAAGAAGTACCACAAGAAATGTGCTGTTGAACTTGGAAAAGTGCTGCATTCATTTCATTTCACTTACTGTGTATTCCTTCTATTCCAGTGGTCATGGATCAGAGAAGACCAGTGATAACAAACAGAAAAAAATAATAATTTCAAGTAGAAAATGCATGGCCATAGTCCTTGGGAGGACAAGGACAGCAGTGTTATGGAGGTTGCATTCGTGTGAAATAAACAATTTCGCTCAGAGACAAAATGAGGTCGGGGAATTGGACAGAGCACCGACGCTTCACAGTGATGAAAATACCCTGGACGATGAAAAGACAAACTAGTAAAAACTCCTGAAGTATGACATTAGAAAAAATTGTAAAAAAACGATGACCTTTTTAGGGAATCCATCAAAGAGATTTCTTGGTGAAGCAGAGGTCGAACACCAGTTTAAACTCCAGTGAAGTAACTTCTCCACTTTGTCTGATGGGAATTGTGCGAAGTGAAACACAGCTGTTCTTCCTTAAGCCCCTGTGTTAGATCAGCAGAGGTCGCAACATTCAAAGTCCACCTCATTCACCCTCCATCATTGGCGCACACACAAAAACACACACACGCGTGCATGTTCAAACGGCAGACCAAAGTGGGAGACAGTCATTGTGTAGATGGATAGGCCTGGTAAGTAGGGATGTCATGGCACTTTGATGGAATGAGGCGGAGAAGAATTCATCCTTTGCTTCCTCCAGCTCGTGCCCTCCTGCTGACAGCATCTGGAAATAAGGCTCTCTGTGTCTGAATGTACACAACAACGTGTTTATGGGAGAGGAGCGAAGGGCACATCACTCGCTCACTTCTACCACCGTTGTGTGTGTGTGTGTGTGTGTGTGTGTGTGCATGTGTAGTTGTCTAACTTGCCTTTGTGCCCTCCTCCCTCCCTGTGTTGTACATCTCCTCTGTTCTTGGAATTGGATGAGAGCCCCCCCAATCTGGAAGAGAGAAATAGCGATAAGCGGGAGAGAGAGAAATCGGATAGCGGAGGGATGACACATCCTCCCTGTTCAGTTTTATGTTCATTTCAGGTTTGAAATCATATCTCCGTCCAGTTGATGGTCAGTAAAATAGTGTTAGAACCCACATGGGAAAGTAACAGGGATTTCTTCAGAATGAAATAGACGATTACTGTTAATGCCTTTCTTCTTTAATGAGGGAAACCTAATTTAAATGTTAATAGTGTCAGTAAAAAGAGGAAAAAAAGAAGGAAACAGACAATATTATAACTAACCTGGTAAACATGGTTTGTAATTTGTGAACATGCTGGATATTGATTTTCTCTAAATTGGACCAAAACAAGTAATATATCCTTGGGAACGATTTTTTTTTTATTGATTGGTTTTCTCCACTTAGCGTATTCATTTAGTTTCATGTATGCATACTTTACACCAATTATTGAATGCTCTGAATGTGAATAGTTGTGTATGAGTTTAACTTTTGATTGACAGGTCATTAGTCCAGAGTGCACCCACTGGATTAGTGGATGACAATCATTATTTCTATAGAATGCAGTGGAATAAAAAAGAAAAAGTAACCCTTTACACACCCCTTAATCATAAACATCGACAGTTCATGATATGTTATTTAAAAACCTTCTCAACCAATGTGACCTATAACATAAAAATCTCTATTTGAATTGTAGCTCTAAGATAATTACATCATTTGGCTCCGTGTATATAAAAGAAGAACTAAGAAATATCTCTGAAGTAACTTTATTATCCTTCCCGGAAAGCATGCTGTTCAATAATCTTTATGTTTAGGTCATTTAAGAATTCCACTCTTTAAAGACGAGTAAAGAGAAGAAACACTTGCAATTGCCACCATAATTACCTTCTAATTTTTGGCTTTAACTGTGTATGTGAGCTTACCAAACAAAAGCTATCTTTTCAATAATCATTGCTAAATATATTCAAATAGAAGAAGCAACAGTTGTATATTTCTTTCAATAATTATTAGTGACTTTTCACAAAACCCTTTTCACTTCTCAAATATAAATGTGTTTTTCTGCTATTTTATACACGACTGAAATTGCTGATCCACACAAAGGGAATTTATGAAAATGTACAGGAAAGCTCAACTTCTTTCATACCACGGTATATTACATTTAAAGATGTGTCAACCCATATTGAATAAATGGGATATTTTAGTGTACCTTGCTTTAGATGACTGCACCAAAATGACTGTCATCTCTTCTATATCTTTATCATTATTGAGCAAGGCTACCAGCTCGTCATCAAATTGTGCGGAGCAATAAAACCAAGCAGATGTCAAGTCCGGAAAATACTTTTTTTTTGCAATTAATGCATTCGAAAGCCACACATGCCGTTCGGAAAAATGTCCCTTTTGTATATTGACGTGTGTGTTCAAGTAAATTTTCATCCTGAGCTGACTTTCCCTCTTGATTAAAAATGAATGCAGCCTTGTGCTCTATGTCACTTGTGCTGCTGCTCGCTCTTATTCACTACCGATCCCCCACCCCACTAAAGCTTCTCTATTTCCTCCAGGTCACCTCTATATATCACCCCTCAACACGCACACAAGCGAAGAGTCAGCGTCTATGTGTGATGTATGCAGTACGACGTGCTCTGATCTACTCTTCTTTCCCTGCTCTTATCAGCCTTCCCATGACCCATCTACCGTTCCTTTGCCATTCTTTCCAAAAAAAAAATCATTTCATCAAAGGCTTGCTCACAGGTAAAACTTACGATGATCTCATTAAGTGTTCCTAAGCGCACACGACTTGAAAGAACAGTTTTTTAAACAGACACAAACAGACACACTCACACACACATTGCTAACAGTGGCTGAGGACAAGAAAATCAAAGAGTCGATCCCGGCAGAAGTCTCATGTATAATTCTTAAAACCAAGGCAAGGTTTTTTATAGCAATCTAATGATTTGAAGCTGTATTGAAAGGGCTCAGCAAAAGCCTGCTACTTTGCGTACATTTCTTCCTGAATGTGAGTGTGGGTCTGTCTCCGCTTTGTCTCTGTCCTGTTAGTAGCTGTATTAACCTGGGGTGTCCCTACTCTCCTGATCAGTGTAACCCCATTAACTCCTATTAAGTCTCATTACCACACTCGTGAGGATTGTTCCTGCTTGCTTTATCTAATTTCTGAAACACCACACTGTGTTTTTCTTCTCATTCAGGATAAACAAGGCTTGCTTCTAAAAAGGGAACATCTCTGATTTTGTAGGTTCACAATTCAAGTGGCCATAAGTTAGTTGGGATAAGATTCAGCATCCTCTTGAAACCCTTGTGAGGATAAACAGTTCAGATAACGAATGAATGTTTGCAATTCAACTAAAAGCTACACAAAGTTGAGTGAATGTGTTTATAAGTAGATTTGCTTAGGATTGACACTTTTTATAAAAACACCCTCTAAAAAATTGGTCATCTTCAAAAACAACACTTGTCCAAAAAGTATTTTGTGATGAAAAAAAATGCATTAACAGTTAACCTGATTGTTTTACATCATTAAGATTGCCACTAACAGTAATTTCATGTAACTATTAACAATATACAAAACCAGCAGACCATTAAACATACATAATCTATTGAAATAAATACCTAAAGAAAATCCCTAAACCAATCATTTTGTAAAATATTATATTAATTGTATTGTATGCTCCACTTCAAGCGGTGATTTGTCTCATCTTTAGTGTACCAATTTACTCATCTAATCTAACTATGTGACTGGTGTTTACCCTACAGGTGATTGACAGCATAATTGTGGCAAATAACTCCCTGGAAAGAAGAATTGAAAAGTGGAAGGAGAGAAAAGAGTCCTCTGCAGGAAGAGTGAAAGTGTGCAATAAGGTGACAATTTGACACACAGTCTACTCTAATTACAAAAGGCAGCCAAAGAGATAGAGAGATAGAGAGAGAGAGAGAGAGAGAGAGAGAGAGAGAGAGAGAGAGAGGAGAGAGAGAGAGAGAGAGAGAGAGAGAGAGAGAGAGAGAGAGAGAGAGAGAGAGAGAGAGAGAGAGAGAGAGAGAGAGAGAGAGAGAGAGAGAAACAGCAGCATGTGGGCACACAAATCAATTACTCCATGTCTTGACAAAAGCAGTGATCATTTTTATTTTGGCATCTTGTCTTAAAGTGGAAAATTAGGATAATAGGGCACATAATTGGATTTGATGTGATTGATAATTTAATTAATTGGAGATCTCAAAATTAGTTGTTGGTGCAGCACGATCTTGTAATAGGATGCAATATTTTATACACAATTCCCTTGATAAAGGATGAGGAAAGACTTTAGTTATTAGAGATTTATATAATTTATATACTATTTATTATCTATACTGACTACCAAATGATTAATCTGAATCAGATTTACTGTAAACAATATAGATGAACACAACAGAATTAAAAAAACATATTATTTCATTTAATATTTGTATAAACTCAATGCTTATATTGACAAAAAGCAGTGCCAGGAAAAACAGTTTCAGGTTATAACTGTCAATTTAAAATTACACACAATGAAAATTCACACAAAAACACTAAGAATGCAACTAGAAATAAGAAAAACAACAACTATCAATGAAACAAATGAAGAAACTGCATGATTATACTTATAATTAATATATAATATTACATAAAACTATGAAATAACATCATATAATTAGAATATACGTTCTCATGAAGCTATAATATACTGGTCTCTTTCAAACTGCTTCTCTAACAAACTCAAATTTCAGTTAGATTAGGATGCGTATCAAAATGGAATCTTGTCTCGTTGCTCCACTTTCACCATTGAATCATCTGTGTGTGTGTGAGTGTGAATATGTCCGCATGTGTGTATGGAGGTGTGTTTTAAGGATAGATTGGATCTGACCCATTAACTTTATTGCCCACTCATTGGAGCTCCAATGCATTTGGGGTCAGTCCTGAGATTTCACTGTAAAGCCCTTAAACGCATCACGCTGATATACTGCAAAGGATGAGCACAAGCACTTGCACGAGTGAAGGGGGTGATGGCGGGGCGGTACATAAATGGGTGAGTTGGGTAATTTGAACAGTAGCGAGCTTCCTTTCTATCAACTGCCGGGAAAGCACAGATTGCAAAACTGTTCCCAAACCTCGTCCAAAACCAACAAAGTCGACAATATCATCTGCTGCCAAGGCACCATCTGGACTAGATTTTCTTCTGTAATCCATTTAAAACACTCAACAAGAAAAGGGCTTTTTTTCTCTACCTCCCTGCGTTGACATTTTTAGAACAAACAAATGGAGGGTATAAATACAGGCTCTGTTTTACAAGTTTGATTTGGGTGAAAGTAGATTGTACACATGGAATCCAAACTCAATCTAAATGGTTGGAGGGATGTTCACATACCCAAAAGGAGCCAGCAGATACAGAATGTCAGTCACAGTGCTCTCAAACTGAGATATATCTTTGTTTTTCCCTTGTGGCATTGGAGCTCTCTGGTTGGTCACACCTAAGACCCACTTATGCACTGCGATACAAGCAATCTGTTTGCAACATTCTTGATAACATATCCAGAAAATCTGGGGATTAAGAAACAACTCATCTGGAGTTTTGGGCCAACACAACTGAAAATTGATTATTCGTCAATCATTCACATCTAAGAAAACTTTCTAACTCTGGATTTTGCTGTACTTGTACAATTCTCTTTTAGTGAATATAGTTTTTCTATTTGCATTCCTGAAATTACAAACTTCCCTATTTTCCAGAACACAGCTGCCCTCCTTGTTCTTTTTCACATCAAATCAAACTCTGCTGCAGATTATCTTAATGTAGTGTTTTATTATTTAAAGCCTCTGCCCATGCTCTTAGTTGAATAATTGCTACGGTCTGCCATGTGCTTGATAGAACATTTATCTGGGAAGTATGTGCCTTGTTAGGCTTCTCATCCTGGGGAACCTTTCATCATTGCACTAACTGCAGCTACGTATAGCTAATATATATTCCGTTTTGTCACATATAGTTGCCCTGAATTGCAAAACAATGGCAAATAAGAAAATATAAATACAACTGTGAATCACCAAACACAAGTGCTAAAAAGTAAAAAAACAAATCAAACAACAGAACACCAGAAAATGACAACTGCAAATCACAAAACTCTGCATATCAGAAACCACAATGACAAATTAAAAAATCAAATGCAAATGACTAAATACAATCACATAAAAATTAGCTACAAATTAAAATGACCAGATTGTTGCTCTTTTATCTGTAAACTGATGATCCAATTTCATTCCTCTAAAATAGTAATTTGCTATACTTGTGCAAATTTATGTGTTTTTTGTGTGTTCTCATTCTTTCACTTCAGAATGTCTTAGTATTATTTTTAAATAAACGTTTGTAAATTTGGATTGGTCATTGACCATTTAAGTCATGTTGAGAAGAAAAAGACTACATTTAGAATATTACTTGTCATAAAATTGTTTCATATATACCTATATGATACATCAGTTTTTATGAGAGCAAATAATATCACATTGCTCAAAATCCATTTATCAAATGTGATACATTTCGGCTTAAGACAGTTTTTCCTTTTGCCCTAATAAAAGAAACTAAAAAGAAGTCAATGCTCAAATATATTTAGCAGAGACTTCTAGAATAATATTTTCATACAACCTTTCCTTTAAAGAGCATCCTTGTACTGTCATGTGATTTGCTTTAGGTCTGCAATAGTTTACACTAAATTGTTCAGTTGCAAACTTTAAAACTATATATATATATATATATATATATATATATATATATATATATATATATATATATATATATATATATATATATATATATATATATATATATATATATATATATATATATATATATATATATATATATATATATATATATATATATATATATATATATATATATATATATATATATATATATATATATATATATATATATATATATATATATATATATATATATATATATATATATATATTATAAATATATATATATATATATATATATATATATATATATATATATATTTTATAAATATATATATATATATATATATATATATATATATATATATATATATATATATATATATATATATATATATATATATATATATATATATATATATATATATATATATATATATATATATATATATATATATATATATATATATATATATATATATATATATAGTTTTAAAGTTTGCAACTGAACAATTTAGTGTAAACTATTGCAGACCTAAAGCAAATTAGAAAACCTGTAAAATCTTTAGCCATGTGTTTCCTGATTAAACTAGACTGCTAAACTAAACTTTAACAGCATATTTTCTCATTGCCCCTTTCAACCATTTGAACTTTTTTCTTCTTCAATTTTATATGTTGTCACTTTACACTTTCCTCTGGCTGCTTCATATCTTTACATAATTCACACTTCTTTGTGCAGGAAATGGGATGTATAAATAAAATTGCTCTGCCTAATTTTCAATATTGCTGTTCAGGTCGCAGGCTAATTACAGTGCAAGAAAGCACATCCGCGATAAATTTAATCCCCTCCAAACCAAGGCTGTATTTGAGTCACATACACACTAATGTGGGCCTTAGTAAAGCAGCAGAGCGGAGGGAGTAATTACAGTGTAGGACAGGTCATGAGGTCAGCATTTCACCTTAACTGCTGAACACTGGATCATTTTAAACCGTTTGGGAAATAAAATGCTATCTACCCCTTTGAGACTAAGAACAGAATTTATTAGCGGGCAAACATAAAAGTACAGATTAACCTACTAATTAGTGGGCTTGCCTGGAAAGTGTTAATTTGTCATCAGTGACCAATTGTAAGGACTTGCTTGCCTACTTTTTACAACATATACATACGTGTTATTGCTTTTGCTTATATTTGTTTAGGTAATGGTGCTCTTTAGAGATTGGAAAAGAAAAGGAAAGTATTATGTCTATACATTGTTCTGTATTTTATGTTTGTGGTTAACCACTTTTGGAGAATCCGATATGAGGCAATTAGAAAAAGAACACTGTGATGAAAACAGTTCACAAAAACTGGAAAAAAACAAATGTGGGGAAGTGAAATCTTTTGTTTTTTTGCTTGTCATTTGTTGAGTTTCCCAGAAAATAATTGAAAGCAGACTCACACACACACAAAACATACAGACAAAGTTGTTATGGGTTCAGGACAAAAATGCACCTCCCACCTTTTGGCCCCGAATTTCCCAGTTGGGAAAGACTTCACCGTTAGCCCATCCTGAAATGGGAGGGCGCAAAGGCAAATACAAAACCCCCACTAACCAAAATCTGTGAGTCAACAGACCAACGTGGTAGTAGACAACATACAAAGACGCTACTAATGGAGAGGATTTGACTTTTCTCATCCAGAAAAGAAGCACTTTTTGGAATAATTTAATTGTTTTCTTCTTTTTACCTTGAATCAGAGCTGATTCTCAGGCCAATGTCAAAAGAAATGAATTCAGTGAACATTTCTCTGCATCCTATGGGAGGCGGACCAAAGATCGCCTCGGAGCTGGAACCGTTGTGCATTTTTGGGACGGGCGACATGGGACGCTCATTGGGCCAGCGCCTGCTGCAGACGGGCTACAAGGTCATGTACGGCAGCCGCAGACCTCTCAGTTGTGGCCCTCTGCCTCCTGGAGCTCAGGTAACACATGGCTATGTGGCTGCTGTGAACAGTGAGAAGCAAGTAGTTTAGAAAATGCTATATGCTCTGTATACCTGGGTTTAAAAAAAGGGAAAAAAACAACCTTATCACCTGATATAAAGGGGACTGATAACAGTGTTTTCATGTCTGTTTCTTGTAGACTTTTTTTGTTTCCATAAATCTTCCACCAAAGCATTTTTGTTTACTACCTAAATAAACTCTAAATACAATTCTTAAGCTGGTATTTCACTTATTAAATGGATTTATAAGCAACTATGAATGAGAGGACTGAAAAATATTCGCTGACATTTTAACATAGATTTTAGAAGCACTAGAAACAGTCACATGGCATTTATGCATTGACATATTTTTTTTCTATTGCTTCAATTCATCCCACAAAATAAAGAGCAACGAGAAATAACGATAGTCATAATTAAAATATCAACCAATTCATGGAATAGATATTATTATTTATACATCCCAAAAATATTTTGAATGAATGAGTCCACTTTTTGGCTGCCGAGCAGTATGATGCAACACATGTGACTTGTGGAATATTCCAGTCGAAAAACGCAACGAAAATTAACAAATAAATAGTATGAATCAGTGGTAACAGGAGTATGTCAAAATAAAACTGACTGAAATGGGTTAAGCGGAAAGTATTTTTACACAAATGCCATTATATTAGAGGAAATAATTCTCAATTTTTAGTAGCTTTCATTTCCACAAAAAGCTTTTAAATATTGTCTCAGACTTTAGCTCGCCCATGTGAAACACTAATGATTAAATGTTTTATCGCGTTAAATATTTGCCAATGTGATGTGTCTTGTTTGTGCAATGTAGGTGATGAGTTATGTGGATGCAGCACAGTTGGCGAATGTGGTCTTTGTGTGCATACACAGAGAACATTACGACCTCATAGAGACTCTCATGTCACAACTGAAGGGAAAGGTATTGGTCTTCACTAATATACACAAATGTACACCACTATCATTTTCGTTATGGGCAATTTGCGCAATCTATTTAGAGGTGTACAAAAGAACAGAAAAACGTTTCTTCCAATTCTAGGAACAGTAATCTAGACAATTATGCCTCATTTCCATGTCAACTTAATGTCAAAATAGTTTGCATTTGAAACAAGCTTAATGCAATTACAAAAAAATATTTTTTTACTGTCTGCAAACCCTTTTAGTGTAGATTTACTTGGTACTTTGAATGTCTTTTTTTCGAAATGAAAGAATAAATGGAATACATCGATGTACATCACAGTTCCTAGAATTTGTATGACTCACTTTACTAGTCCATTTTAAAAGCCATCCATCAATTGCCCTCATTAATTTCCTGAACTGCTTGTTGTCATAACAACTCATCACTGGGTCACCTCCATCAATTGTCTCTCTCTCATCTCATTTTATGAAACACTTTATCCTCACTAGGGTTGCAGGGGAGGGGTGTGTGTGTGTGTGTGGGGGGGGGGGGGGGGGGTGGAGCTTATCTCAGCTAACTTCGGGCCAGAAGCGGGGGACTCCCTCAATTGCTGGCCAGCCAATCGCAGGCAAACAACCATTCACGCTCACACTCATACTTATAGGCAATTTAGAGAGTCCAATCTTTAATTAACTTATATCAAATTTTATTAAATCTTTGAGGGAAAACTTGGAAAAACTGATATTTCCTCCTAAGTGTTACTACACATCACTCTTAAGGTATTTGATTCTCATTCACAATACTTTTTGTCCTGAGGTTCTGGTGGATGTCAGCAACAACCCTGAGAAGAAGATGTACCCGGAGGCCAATGCTGTATATTTGCAGAAGTAAGAGCATCTCAAGCATGCGTCCTAAATTTGGCCCAATTTTGACTAAGCAACCACATTTGCATTCCAGACTCCTTCCTGATTCTCATGTGGTAAAAGCCTTTAACACATTGTCTGCCTGGGGTCTTCAGAATGGACCCGCTGATGCTTGCAGACAGGTACATGCTTCATAAAGTCTAATATTTATTTATTTTTTTAAAGGGTATCACTGGTTGTTTAAAATCAATTTTCAACCATGAACTGACAAATTTAAATTTTTAAATTTTAGGAGTACTTTTGTCAATGTGATTTATTCAGCAGTCTGATTGGCATAGCAAAGCTTCAAGTCCTTGGCATGGGCCTTATAAGTACCCACAGTAGGGTGCTGACCAACAAGTTAAAAATAATGGAAGGAATCTCAGTCCAAATTATAAAATTAACTCATTTTGATGTTCGGATCAAACCAATTCCGAGCGATAGAGCCAAATTTGACGAGCCGTCCTTGTGTCTTTTTGCGAGAGCCACGTCTGATGTATCCTTGAATCAATTAACTCAAAGTCACTCTTGGATCTAAGTGCCCCAGCACACGTTTTGCTTCATCGCTCTGTACTCCAATACTGGGCCATATGTGGCTATTTTTCTTTTTTCATTCGGATCCGTATGAACACTCCCACAGGACTGCAAAGCACATATGGGCCTGTGTGTGTGAGTGTTTTTTGGTGTGTTTGGAGCATCGTTGGGCCATTGTTGAGCAATGGAAGCTTTCTTTGACAAAAAGTGATACTTTTTCTTAAGTATGTAGCCATTATTTCATTCATTGCACCCAATGGGCACAATCCTTTACTACAAATTAAATGCCACAATCAGCCAGAAATATTTGTTAAACAGTAAGTCTAATTAGTCTCAGCCTGCAGAGGGTCTCCACCTTCTGGACTTTCTGTGTGTCGATCCAGTGTTTTACCTAGGTCTACAATGTCTTGTGTGTCTTGAAATTTCCCAAATACGGGATGAAATAAAGTTCTAATCTAATCTAATACAAAATGATAACTAATGTGCTTTTATAAATCATACCCACAGGCTATGAGTAAGATTTTCAGAAAGGAATTTGTTTACCATCACACTTTTTATGGTCTTCACCAACACTTAAACTATAGTTATCTTCACACCGCTGTTTAAAATGAATCACCTTGGATATTTTTGCCATGGTTTGATGTCATAGATCTTTAGATTGTCAATAGATTCTACACTACGTGATCTAGACTGGAGAACCAAATAACTCGTAATGATATGAGAAAATATTGATGATAGAAAAGAAAAAAATCTCTATTGTGAAGTTAATTATAGGACATCCAAAATTATGAATAGGATTAGACGGAATTACTACATTTTGATTATTGAACTTCCACCCAGACATATATAGTAAACAACTGTCTTTCTTAATCTTGCAGGTCTATGTTTGTGGAAAGAGTGCAGAAGCAAAACAGGCAGTAGCAGAGGTGGCAACCAAGATGGGACTCACAGTTTTGGACAGAGGGTCTCTATCAGCAGCCCAAGAGCTGGAAGACTTCCCCCTACAGCTGTTCCCCGAGTGGAGGTTGCCTCTGCAAATAGCCGCCAGCCTGACAGCGTTCTTCTTCTTCTACGTGCTCATTAGAGACGTCGTTTATGCTTATGTGGATGAGGGCAAAGACATCTCCTTCAGAATCATGGTGTCACTGGCCAACAAGGTCCATATTATTTTTTCATTTTAGATTAGATTAGAACTTCATATTCAGGAAGCTTCCTTGGTTGCAATAGCAAGACAGACACAGAAGACATTGTAGACCTAGATTAAAAAATGGAGCCATTACATTTATTAATTAACCCCTAAAAGCATCCCGGCGGCTGTGTGTTTAGCGTATCGACATTGCAGTTCTGAGGTTGAGGGTGCGATCCTAAGTCGGTCCTCACTGTGTGGAGTTTGCATGTTATCCCCGGCCTTGCATGTTTTTTCTCTCTCTACTGCTACTCCAGTTTACTGCCACAAACCAAAAACATACAAGTAAGCTTCATGTTTAAAACAGCAAATGACGCGTAGTTGTGTTCAGGTGTTTCCTATTGTGTCACTCATCATGTTGGCCTTGTGTTACCTGCCTGGTGTTATTGCTGCCTTCCTTCAACTATACAGAGGGACCAAGTACAGGTAAGAGTTTGTAAAATTATGGAAGTCCTTTCATAATTTTGTAATACACTTTTAGGTATGGACCATAGAGATACATTTAAACTACAGCATATCATATGACTCTTTCAGGCGCTTTCCTGATTGGCTAGACCGATGGATGCTCTGCAGAAAGCAGCTGGGGTTGCTCGCTCTGGCCTTTGCCTTTTTACATGTGCTATACACACTCATCATCCCAATTAGGTATGTTATGCCAACTGTCCTTTAGAGTTAACATTAACCCTCACCTTATTTGTGTAATTTGGTAACAATAGACTAAAATACAGTATTTAATTTGTGCATCTTCTGCAAATTTGTGTTATCCACACTACTAAAATACTGAAACCTTCTATACTAGATCATTAGGCTCTACAAGGCATTGACATTTAGAGCACATGCTGTTTTGCTAGGTTTCTTCAGCCTTTTGGGTAGTAATGTACAATCTATAATTTGATTTACATTAACAGACTAATCTTTTTTAAATATTGTCCGTGGGAACTACTATTTCTTTTGTTTGGATAAGTCTGTAATTTGTCAGTCGTTGAGACCCAGTCAAACTCTAATACGAAGAAATTGCAATAGAAAAAAATGAATTAAAAATAACATGACTAATTTCCAATTCGCTAATCGTCACAAGGCTTGTGGAAATGCTGTAGTTTATCTCAGCCAATGATGGCCTTTAGGCCAGCCTACTGCTTTAAAACACCTTGAATTGGTTGCCAGCTAATCGTAGGGCTCAGCAAAACAAACAACAATTCAAAACAAATGACAATTTACTGCATCTTTTTGGAATGTTGGAGAAAACTGGGGTATCGCACTGATACCAAAGAAAACACACACATGCCTAGGGAAAACATGAAAACTCCACCTATATGGCCTGGGCCCGAGATTTAAACCTTGCTCTTAAAAATGTTGCACATCTATTCAATTAAAAAAACATTTACTGGTAGTTTAATTGTTACTTCAACTTTAATTTTCCACTTTGATTTTTAAGCTAAACTGGGAAGAATGCAAATAATTTGTTTTTTTTTAAATCTTACAGGTATTATGTGAGATTCCGGATTTCAGACTACACTATAACACAGGTAAGATATGTTTTTAAAGCCTCGTTGTGTCTTGTGAGAAGCTGAGGGTGATAGTTTGCATTATTGAAAGCCTGTTCTTATGGTTATGGTTCTTACTCTTAGGTCAAGGAGAACCAAACTGCAAAGTTTGATACAACTTTAGCCTGGGGATCAGACGCTTACCTCTCTATCGGTATTCTGGGATTTGGCTTTTACGTCTTATTGGGAATAACTTCTTTGCCTTCGGTGAGCAACGCTCTCAGCTGGAGAGAATTCAGCTTTGTACAGGTAATCTTAAAAAACTTAAAGTCTTTGTTTACGCTACATTTGAATATGAGCTGACCTTAAATACAAAGGTTTAGTGTGCAGGTTCGGTGTACTGATGGTGCGCAACCATTGAGCAAAATCCAAGTACTCTGTTTACTTTCAACATTGGCAGAGTTAACTGTAGGAATATGTCTGTTTTTTTTTCTTCCTTTTCTCCAAGCTGTTACCTCTTCTAACAGACTTGTCATTATGCGACTGTATGTGCCGGCATGTGTGGTTTTTTGTTTGTGTGTTACAGCGTAATAAAATATTGTGTCAGCCAGTACAACGTTAGTTTACTTGGAAGCTTTTCTCATGAAGCAAACACGTCCCATAGGCGAGCTTGTGTCACTTTATTAGACAAACATTGACTCACAAATGAATCCTTTAAAGGGCACCACCAACAATGCTGCATCATTCAAATTCAAATTTAGGGAGGGGAAATTTGTCACCTTTTTCCTTGATTTTCTTACTTATTACTTGCTGGGAATAGGTTAAAGTGTGATTTCAAATTAAATAAATACAAAAATCCCAAAGCTAAATAAATACAAATGAACTAAAAGAAAAACTATTGACATTGCACTGCAGTTCGCTAGATGTGGAAAATTTTAGAACCTGCTGGTGCTACTAAGATATACTTTCATACTATGTTCATTATAACATCTTGCATGTTTTTATCATGTCAATTGTCCAAAAAATGCCTTAATGTTATTATGATACAACATTCATTATTTTATCATACTTTTGCCTTTGATAATTTACTTCTTACTGGACTGGATGTTTGACACGACTCGGGTGGGCTTTACATAAACATTCCAATGCAACTCGTCCGCTTTATACAATACCTTTGGGAATGGCAGAAAAGTCTCTAAGTCTGGAAAAATATTTGTTTAAATGTCTATAAATTATTAGCATTCCTTTGGATTCTCCTCTTTTATTCTGTGTTGTTTGGCCTTTTCCTACTTGGATCAATGCAAAATATAATCTGCCTCCCTAACTAAGTCATTCATAATGTAACTGGGTCATGCATCGCTCATCTTCACATTCCACAACCCTTCAGTTTACTCCAGTATGAATTAAAGCCATAGTTTAAATGTAGTAATTGAAAAAGTAATAGCTTCTCCTTGTAACTGGCTTGAATCTACGAGCACATTTTTGTGTTTAGTTCGCTATGTGAGTGTGTCGGCCAATACAAAATCAGAGATTGAAAGGCCAGTGCTTTACACTGAGCCAATGAATGTTTTCCTGTTTGTAATGATTAACTTTCCTCTTTTTCAGTCCAAGCTGGGCTACTTGACGTTGTTACTCTGCACCATTCACACTTTGCTGTACGGCCGGAATATGTTCTTGCGGCCCTCCTCGTACAAGTGGTACACACCACCGGCCTTTCTGCTCAGCCTGGTGGTTCCCCTCGTGGTTCTAGTGCTAAAGCTCTTGCTCCTCCTGCCATGCTTGGACCAGAGAGTCACCCGCATTCGACGAGGCTGGGAGAGGACCAAGTGCCAGGAGGAAAAAACACTCCTAACATAAAATAAGGAAGGACTTTGCAATTTATTTCATAATGGGGTAGTGTTCCTACAGTTCTCTGAAATTGATTTTATTTCTTCCTACAGCGTAGTGTTTCATTCTTTAACTGGATGTTTACAAAAGAAATTAGAGTTTCATTTTACAGTGCTATTTTTTTTAGGTACCTCTTTCTTCTTAGTCTGGTTTTATTTCTGAATCCCCTTGTTGTTTATTTGTTGTATTTTGTTTTAAAATGCCATTTTAATGATTCATCTCAGTTATCACTGTGATTCTGTATTCACCGAGATTAACATAATTCACCAAAGCAATTTTCAAATATGACACTTCCATGTTTTTGATTCATTCCCTATTGGGTTGAATGAGATGATAGGTGAACCTTCCTCATTAGGTACCATTTATGCCTGTATCTGATAAATGCCATTTGTCAAGAAAGTGCAGAGAAGACATTAAACTGAATTATATATAAGTTCCAAAACTGACATTGTCCCTGAGATTTTTTTTGAGCTTTTGAGAATAAATAGAACAAAAGACAGACTAAGTAACAAAAAGATGTGAAACAAATTTAATTCAGTATAGCTGATGAACTGAGTTGGAAAAGTACATATAGTACTTTTTAGTAGAGAAAACACACAGGGTTTAGCTTGTAACTATCCAATTTATTATTGATCGATATTTTCTGTAAAAGATGTCCACTACACTACACACAATGGTGTGAGGTAAGCATTTATTAGGTATTTCAGGAGCTCATCAAATTATTCTGTTATACTTGTTTGCATTGCAATTCAATGCATTTAAACTTTGAAGATTTTACTTGCTTGTTTATGAGGTATTCCCATATGAACGGAACCGCTTTAAAATGCACAGACAGGCAGAAATATATACTACATCCAAAAATTCATGTATTCTATTACTATGACTCAAAGATATCGTGTATGTGAAGTCGCATAAACTCCCTGAAATATTGTGTGCGCGTCAGCTTGGTCTCAAGAGTTTATCTCAAGTCTTTCTATGGAAAACATTGGCTCAGACTTCCTCGCTCTTTATTCTCACTCATTTTTAATCTTTAATATTTCATCCTATCATGGTGAGAAGAGCATTTCAAGTGCCTTAATAGAGGACAACTCAAGGAAATGTATTTCTTGTGAGAGTGGATGATTCCTTTTTCTCGAGAAGCAAACAAATGAAGAGTGCTTGAGATCAAACTTTAAAACCTATTCACAGCAGGTGCATGCATTTAGCTCTTACAAGCATGAATGCATTAATAGCATATGTTAGACACTCATACATGCATACACCTGAAAGAATAGAAACTGAACCGTTTTACAAGTGGAAAATATCAACCAACTAGAAAACTAGAGCAAAAATTCAAATATTGATGCCCTCACAAAACATAAAATATTCAAACTTAATGTTGAACATAATGTTGTTGGGGGAAATTAGCAAATGACACTGAAGAAAGTTGCTTGATAATGTACAATCCATTTTTCAGTAAGGCAGGGTTTCCTATTTTGATAAGTAGAGGAGTTGTTAATGAAAAAAAAACATGTTTTTTTGTTTAAAAAACAGTTTTAAACCAAATTTAAAAAAGTTATATAAACCAGTATATTAAGCGTGAGCCACTTAGGCACGACACACTGCAGCTTTGTCCTTGAATTGGACAATCTGATGAATACAGCGGGTTAAATAAGTATTTAGTCAACCACCAATTGCTACCAAAAGTTATCCTACTTGAAAAGATTGGAGAGGCCTGTATTTGTCAACATGGGTAAACTTCAACCATCAGCGACAGAATGTGAAAAGAAAAGAAAATCACATTATTTGATTTTTAAAGAATTCCTTTGCAAATTAGGGTGCAAAATAAGCATTTGGTCAATACCAAAAGTTCCACTAAATAGTTTAAGTACCCTTTGTTGGCAATAACAGAGACCTTTGATCTTGGCAATGGTGGACTTTGGAGTGTGAGAGACTGCGTTTGTGGAAAGGTGTCTTTTATACCAATAATGAGTTAAAACAGATGCTATTAATGCATGTAACGAGTGGATACCTCATTAGAAGAAGTTAGACCTCTTTGATAGTCAGAAAACTTGCTTGGTTGTAGGTGACCAAATACTTTTTTTCCACTCTCACAAGGTTTACCCATGTTGACAATTACAGGCATCTTTAATCTTTTCAATTCGGAGAACTTGCACAATTGGTGGTTGACTAAATACTTATTTTCCCATCTGTACACTTGAGCCTCTTGTGATTTGAAAAGATGTTATTTAATTGTTGAAGACAAGATCGAGGATATTTAAAAAAAAATAACCTAAAGGTTGCTTTGGTCTATATCATTTTTAAACTTTGTACATTTCACATGAGTCCTTGGTGAATTCCTAATTACAGTACATGATGTGTCTCTTTATCAACAATGCAGCAGTTTATTTACATTTCCTAGCAGGCCATAGATAATCGTGTTATGGGTATCAGAGTTGTCTAGGTGTGTGAAATTTCAACACGAGAGGAAATTAGAATATGTAAGCCAGCTTGTTTCACAGTTTCTCTCAGGATTATTAGATTTATCGCTTCCCTGGGCAATATTTGAATCTCGTTTACATCTCAGTGCACTCACGCACACATCCACATACACACGCATACGCGCAAAGATGGGATGTTAAAGAGCCTGGAATCAACATCAGTTCTTTGGTAAACGGAGGATAATGCAAGAGTGGGGGAGACTGCATGAAACATCACAGATTGTCTGAACAGATAATGTTATTAGATACTAGATAACCAAGTTTTTGTTCTTTTTAAAAAATGAATGTTCTGCCCTTGGGAATATTAAGATCTGATCATGCCAGCTGCTGCATTCCTTTCACTTCCCACTTCTGCCTGTATGCTATCTGATTAACCTCCATTCCTTGCCACTCTACACCTGTCCACCAGCTGTCACTGCTTAGCACCCTTCTGTCATTCATCTTCCATACCAAACATCCTTGTAAGGGTTTCTGGAGTCTATCCCAGTTAACTTTGGGCGAAAGGCGGACTATACCTCAGACTGGTCGCCAGTCCGCCGTAGGACACACCATACGACTATATCTATTTCGAGGTACTAAGGTAGTATCATTACATGTTGAAGCATGTTCATTGGTAAAATGGATGAAGGAATACGATTGTATGTGTGGATTCTATCAGTGCATAACCATATAGATATAGTATACATCTAACTGGAATATGTACATTTTCTTTAGAATGTAGTGGATCCTTGGGATCAATTATAGTGAATCATAAAACAACTGTCTGTGAAAGAAAATGCAACAAATAAAAATACAAAAAAATGGTCTAGTGGAACAGCTTGTCCCTTGGTGCAAGATAAGTTGTGCCTTTGGGGAAAATACCGACACACTCTCCACTGCAAGCAAAACCTTTCAATCGAGCTTAGCTCCAATTGCTGACTGCCGACATAGAAAGACGGTTGTAATCCCCACGTTGCTAAGCAGAGATCTACTCTGACTTTGAGTTCTGTAAAATGCAAAAAGTACAAATCCTGCGTGCGCTGTAAAACATTTCTTTTAGGGCTATTGAAAAAAAATATTTGAAGGTTTTGAATGAATATTTCGGTGACAAAGACAAAAGAGGACAATGAGAGATAATGTTAACGACTAAATGCTGCTTTCAGGCCTCACCTCAAACGTCTTACAAAGAGCCTCTTTTGACTTGCTCTCTATGTATTGCTAACAACATTCCTAAAAGGTTTTCCTTGCGGAATACTCAAGGGGGTCTTGTTCCTGGGTTTGTGATTCTCCAAGTAGTACTACACTCTAATGTCTTAAACAGATTAAAAATGTTGGGTCTCACGAGTTACAGTCCAACCATCAAATGACAATTAAATGAGCAACTAAATCTTTTTTTCTTTTTCCAATTTGTGGTTGTTGTGAATTTTCAATTCAATGGAGAGTGTCTGTAAAAGGTTCATGAGTTGATGAGTTGAAAAGAGCTCTTAAGATGCTTCTTGGGTTAAATAATTCAAATTTATTAGGAAAAACGTTGTGTCAAGTCAGGCAGCTGTTCTACATAAAATGGAAGACATGCAACGAGGGAAAAACAAGTGGTTACAAGGGAATATTTTAGCCCACCCAAATTACACTGTACAGATTTGCTCAAAACATATGCCACCTATACACCTACATGTTTATCATTTCTTGTGTCAATCATTGAAGGCTCCCTATTTATCATCACCTGCAAATCTGTGCCCGTCCAGAGAAAATTATTTCTAAAGGCTATAAAGTCTGGCATTTTTTAATTTGAAGGTCATTCCCATCCCCCAAAGATTCACAGGTCATATGTTTACCTCACAGACCCAACCCAACCCAATATTACTATGTGCAAGCCTGAGGATATTGCAAGCTTTTGGACACCAACTTTTCTTCATTCATAGTTAGGTATAATGAAACAAATAATTGTACTGATTTGGTTTAGAACATTTTTTCAGGAAATGAAAACTATGTAACTATGTATATTCAGAGGGTATGAACAGATTTGTATACAATTTTCTGTGAATGTGCAGCTTGGGCAGAGGGAAAACAACGTCAGTATTTTTTAAGTGTTTCCTCTAGAAAAGGCCTTAATATTAGAAAAATATTTTATAACTCTGACAATTATTTCTTCCTTCTCAGCAACCAGCTATCATCAAATTGTTCAAATTGGTCTCCATTTATTGAAACTAGCATATGGTGCAGCTGAGGGTTTGGAGCTGAGCAGGGAGGAGGTACGCTAGTCTAGATAATAACTACTCACAAAACCAAAACAGGCCCGTATCACAGCTGGAGGACACAGTGTGAAACATTATAATGCAAAAGCCACATTCGCAACGAACGTGGGAAACGGCTGTTAAGGGAAAATGTGAAGAGACAAAAATCAGACCAGTGCGAACAAAAGTATATACTACAAGAGTAAATTCTCCAAACATACATATACACTGCCTCACATTTCAGATGATGTGGGTTCAAATCCTGAATCCCACAAGCACGCATTCAGGTGAGGCCCTAAACCAGGGGTAGGAAACTTATGGCCCGGGAGCCATATGTGGCTCTTTTAATGGGTGTATATGGCTCTTCGCGAACCTGTGTGGGAAAATATGGGAACCGCTTGTGAGAGACCTAATAAACAGAAAATACTTAAATTATACTAAAATACTAATGGATTGATTTATATGACCACTACGCACCATAAAGTTTTTACTCCCTGTTTGGGAAACCTGCTAGCTTCGAGCACCAATTTAAACTGTGTGAAGTGTGTTTAATCAAACCAGCTGAGGGTGAGCGTTACACTGTGGTGAACGCTTTATTCTAATTTTGTGTGTGCAGTGCCCTTGAGAGGGAGGATGATTTGGGCAATGAGAACGAAGCAGCTTTGGGAATTCTCCACTTGGAGGAAGGAGTGGATGAAAATGATTGCCTCTCTTCATCAAAACAATGGGTGTCGTCAAGGGATAGAATTCTATTTTTGACATATTTGCTTGAAAGAGGAGCAAGCACATACAATCTTGCAGAACTCACAAAAATAAATAATAATAACCTCTTCGACTGCCTGCCCCTTTGCCTGAAGTCAACTTTTTTCAAGGCAAAAATTTAATCCAACTTGTATAAATATGGTCGAATCATCTGGCTTACTCACCTTGTAGACACTCCATAATAGCAGTAGAATGAATGAGCAAATCCAATAAACAGTACTCATGAAGAAAGAGGATTTAGGTCAAATGTGTTTATACCTCAGATGAACCCAATGATGGTTACAGGTTTGTAGCCATAGATTTTCCAGGTGCATTACTCGGGGACCTCTCCCAGCCTTGACGGATGCGTGTAAGAGTTCGATCCACACACGGCAACAAGATGAGCATTTTGAGAACAAGCACAACTGAGGGCACCACTAGACAGAGCATGTAGCCTGGAGGTGTGTACCACCTGTATGTAGATAGCCGCAGGAATTTATTCCAGCCGTAAATGTAACCATGGGCTGTGCAGATTAACAAGGTCAGGTGCCCCAGTTTAGACTGCAAAAATAGAAAGCAGAGGCATTTAATTGAAGTAACAAGGACAAGATACTTTTGCAAGAAATGTACCTCTGTAATTCCGACCCAATTCACTATTGAATTCAATCCTTTTGACATAATAAAATAGTAACGGTGAACAGGTTATAGATGTAGACTTTTACTGCCTTCCTAAGAATTGGATTCTCGCTAAAAGCACAACTCTAAATAAATTAACTAGTTTTATTCAGGATGGGGAAATCCATGCAGGCATTTCTGCAAATAACCTCCCGTAATACATCGTGCAAATGTGGCTCATCAGAAGTGTTTTTGTCGATTGTTAAAATGACTCTCCTGCTGACTATACATGAATAGAAACTGTCACATTAAGTTTTATGTTGAAAGCATTCTCTTCAAGTAGTTTTGTCCCTGGAGCTATTACAGAATAATTGTTTTCGGGGCCCAAGTGTTTTCTGTTGTTTGGATATTGTTAATCACTTAGTAGAAAGTATCTTGAACACAATACTCCTCACGGCAAACACACATAATTGTAGTACAGTTGCAATCTCAGATGATAATAAAGGATTTTATTTTTAATCACAACTGAGAGCTGCAAAGCCTTTGCGTCGTGAATATTAAAATATGAAGCATTCCCTCCTTGACAACCGTGATCACAACGATAATCTACGCAAATCCACTTCAGTTGTGTCGTCTCTTTCTCTCCTTCTCAAAGGATCAATTATCTTGACCTCCATCACTGAATATCTTTTCTTCAGTCCATCTGCGCATGCAACCTTTTCACACACACACACACATACGCTCATGACCTGTATTAGCAAACCTGATCACGTGGGATTATACCTGCTCTCATAATTCAGTTTAATGAATAACTTAACATTTAAAATGCTGAGCTAAAAGCAACCACTCATCCATTGTGTGTGCCCATGTTGGAGAGTTACTTAACCAGTCACGTGGGAATAAGGAGCCCGTGACGACTTTGCTTTTGCAGCACTTTAATAACTCAGATAAAACTTGGAAATAATTACCGATACACTTTATCACAACCGCCCTAAAAAAGAGATTCTGCTGATAGGAGCCGTTGGATAACGACAATGGCACTTTCTGGGGGAAAAAAGCTTCATACTTGTATTTTAAATAGAGATTATATTGTCCCTTCTCATCAAAGAGACAAGACGATATCTGACATCTTTGTCTCTTTTTCTGACGCTTGTCACAATTCCAGATTAGATGATTAATTAATTGACAATCATTAAACTGCAACAATATGAACACCTACTAATGTCTGGACATATTTTAAATTTTAGAAATGTTGTCACTTCACGGAATTGTATAATCATTGGCCAAGTCAATTGAAAAACTACATTTTAAAAGTTAAAAAGTATATATATTTCTTTAAATCAGGGTCTAACATTCGTTTAGATTTTTTTCCACACAGCAGTCCATAGTAAAAAATAATAAAAACAGTGTCAACTCTGCATCCTTTTTTTCTTCTTTTTACCATAATAGATAAACATGTGTGCTCTGACCTGAATGAAGCTGAACTCTCTCCAGCTGAGCGAGCCTCCCACAGAGGGCAGTGATGTCAGTCCAAGTAGAACATAAAGGAAGAAGCCCAGAATGCCCAGGACATAGAATGAGTCTGTTCCCCATGCTTCTGTATAATTAAAGTCAAAGGGGGTGGTTTTGTTGTTCTTCATCTGTGGAGAGTGAGAGATGAATGAGAAAAACTTTAACATTCTTTATGAAAATGTACATATTAGCTTGTACAATACTATCAAAACAACTATGCTGTACCTCATCCACCACCCGGGAGATGAGTGCATGCCTGACCGAGTAGCGAATAGGAATAATGAATGTATAGATGGCATGGAGAAAAGCAAATCCCAAAGCAACAAGTCCCATTTGCTTCCTACAAAGCATCCAGCGGTCCAGCCAGTTAGGGAAGCGCCTGGAAAAATCAAGTGGCAAGAAGTAATTTCAGGTAATAGACTTTAATGGGCAAGTTGTTACTCCCAAACGATTTGATACAGTACTTATACTTGGTTCCTCTGTAGAGCTGAAAGAAGGCAGCTATCACACCAGGCAGGTAACACAGCGATAACATGACAAGCGACACAATGGGAAACACCTGAAAGATCCGAATCCAAACAAAATGCACATTCAGCCAATGTCCCAAAATATACATCTAAGGTTTTTTAGTTTTACAAAATAGGTTTTGCTCCAACTCAATAACAAACTGCGTCAATAGAAATTCCAGTCGAGTTAAGTCCATCCAATCAGTGGTTCATTTTCAATAACATGAGAGAGGAAAGTAAGAGCCATCTGATTCCGGGTGTAAGTTTGGACTAAAGTACGGCAGAAAAATATTCATATTCATACTATGTGGGAAGCGACAGCCAATAAAGGCAAGCAAACCGCAAAGATTGCACTATTTGTCCATCTTGAGAGACAGGCACTAAAGACGTTCCCTTCCTGTTTGTTCCCTTCTTCTCCACAAAAATTGCATTCTGTGTATGTATTTTTCAATTTATAAAACAAGATTGCACATGATAGAGGTGTTGTCCATCCCTTTAACATACCTAAGTGTGAATGTTCCGATGCATCTAGGTCTTTGGATTCTCAGGAAATTGAATTGATCACACCTAGATATTGTCGTGTTCTCTCGCGTGTAAAAAGTAGAAAACATGTTTCTCTCATCTTAGTCCACATAAATTGAATAGGATATTCACTCTTTTTGACATTCAACATATTGTAGTGCATCCCATAAAGTAACCACTCATGGTCAGTGTGTCAAATTAACTTTAGAAAAGGGAGGTGTGGTATAAAATTTGATCAATATCCATTCATTTATTTTCTGAAAGGCTTTGTCCTCACAACTGTCGTAGAGGGTGCTGGAGCTTATCCCAGTTGATTTCGGGCACAAGGCATAGGACACTGAATCGGTGGCCAGCCAATCGCAGGGCAGATGTAGACGGACAACCATTCAAGCTCACACTCACACCTAGGAGCGATTTAGATTGTTCAACCAAACTACTCTGCATGTTTTTGGGATGTGGGAGGAAACCAGACTACTCAATGGGAGAACATCCAAACTCCACATATTGGGGATTGAGTCAGCCTATATATATTGGAGCATGACTTTTGCTCTACATCTTTCAACTGGCGTTCAAATATCGGCAGTCCAGCTGTAATCAATTTAAAGATATGAGAGTATGTGACCCCAGAAACATAATAATATATACACAGACACAGATAAAAGAAAAGAAAAAGAAATGAATGGTTTGCAAGCTCCTAGATATTTCTGCAATAAAGTGTAAACATGTCCTTACCTTGTTGGCCAAGGACACCATAATCCTATAAGAGATGTCTTTCCCATCTTCTACATAAGCGTAGATGACATCTCTTATAAAAAGATAGAAAAAGAAGAAGGCAGTGAGGCCCAAGGCAATGCGGAGAGGTAGCCTCCATTCGGGGAACAGCTGAAGGGGGAAGTCTTCCAATTCTTGGGCTGCAGAGAGAGCTCCCCTGTCCAAAACTGTGAGGCCCATCTTGGTGGCCACTTCTGCTACTGCCTGTTTTGCACTTTTACTGTTACCACACAGGCATACCTGGAAAAATATTTCAAAGAAAATGAATTAGTCATTTTGATAAATTAAAAAGAACACTTATCTCACTTCAAGAGCTCTTTGGATACATGAATAGAAACATAGATTTTTTTCAAAACTATCAATCGTTTTATTGTACTGAACTGACAAGTCACATTAGCCTGCAATGTTAAGTTGTCTATAGTTTATGGAGAGGCCTCTGTTGAATGTATCAGGTTAATTAGTTTTGATGATAATTTTGAACTCAATGATCTAATATTCACACGCAATATGTGCATTTAGAAAACTGTATGGTCTGCCCATCAAATAGCCTTTGATGTTGGAATAAAGGGAATTGTTGTAGATCAGGCGTGTCAAACCAATTCAACAAAGGGCCAAGAGGGTCCTCGATTACATTACAACTAATGCAGAGGAGCCAATACATTGGCAGCAGATATTATTGTTGAAAATGTGTTGTCTTCATTGCTTGGAAGACAAACTTTTTGGAATTGGTTTGAAACAATTGTAGTAGATGATGAACATTAGGATACTGCTGAAAGACTGTATTTCAACGATTGAAATGAAGTGGAACAAAAATGAGTAAATGGATGTACTACATAATAAAAAGCAATGATACAAAATATTTTTAAAATGAAAAAAATATTCACCTAGTTGACTGTTTTTTATGACTATCTATAGTTATATGAAAAATGTTCAAGAATATCTTTAGGATGGTGTGTTATTGCTTATTGCCAACTTCCTCATTCCATTTAAATCAAATCATATGCATGCAAAAATGGAAAAAAAGGGAAAAAACGATCACTCATCTCTGGGTGGATTTAAAGATGGCTCATTCAGATAATATCGTCTTTCATTGAAAAAAACCTCTGCAATGCTAGTGGAGATAGAAATATTTCCATGTTCCACTTTCTTTGCCATTGTTGTGATAATTAATGTATTTCACTTAGTGAAATTCTACATGACAATACAAACCTCTAGCCAAATTGTTGGCCTTCAGAAATAGAATTTATAAAGTACATCTTCCACCTGATGAAAATCTTCCTGGTGGCAACAAATATTGTGCAGCAGGTGTTCCACTTAATAGATAATCCACATATTTACGACACCATGCTGTATATTACTATCATACTTGCTGATTTGTGATACGGTAATTAGGATGTTGCTTTAAAGAAGAGACATTTCTGAAAAGTGTGTGTGAGTGCTTTTAAGAGAAGTAGAGGCCAGCTTGACTGGCAAGTCAACTGAGCAGTTTTCCCTCCAGGTGTGTAAGTGCCACTGAGCAGCCAGCCATGTCGCCTTACATTACTGCACCATAACAGCAGGGGATAGCCGACAGACTAAGTCTCCATCTGAATGTAAATGTTACACAACCACACAAAAAAACTGAAAAAGTGTGCCTGACCAATCTTAGTACTATTACCAATCTTTATATATATGTATTGCACTTTGGTCCCAAGTGCATAATAATTAACAATGTACTCTTAAAATGCTCATCTGTCTGTTAATAGTGTAGAATTGAATGTTTGGAATTTTCGTAGACAAAGTCGTGGGCATGACTTGGTACGTAGAAATAGAGGCCGAGTAGATTCAATTACAGGGAGTTGATATCTGAAGTGATTACTAACCACTGTACTGTGGCACATAAATGTGCCATGAGTAATCATCAGGTGTGTTGTGGGAAATTATTATGATTATTTATGACATCGGGGGCTGTCAGTCTGTTAGTCTTTAAATTGTGGTGTTACGTTTTATACTGCTGCTTAGGTACTCAAGTCTTTTCTCCTAGTTACCAACTTGGATTTCAGATTTATGAACACAGTGTCCAAGTTCTTTTTGCTTTTTTTCCCTTTTCATCCACATTTTAAGTAATCAGGTTGCGAAGGCTGATAGCGACCTGGTCTTTCATCTTCTGTATGTGTCATTGTCATTGTTTCTTGGGAAGGTTGTAACGGAAAAATGAATCCCCCATTGTGGGATTAATAAAGTATGACTATAACCATCACCATTTACTACAGGTAATGTAGCTATGGGTGACTGATAATGTAGTGGTATACATGTATGGCTGAACAGAGACATTCCGTAACGGTGAATTTAAATCTGAATGGTTGGCTCGCTGAGTCTGTGAGCATGACTAGCATGTCAGGCAGTCTCTTTCTTTGTTGATGTCTTTCAAATCAGCTGCTGGACGTGAGCAAGCTGGCTGACTTGAAAGCGTGCACTACATCATTATGGACCTATACTTTGCCAACTCCTTTTGTCCCAATCAAAGTGTCTCCTCTCATTCCCTTTGAAAACAAATCAGCTTTGTCGGTGTGGAGTGGGCAGGATGTGACAATGGCTCACGTATATACAACACAAGTTGTTGTTATCCTACTCCGAGACAAAATCCTGAATAGCTCTTTCTATGCTTCACACATGTTTTCTGTGTTTCACTGGCAAAATGTGTTAAACAATGAAATGAAAAATGTGATGATAAATTCAGAAGTAGTGTTAAGCCTGCGGCTTTGCGTGTTTGTGTGTGTCCGTCTGTGTATATATATCATTGTCACCTGCCTACTTAAGCCAGCAGGAGCTCTACTATGTTGCTGGATCATCTATCACAGTTAACTGTCAGTTCTTTCTGGCATTCTTTACCCCTGAATTTGCTTATCCGATCATGGATCTCTTGCTTAGTCCCAGGATTGTCATTTACATGTCATCGTAATAAATTATTTGCCATCAAAGGCTGTCTTGATAGTGTTTTTGGGGTCTTTTACCGGCACCTATAGCAACTGGAAATTTAATTAATTTAATCACGTGTGGGGTTTTCATTTTTCCCCAGACATGCGTGGGTTTTTCCCAGGTACTCCGGTATCCTCTCAGATGCCAAAATCATACAAGGTAGGCTGGTTGAACATTCTAAAATGTCCCATGTTATGAGTGTGAGTGTGTTTGGGTGTGCGGCTCATTGACCCCTGCGAATCCGGGGTGTCCCCCGCCTAGTGCTCGAAGTCAGCCGGGACCCTTTTAGTATAGAAAAGTATATGAATGAAGGAAAAAATGTCAAATCATCAGAGTTCTAGTAATGGTAAATTGGGATATCATTATTCCAGGATTATTTATCTACTTCCATTGGTCCACATGTAGTGGTTGAGGTATACCGCTGTATCCGTTTTCTTTTCAAATAAAATACAGCACTGCGGTGGTAGCAGCATGTGAGGGGATATTTGTGGATGTGTATTTTTGTGCATGTGCATTTGTTTTTTTTTTTGTGTGTTAGCGAGGATTTGAGGCAGATTCAGGTTCGGTCTCCAGAGGTTCCCTCTAAATTTGTGTTTCTCTTTGTAGCTGTCAAGTGGAAGCTACAATAAACACTGGTCTTTCGACTTTGTAACATCATAAAATGTGTTGGTTTGTGTGTTTTTTACAAGTAGTGCCCTCATTTTTCTCTAGCATTGATATGAAAATATGAAAACATCAATAACAGGAACCAACAAAGACTGAATCAATAAAGACTTGCAACCAACCATCTAGTGCTTTTTCCCTCTTGGAGAATAGTATTCTATGTATATATTCATTTTTGCACTTCATAAAAACAGACTACACAGAAACATATTAGCTATTTATGAGTATGTTCTATGATATTTCTTTGTCTTGTGGCTAATGAAATGAATACAATTGACCTTGCAGTGCCTACCCTTTACAAAACCCTAGGTGTGTTTGCATGTGGGTGTCTCAGTTTTCTTTTTCTTTAATTCATTTCTTTTTTTTCATTCAACTCACATTGTGAATGTATTTTTTTTCTTTACCCACTTACCTGTTTTCCTGTCAAAAGACCATTCTGTAGAGCCCAGGCAGACAGCGTGTTAAGGCCTTTCACCACAGTTGCTCCAGGGACCAGGCTGGAGAACACAGCAAAGACTTTAGCTGACATTTTTCTACACTCGTCTCAAAAGAGAGGAAGGAAACGGAACTAGAGGAGTATGAATGTCACAAATCAATGTCTCCACTTTGACTAAATCGAAATTCACCTGGCTTTCTTTTCAAACCAGTTGGTAGTTGTATTTTTGTGGGTTTCAGTGGGCACTTTTTGATACCTCACATTCTAAGTGGCCTTTTAGGATACTTCTGCCCTAAATGTGTATTTTTTGTTTTCTCACTGAGAGAAAACAGATATTCAATACATTAGTGGAGATGATCTATAGAGATGGTTGGAATAAACCAAACGGATAGGCTTAACTGATCAAAGCGCTAATTTAAATATGAACATTCTTACTGTAGTCAACTGTATGTACCATAAACTCCTTATTTTCCAGATCAATCATAAACTGAAAATACATCAATAAAATAGTAATCCATGCTGACGGCCTGACCAGCACTGGTAACATTCTCTGAATATCCTTAGGCAAGATACCAAACATTACCCTGATAGTGTCATTGGTAAGTGAATGACAAAACTATCAATGCTCTTTAAGTGCCATGTAAGTGGAAACATGCTATGCATGTATAAGTCAATTTACCATTTAGAATTAAATGATTGAAGCCACACAAGAGTCTGTTACCTCTGCAAGTAGGCAGCATTAGGTTCAGGATACATGCCTTTCTTTAGGTTATTACTCAGATCCACCAACATCTGAAAGGAGAATACATTTTTCTATTTGTATACGTTACATAACCTTAAGACTGCTATTCTAAGACACAATACAGTTTCATTTATATTGTTTAATTAGCATCCTCCAAGGATGTAGTGTTGGCAATGCACACTTGTTTGATGTGAATGAAAAACAAGGCTTAGAATAAATGTGATAAGCTCAGATTTCAATTATTATTCAGTGTGACTAACAACAATATTTGTTTAATAAATACTTCTTACATCTGAAAAGTGTTGTCTTGGTAAAACATTTTCACAAAGCTTTTGAAATGTATCTCATTTTAATTGTAGCTATTTCTGTCGCTACTGAGTGTACAAAGGAGCTAAACACATTTTTCATCTAAATTTCTATTGTTAATGTGCAGCATATCCTTAATATTGTTCATGCAAAATCAAAATGTGTCGTATGGTCGTTAAGTCAGCATTAGCGCTTAGGCATCATTACAGAACGCATCAATTCACCTTTCCTTCCAGATAGGGTGCCAGTGTCTCCATAAATGTATAATGCTCTCTGTGAACACAAATGAAGATGAGTCGAGCTGCCTTAGCTGCCGCCTCATGGCTCATCACCTGCGCACCGCAAACATTCACCATGTTAAATCACAGTGCACATGCACAATCATCCATTCTTACTGATGGCGACAAAACCCCTCATACACGTCTCACCCGAGATCCTTCAGGCAAAGGGCCACAGCTGTGAGGTCTTCGGCTGCCGTATACAACCCTGTAGCCGCTCTGCAGCAGGCGTAGGCCTAGGGAACGTCCCAAATCTCCTGTCCCAAAGATGCATAGCTGCTCCTGGCTGGTGGCCATTCCTGCTCCTTTTCCTCCGAGAGGATTCACAGACACGTTCTTTGCCTCAGTTTCTTCCATTACACCGCTTGTCACGATCCTGTTGAAGTACTCTTTGGATTGTACGTGTTACCTCCTATCTTGTTATATACTAACACTCTTTAACATGGATCTGCCTTATCCCCTTTGTCATGAAGTGAACAGCAACATGTGACAACCAAGTCGTGTATTATCCCTCTCTGATAAAGGCTGATCCATTTGAAGTTGTTTATTACACCTCCATCAACGTCTGCAGTCACGTGTATTGGAATGTGTAGACGACCATGTATTATCTCATGAGGTGTGACTGAACACTCCACCCTACAATCTATACTGTATGTCATTTCTCCAGACTTTAAACATGAAATTAGTTGAAATCACATTGTCATCCTAACCCTAACCTTTGACTGATCCATTTATTGGCATATTTCTGCCAATAAAAACCTGCAAGAAGTCAGAGAGCAAAACAGTCTAGCAAGATTTAGATTCACCATCATGTGCTCTTTAGAATTGAGATTCAGTCAACATATGCTACAAATTTATCGCATAACATACTACTATACATACATACTATTGTGTCAAATCTTCACATCATCATCACTGATCTAGTGGGAGCTGTCATGTTGGGAATTACTTCATCTGCTCTGACCTGAATAAATGTCACAACTACTCTCTTGAATGTTAAACATGTCAGTTAAACAGCAGACTTTCTTGTTTAAAGTCTTTATATCCTCATTTTTATACCAATTGAACAACTGAATCTTGTTGAAAGGGTGTTCGAAAGGAATTTTAAAGAAAAAGACCCATAGCTATTAAATATGTGTTGCCAGATGATGAATTCATCATTCATATGACGAAAATTGAATTTAGTGATAGAAATGATAGTCAAGACGAGATGAAATTATCTTGCGACGAGTCAGAATACAAAATGAAATATGTGGAGGAGGTATTAGGGTATCCTAAAGAGCGAGTTACATCATATTTGGTCAATAGCTTGCTGGCTTTTACCCCTGCATTGAACCCCTATGACTAATAGCCCAATGTGTGTCATTTATTACAGGCTGGTGAGCTGCATCTTCTCTGGTGTTATATATATTTTCAATAATAGAATGTGAGAATCTGCGGATTGTTATCCAGTACAGTTTATAGATGAACAAACATTGTTTTCTTGTAATCTGAACTCTGAAGTTGGTGGGGAGTTTACAGTTTAGAGTTTAAAGGCAACTCCACCTACTTGTGTTGTCTGGATGTTAAAAAAACAACAACTGAATATTGTGATTATCTTCATGGCAAAAAAACTATGTTATTTGTGTCTGTGTGTATGTACTTCTTAGTTGTAAAGTAAGTGCATATTCACAATGTGACACCTGTTATCTACTGTTTACGATCATATTTATTGCAGCAATAAACCTTTTAATAACTCTGCAAAAATGAAAGAAAAAAAGTTAGTCTTCAATCATAACTGATTAAAATGTGTACTATGAATCGCATTAAAATGAGCCCTCATTTGGCATTATATCTTCTCAATCACAATTTAAATTAAGCATTTACATCATTATAGCTGTAAATGAAACATTCTTTTATATGTATTGGATTTTATCAGACTGTGGTGGGTTGATAGGTTGGTAACTGGTTAGCATGTTGCCTCATTGTTCTCAAATGTTGCTCAATCCTGATTGCTCTGTAGACTGTCCTTTCTTTGCCTGTGTAGGGTTTTTCAAATATAGGTTCAATCAGGTCTGTGATGACTGTACAGCCCAGACTCTAGCCCATCTTCTGCCAATAGACAGCTGGGACAGGCTCGATCAACCTCATGACCCACTTGGGAATAAACTATAATTCAACAATCTCCAACCTTTTTCTGTCTGCCAACCGATAAAACTCTTTCTATTTTATCGCAGACTGGTTAATGGGAAGGGCGACAACCTAGGACAAAATTGTGTGGGGGTGGGGTCGGTTCACGAACGAGGTCCACGACGGCTAAAAAAAAGTCCTAATTATAATAGCAATTATTTATAGTTATTATAAAAAACTTTTCGGATTTCGAATAGGAGGGTGATATTGAAAACCTTAATATTTTTTTACGCTGACGGACCAGCACCTGGTGGCTCATGGGTGGGGAACACTGCTGGAAGGTACGCGGACATTTTGGCGACAAAACGTCCGGGTGACGAAACGTCCGGTCACGCTGCTGGTATCAACTGGTGTATGTGGTGTATTTTGGCCAGTGAGTTTTTTTTTAAACATTGCACTTGTGCTTAATGTGAATATTGCTCAGATTGTAATCCATTTTTCAATCTGGCAAATAAGATTTTTTTTGCTTTCCAGGGCCGCCTTCTTCAATTCCCTCATGCTTCCACTCAAAACTGTGGCACGACTGAGATCTGGGACCGCAGATTCATTATCATTTCAAAACCCACTCTTCGAGGCAAGAAGCAAAGGGAATGTTTTTTGCAAATTTAGTACTTGTGTCCCTACGGAGAATGCACTTACTAAGTTGTGACATGACACAAATGCAACAGTGTACAAATAAAGTGGAGCACATATTTAACTGTTTTGTGTGCACATTACCGCCATCTGAGCGGGCGCATGTACGAGTGTCCTAAATTGGGCCACAAAATTGCAGCCCAATAATCGTGCATTTGCTTGAATTCACTGACAATGTCCTCCTTTCATTCAGACCACAAAGAGAATTTGCATAATAAGGTAAATTAATAGGAGGCGCGTAGTACATTACCTGAGGGGCTTTTGTGATGAAGTCCATAACTAAAGCAATAATGTTACCCTGTGAGGCGGATCTCAACAAAACGGATCATCGTTTAATGTTTAACCTTAAGGCTTTTGTTCGCTTGAAGCACTCTTCACATGGCACTGATACGAGATCAATTCACTTGACTCATTTATGGATTTTCTTCTGGGCCACCTTCCTTTTCTTCACTTATTCTTCCAGAAAAATGTAATCTATTTATAAATGTTTTTTCTGGCAACTATTCCTTTAGATTCACTGAGCAATCTCAAATAAAGTTGAAAAATGCAATATTTTCTTCTTAAGGATCATATGCAATTCTGAATTTTTTGCACTGTTTACCCTGTCTGACTAGATAGATAAAAAAAACAGACAGTCTGATTGATGGACAGTTGACAGACAGATAAAATCTCTCACAAGAGGATATAGTTTTGGGCCATGTTTTGGTAATTTCATGGGGACGAGCAATTCTTCACAGTTTATGACGACCTCTGTGGACCAATCAGCAGACTTCTTTGAATTCCCTTTTACAGCAGAGCGCTTGTTGGTGCAGCACATTCTCCATGTACGTACAATTTAAACTCGGATAAATGCTAACCTATCCATAAACATGAGTTGGATAAACAGGAAAACTAGATGGAGGCATGTTGAGAAATATTTCCATTCACTGACAGGTTATTTGGGATGTGGAACAACCTTGTGCAAAGAATTCCTGCTGGGAAAGACATATATGTCAAATGTAACAGTTGTCTTACACTCTAACTACATCTCACTGGCAGTGTCTTTCTGTGGGAAGACAACATCTCACACACAAGAGAGAGTAGGACTCAGGACTCTGGGGAAAAATGGAATATACAGAGTTTGATGGAGCCAAATATCCTGAGAGAAAAAAAAGCTGAGGTGAAGCGTGTGTTTGCATATGTCAGGTCAGCAGTGACATATCCTACAGGTCTAGGAAGAGAGTTAAATGATTATTCTAGTTCTGTCCTCAGCTGCCATATGGTTGAGTGGCAGAAAATATTCTTAGCGTTTCATGTGTTTGAGTTGTGAGCAGTTTAAACCCATATCTCAAGGCCCACCACCAGAAGTAGCTTGACCCCCATCCACCTGATGAGTGTTGCTTGCACAATTGGATAGAAGACTTTTTTTTAGATTTTGTTTATATATTAATTCTAAAAAATACAAAATGTAGTAATTAAGTAAAAGATAAATGAAGTCTCCTGACTAAAGTCACTCATGACAACAGAGTTCATCCCCATAACTTTTAAATAATTAAAATGGGCATGAAACCGGTTAAAAGGTTCCCCTGCTTGCTACATTTTAATTGCACACATTCTTTTTTAACTGAAGTTTGTTGCTAGGTTAAGTTCATAATGCCAATTAAAAAGACATTTGCTTTTTCTGTTTTCGATTTGCTTCAATAGACAATTTGCTCACTCAAAGAGACTCACACAGTTCCCTGTGCGATATTATAACAATATTTAGATCCATAATGGGACTATAAAGATTATTATGCTGCATTTGCAATATTTTGCAATGCATATTACTCCAGTGAATTAAAGGCCTAATATTAAGGACGCTTTATTTTCCTTTAAACAATTTCTAAACATTTGAATAATAATAATTATGATTATATATTGGTAGCTGAATACACTGATTTTAGTCCACCACAGAAAAAAAGGCCTTTCTTGTGACATTGCGGCAAAAACTAATTTGGCTTTCTGCAAATGCTGTTACATTGTATGACGTGAAGCAGCAACATCACAATCTATGTACGATGCAAGACCACAAACAAAACACCAATCAGATTATGTGCGTAGTGGTACGAACACGGTATTATTACCCTGACTTAGAATGGGAATCAATCGCGGAATGAGACTAAACTTGGCTCTAAACTTGGCTAGTGTGAATGCAGTTTGTAAACCAAATGTTGCATTCATAAAAAATCAAATGATGAAGCAAAAATCTTTCAGTCAGTCAATACCTCAGTTCAACTTTGTCTCCAGGCGGATCAAACAGGCCTTCAGGCATGTCATTATATTTCACCATTATGTGGCGCTCATTAGGACATTGTATCTCACAGGGCCATTTTAATGAGATCAAATACTAGTGACTCGTTATCTTATTTAGCCTGATTCCCTGTAAACTTCATAACGACATTAACCTATGACCATAGATGTTATAACCATATAATTTCCTTAATCGCTAAAAATCTGGGTGGCAATTCTTTTTTCCCTCATCCAGCAGAAAGAAATCTCACCTGTGATGAGTCTTGAGTTTCTCGTTCCTGTCGCCTTGCACTTCTGTGTCAGCACTTTCTCCCAGCGTCAGCTCTTTCACTCCGGCGGAGGTACGGCTGAGGAGATGGAGCGAAAAATCCTGTGGGCCCATTCAGCCTTGTAATAGGCTGAAGATTACCCTGCAGCCACAAGGGAAGATGAGCGGTGTGGACACTCGCCATTTGCAAAGCACAGCTGTTTGTCAAGGATATGATTATACAGAATGACATGGATGCATGTGAGATTTTAATCTTTAATCTGTCAGTGCAGCAGCCAAAATGCCTTTTGTACTCTTGTCTTCATTCAGGGGTAAAAAAAGAATGCCATGAGCTGGAAGTGTGACGAATGAGAGGTGAGCAAACAATCAAGGACTCCTTCCAGAGGAAAGCACCAGACTGTTGTGTGACAGAGGTACACCTAAAACTAAAAAATTCTCAACTGTTATTTTAAAAAATACTAAGAAACAATTCAGAGAATTGGCCCTCTGAACAAGTGTTTAACTCAATGGCCTCACAGTCCTGATATTGGGGATTCAATGCCAGGTTCGGACCTTGTTGGGTGGAGTTTGCATGTTCTCCCCAGGCTTCCGTGGATGTTCTCTGGGGGCTCTGGTTTCCTCCCAAAACTTTCAGGTTAGGCTGTTTGAACACTCTAAATTGCCTCTAGGTATGAGTGTCAGTGTGAATTGTTGTGCCCCGCGATTGGCTGGGCACTGTAACAGGCTGTCCAAGGGCTTGGAAGTATAGGCAGAAAGCAATTATTGAGAGGTTAGTTCAGAGGCATAGGCTTGTTCACCAAATAACAAGCAGATGCTCCACAATACAGAAAAAGATGTCGTGGACTTATAAAAGACAATTGTAGCTAAAAATGATGAGTGACAAAAGTAAAGCTCTCGATAGGTTTACTCAAGCTAAATCTTTATTCAACTCCTCCATGCTTCCCTCTTCTGACAGTTAACATTGTGAGCTCAAGATATGAAAGTTAGCTCTTATGTAGAAGTGGAAAATGGGAGTGTCTGAACTCAAGACATGCTGTGATACGCAGCACGGGTGCTGGAACCAAAATGTATGTGCCTCTTAAATGAAAGCCACTCACTTTTTTTAGAGACCATTATTTCCCTTCTCTTCTATTTTAAATGTCTAGTTATCTTTCTAGTGACACCCGTCAAGTTATAGGTAACACATGTTTTTAAATTATACAGCAATTATCTTCACTGGCCATATTCTCACCAGCACTTGTCGTCAAGTATAGCCCCTGTTGAAAAATAAATAAAATACTAAATGTAACCAGAATAGATAAATGCGTTTTAGTCTACGAGAGGATTAGGCAAAGGAAAAAATATACCAGTGCACTGAGAATTACAGTACAGTGAGCAACATTTCATATAAAATGCCACTACATCGAACATGCATTATTGGCTCAGTAAATCCAATGTAAGTGTTCTGTTTTGTTGATGCATGCCTCGGAAATTGAACAAGCCAATTGATTGGTGTGAACACCATTTTTTTTTCTTCTTCTTAGGCTATGTTTTATTCACTCCTTGTCCCGAGTGACCCAAACTGTGCAAGTGATTAATAGACATTTTTCAATAATTTACGAGGCCATTTCCCCTATACAAGTTCCGTTTCAAAAGGTGACACACCATTAAACATACAGTTGTGGGAATACATATAGATGTAATATATGTGAACGTTCATGTTTTATTACGATAAATTGGGCAGTGATAAGGACCTTTTGCAGTTAAATTCTTTTCAACATATTGTGTGTGTGTGTTAATAGTGAACATCCCACATGTGACTCTTTAAAAATCTGATACTGGATTATTCATAGAATGTTTGCAGGTATCCTTGTGGAATGCTCAATTCTCCAATGTGTTCTGCCAGGAAAGGTCACAAATGAGACTTTCTCTGTTTTAACTGTGCTTACGTGACATCATCCATTACTGCAGGATGATTCGACATGGCAGAAGAACATCTCGCAGGTGCAAATTCACTTTGACATTTTCAAAATGGGAGCGCGAGCATGTGTTGGGCGTGATCACCTCCCACAGCACATTCCATTTAAATGTCGCAAAATATCTGCAGGTGAGCACAAAATACTCACTTGGTTTCAAAACTCTCCCTGGATTTCTTGTTGAAATCTTTGGAGGATTAATGTCTCGAGTGTGTGTGTGTGTGTGTGTGTGTGTGTGTGTGTGTGTGTGTGTGTGTGTGTGTGTGTGTGTGTGTGTAGCGCGATATCCCAGAAAAGGCCTTAATATTGCACACATATGGCATTCTGTGAACAATAGATGCATATGTTGGGTCCTGTTATTGTGTATGTATTGTTTGATCATGCACCGTAGGGTTAAGTACTGTATAACGGTTGTTGCACAGACTTGTGGAACGAGTGTGAACATAGCCTGGGTACAATGTGTCTCAACAGGCCCCATTAGAGAAACAGCTTAAGCAAGTGTGTGTGTCTGTGTGTGTCTGTGTGTCGCTATCAGAACTGTGTGCTAACCGCTCATTCTCCATGTATATAGAGTTATTATATAGCGATATGCAATAGAATATAGAAACTAACCTTGTTGCGGCCACACAAGTGTATAGTTTACTTTAAATTATGCATCCTTTGCACTTCATGAATCTGATTGTGGTCAAGATGTTTGGCTGAGCATGTACGTTTATGACCGGGCATTTTGTCCGACAAATGTGGTAAGGTTAATTGCTATGTGACCAAACTTAGAACAGTGACTTCTGAACTGCATGGCCTTGTGATTGCTTTTCAGAAGAGGAAGTGCATAATTACTTTGAATACCCTTGCTGATGCCCTTCAACTGTCCTAGAGTGAGCAATCCTCTGCACCAGATGCCGAATTGAATTGAATTCCGTTATTGTCATTATACAAGTACAAGATTTAAAGCTTCGTAAATACGTAATCATAAAAAGATTTATAAACAATAAAAATGATTGGTAAAAAAATGCACATGAGGCAGCTATGGTGTTTTAGTGCAAGTGTCAAAGTGGAAGATAAAAGGTAAAAGTCTGAAGATTCCTAATTGATGTGCATCTGGCAGTGTTAAGGCTTTTTTTTTCATATAGTGCAGTGACAGTACTTAAAAGAGTCTAGATTAGGTCCTCAGTACAAAACTCGCACCCCATACCGGCATTGCTATTGTGACAGGGTAAAGTGAGTTAAGTTTTAGGGGTGGAACACTATTTTAAAAATAAACAATTTACAGTCTTCAAATGTCACGACACAGATGAAGGGTGCAAGTACAAATGCAACTTGCAAACTTGCAAAGAGAAACTTGAGGACTGACTTGAAGCCAAAGCCTGCAATTATTAATCAACTGTGACCACTCTTGCTCCATCACAAGAACACGTTAAATGTAAAAATGAAAGGGCAATGTGTGATGTAAGGGTTGGCAAGTCAGTAGCTTAATGTTCCCTGAAGTAAAGTGAAAATGATGTTTTTGTGTGTATACATAGTGTGTGTGCGTACGTGTCGACGCAGTTGACACATTGAATATAAATCCCTCTGGCATTGTCCTGGTCACGTATCCTGCCAGGTTGTTTCAGCGATTCTGAAGAAAGAGCTGGAGGAATGTCAGTGTGTAATTAGTCTATGACTTACTCTGCTTTGAAATGACATCGAATTGTACCTATTGTACCTACTAATTGTACCTTTTGGCACAAATTTCTCTTTTCAAACATGTGATCCTTTGGGTCTGCTGCACTGAGTAATGCTTCCTATTGCCACAGAATAGGACAATTCAAAACAAATAGCAATTCTCAACTCCCACTCAAACTTCTGATAATTGATCCTCTCTTTGTGTGTTAAGTAATTCTTAAAACTACAAAAGGAGAAGCCAATTGTCTTGAGCACAGGAGATGACGCCATCCATCTTCCTTTACTTACGTAAGGTTGGATTTCAGAAGCTAGTGCTTCAGTACGGCAGGACCAGACTTTCCTTAGCCTTAGCCTCTTTGTCCACAAACCAACAGGCATTCCAATGCTGTGTTTCGAGTCATCCCCAGGTTTTATTTCCAGTGGCACATGCACAGAATACCTCAGGAGGGTGGTTCACAAAAAGCTTCCTAATCAGATGCCCAAGCGAACTCATTGGGCTTCTCTCAATCTCCTGGATCATCAAACTTCTCACCATACCACTACGACAAAGCCCAATCACTTTGCGGAGGAATTTAAATTGTGTTCACTAGGATCCGAGTTCTTGTTCTATCCAACACAACCCACAGCTCCTGTACTGAGATGGGAGTAGGAACATATATCGATCGGTAAATCGATAGCTGCACCGAAACGCCTGTTCATCTCAAGCTCCATTCTCCCCTCGCTTAATAAGACTCTGAGATAAATGAACTCTTCCACTTGAGGAAAGATCTCACCCCTGACCTGAAGAGCACACTTCACTCATTTTGAACTGAGGACCTTTTGTCTCATATGGTGAATTTTATCCCAACCACTTCATACTTGGCTGCAAACCACTCAAGAAAAAGAAAAGAGGGAAAAAAACAGGTCAGATGAATGGTATAGTAAAACCTGATACCAGATATACTGTATTTGCACCACAGCTGAATGGACCTTGCCTGACCCTTTTTTTCTGCAAAGTTACAGCTGTAAATTTCAACATGGCATCTATGTGCATAATGCATTAGAAACAAATTGGAAAAAAAGAGATGTTTTCTAAACACATAAGTATGCTATAAAATATACAGAATACCATATATTATATGCTCAATGGTCGGTGCTTTTTATTCATCCTTTTGGAACTCTGTTGTTGTCTTTTTGTGCTATATTTTAATACCGTTGTCATATCCTGATGTCTGCTAGTAATTGTAATATGTATATGTATCATTCATTCATTTTCCTGAGCCGCTTATCTTCAAAACGGTCGTGCAGGGTGCTAGAGCCTATTCTAGCTAACTACAGGCACCAGGTGACTCCGTGGCCAGATAATTGGATGGCATAAGGAGACGGACAACCATTCACACTCACACTCATACCTAGTGTTCAACCAGCATTTATGTATATATTAGAGTAGTCATTCTCAATATATATTCCTCTATTTACATCCATTGTTGTGGTTGGAAGCACCGATCAATGTCAGTGCCAATGAGGATTGTGTGAAAGCTGTCATAGACCATCAGTGTCTGAAAATAGACAATTCCCAAAGGGGGGACAAAGGGGAAGTGAGAAAAAGATGGTTCAGTCTGCTCACATTTGAGATACAAAACCCTGCAATTCTGGGTCACTGGCAACGATAAATTATAAATCAGAGCTTACAGTAAACAGGCATGCATTCAAAAACTTTAACACACATTTTACACAATCCCTCAAAAAGAATGTGAAAGCCTTTTGCTATAATGTTGAAACATTTGCCAAAAAATTCAAGGAGAATTACTTAAAGCTAATTACTTTTTACAAATATGGTAAACTTTTCATGGGATCATTAAAGTTCAATTGAGAGCTTTATGTAATTTTACTCTTTTAAGCAGATGCCAAATTACATTTATTAATCTTCTCTATGATGACAACAATGTCTTGAAGGGATTTTCAGTGGACAAAAAATGATGCCATTCCTTGATTTCAATGCAAAATCTGAAAGGCTAATCGGGAGAAAATAAGAAACCAGGAGAAAAGAGTACATGTAGGATTTTCTCACAGGATGATGTGGTGACACCAGATGCAGAGTTGGCAATTTACCATGTAATAATGCCATAGAGTGGTATCTAAAAACCACACAACAGTCCTTAAAATTGGATTAAAAAAGGACCGTAATGACGGGGATGCAGATGAGCTTCTCTGGGATGGTTTATGATAGTTTGTGCAAACATTATTTGGTTATTGAAAGAGATTATTTCAGCACCTCTCTGGGTGGCTTGATCTCAGATGATCTCGAAGGTGAACATCCTGAATATGGAAGTACTCGGGCTGTATGGTTACATGTGGTCTGCGTTTGTGAGCCTGGTTGCATGTACTGCCAAATTCTCTCAAGTGCTTTGAAGGTGGCTTATAAGTAGAGAAATTATGATTTAATACATCAGCTCTGGTAGAAATACCTGCTGTCAATTTGGCAATTTTCACGATACTTCCAACTTGTGGTGTCTGTGGCATTTTACCCTGTGATAAAACTGAAGATTTCAGATGAGCCTTTTATTGTTGTCAATCTAAGGCACACCTGTGCAATAATCATACTATGTTATCAGTATCCTGATATGGTACGCTTGTGAAATTTTATGGATTCTCTCAACGAAGGAAAAGTTCTAGCTATCACAAAATAAGACAGATTTGTGAAAAACTATTTGAGAGAAATGGCTAATTGTGTATGTGAAAAATGATTTTGTATGTACATCCCAACGTGATTAGTTCCTATACAGTTGTAAATAAATGATGGTTAAGTGCAACATTTGTTGTTAAAGACAATGAATGAAATTTATATTAGCATATGAGTTAGTCTTTTTTTCTGCATGATGACATTACAAACTCTTGAAATGGATATTTTGTCTGTTTATGAAAATGGACAAACTAAGCGATCCTTGTTGACAGCAATGGTTTAGTTTGAAAAGAAACCAGAAGTTTTATGTTGTATCAGTGCTAAATATCCTTTCTAGCACGAGGGTATTGTGTCAACTTAAAAAATACTTCGTCAAGCCTGTAATAACATCGTACGTCGTAGCCATTCTGCAGTTGGTGGGGTTTATCAGATTGATTAGTATGCTTGAGAATGCCTCCGATATCTTGAACGCAGCCAATCTAGTCATAGCTGCAGGCGGTGGAATCTTGCCCTTAATACTGCTATGGTGTCACAAACGAGATGCAAAGCATTATTAAAGTTTTTTGTGAGATTATAAATTGAGTCAGCATTAGAAGTAATGGGAGTTTCCAAGTGTAAAAGCCTAGAGGGGGCCGAAGGGTTGAAGCATTATTGTTCCCTGGTTTTGGACCGAAGTATAACAATGGCTTAAGACTTCAAACTTGACAAAGTAATAGTAAGACATACTAGTACTACAGCAAAGCACCATTACATCTGAGGTTGCAATACCAAGGATTAAAACTAAATCAAACCCTTAATAGGGGCCAGTTCATGTAGTTGTAGTAGCTGTGGAAGAACTGTCATGTATTGTATGGAGAGCCAAGATAAGTGCTTCCAACGGGGAGTTCATTTTTATATTAAAGTCGCCAATGATTATTTTACTGTATAACCTGTCTAAGTGATGATTTATGTAACATATTGTAAAAATTCATCTCAGATGTTCCAAAAAAGGACCAGAGGGGCATAGGTAGTGACAATATATTGTGTGATGATACAGCCACCATAAGATAATCATTTATGCTAGGGCCAAGGAGCTGACTGGTGAATTCATAAAGTTTGAAAAATGCGCCTCATTACAGGCTTAAAAATGCACTGGGTTTTAACTAAGTCTCTCACAGACCAATTATCATGAACCCTTACAAGCTCACTCCCCAGTAAAGCTTCAAATGGAAGTGGTTTGGTAAAATGACTCCAAGTTTCCATAAAGTGCCAACATCAATACTTTTTTCATAGTAACAATCTTATCGACTTTAAAACAATAAGAATAATAACTTTCAAACCCTTGTGACTCTCCAATCTACGTTTTTTTTTCCTCCGGTGCTTCCTCCCACATCCCAAATACATGTGGTCAAATGATTGATCACTCTAAATTGTCGATTGGTATTAGTGTTTGCATGAATGATTGTTCGTCAAATTGTGCCGTGCAATTGGATGGAAGCCAATTGGTGTCCCCCCGAGTACTGCCCAAATTGGGCTGGCAGATGCTTCAGGACCTTGTGAAGGTACGCAGAAAAGAAAAGGAATGAATGAATTTTGAAAGGAGAGTTTCTTTGACTTTATGAAAGGATGCTTTCCAGTCAGTTTTTGACGACAGATGGAACAAGTCCTGCTCAAACACCCTGACACGCCTCGGCTTTATATTCCTGGCCTGGTGACATGTATCCTAACGGATTCTGTTTTAATCCCTCTTCACCTTCCATGAGCTCACTTCACTTATTCTGGATTCTCCTCTCTCTCTCTCTCTGAGAGTCTCCAGCAGATTTTGTCAGCTGGGCCTGTGTGTTTGTGTATGTGCATGTGAGCATGAACAGGGTAAGTGAGAGAGAGAGACCGACAGGAGCTTGCCTAAATCCCAGGTAAGTGTAAAGCTTTTCTGTGGGAGAATTTCATTTCGTCAACTCTCATCCCGCACACAGAAAGTAGGCGGAGGAGTTTCCTAGTTATGAATCCAATAACTGGGTCGTGTATGTTCATGTGCGTATGAGAAAGAGACAAGGAGGCACACATGGCCTGTTTATGGGAGTGAAGGTTACGGTACTCCAATAAATTCAAACTGAAGGTTAAAGAAAAAAAGGACAAGGAAAGGCGAGGACAGGTATGTGCGTTTGTGAATGTTATAAATGTGTGTCAAGAAGCAAACTTGCTCAAGTGCCAATATGAGTCTGTTATGCATAGATATAGACGATAAATGTGACACAGTGCCACCTTGACTTTGCCTTTCACAGATGTGCACAAATACATGCACACACATGAACCACACTCCCAGAAAGTGCACCTTAATAGTAGGATATAGCACATTGATCTTGAGAGCTGAGGTCAGACCTAAATCATTAAAGGTCACCATGGCGACCAAATTGAATTAAAGCCCTGCTTGATAGTCTTGGTGATGCACATTAAAAAACACACACTCCAACACATGCACATTAATCACACAGAGAGAAGCCATAAAATACATTGATGTGCGTTTCTTATCCAAATAGTAAGAACAGAACTACACATTGAATTAAAGCAAGAGGAGCACAGATTTCCAGAAAGCAGCATGTTAGGAAGCATTGCAGACTGATTAAATTACAGTGTAGGTTGGTCTGGGTCACTGCACTGGTCTTCTGGCACTATTGACTGCCGCTTTGACGGAGACAGGCACCGTCGGGGTCTGCCTGTGCTTAATTAACTACAAATATGACTCTCTTGATATAAAAATAGGAATGCATGTGCCGAGAAGAGAAGCTTGAAAACAGAAGTGCATTTTTTTCTCTCTCATCTGCATGGAAAATCAAAAGCAACACCAAATCGCTCAATATAGTATTTTTAATGAGGTCTTACAAATTAATTAAGGTGCATGGTTTATTTTGGAAGTGAACATATTTTTAAAGAACAAATTGCCAGTATATTGAGTCCTTACTCTGACTGTCTACTTTCAAAATATTCTCAGTCAAGAGACTTAACACTAAATCCAGACAATCCAATGTCTGAATCAATGTGTGAACCTTTTGTTAGTATGTTGTCACTTGTGGATACGTTTCAATCAAAATCCCCTAAGATTAACTCCAACTCAAACTTTACCTTGCCATATTGTTCACTTGTGTTTTCTTTCCACCAGACATGGCCAATAACAAAATAAGTTGTCTCCAATTACACATAGAATAGGTCAGGATCCAATCTCCTCTTACATAGTCTCGTCCGATTTCTACAAGAAAACCTATGGATACAGAAAAGAAAAAAACGTTTGAAAGGAAGAAATCTCAGATAAAGAGGGCTTTCTGGGCCATCATATCCAGCAGCCAGTTAGTTCAAGATTGAGACAAGGAGTAGACAGTTTTTCTATCAGAGTAGAAAAAGAAAGAGAAAAGGGTGGAGTAGCTTGGGACAGGGACAAGAGCCATTATCAACCTTGCCACACACAAGAGTAAGACAAGATGAGACCAGTTTCAATCTATGCCAATAGGTTCAAGGCTTTAGCCTTGTCATTGGCTGCAACAGATTTGCATCAGGGCATTAATAACTTGATTTATGATTAGGTTCATTGTCCATCTACCTTTGGTCCCATGTAAAAAAAAAGCGGAAAGCACATTTTAACCTGCGTTTCTCAACTACCAGGGAGTAAAAACGTACTAACCGCTTCTGAACAAATAGTCTGCAATTAATTTTTGTTCAGCAAATTGCTCCTAATGACAGCCATCACAATGGTGGTCCGCTCATAACACCATGGTCCCTTGACTCAACAGTCCCAATTACAAGCATATAAATGTGGGCCACTATAAGCACAAAGCATCACCAATAAAGGGGGGGGGGTAAGAAAGACAAAGAGAAACAGATTAACTATATCGTAGTAGAGTGCATGGATCCCGATAGGGAAGCGATGCGGACTACAAAATGGTGCTCCCTTGGCTGTCTAGACCAGTGGCAGCACAACCCAAGAGATGAGCCAGGACAAACCCTAGTAATCCATGACCATAAGCTTTTTCATAACGGAGGGTTTTATCTTTATTTTTGAACAAAGCCTCTGGTCTACATCACGTAGATGTTTCCAGACGAATGTTTGACATAGGACTTCCCATTCTATTTTGAAAATGTTTTATTTTTTTTCCTTTTTTATTTTAGGTCAGGCATTAGACCAGGGTTGGGCAAACTACTCCACAAATGGCCGCAGTGGGTGCAGGTTTTCATTCCAACCCATAACAAGAACACCTTTTCAGCAATTTGGTGTCCTACAAATGCAATCAGTAAATTCAGTCAGGTGCGTCTTTTTTTCTGCAGAAATCTTATTGCTTAAAGTGCCTTTGCTGGATCGGTTGCAACAAAAACCTGCACCCACAGCGGCCCTCGAGGACCGGTTTGCCTACCCCTACACGTTCCTTATTGACATTGTAAACACAAACTTAAGTAGTAGTCCACTCGATAACTAGTGAATGACAAACACGGCAGCCCATTATTTTCAAAGAATACCCAATGTGTCTTCAAACTAAGCTAATCATCAACTGCAACAGACAAAATAAGAGGGAATATATGTTAGGTTTGTCCTCACTCCTTGGACCGTATACTCCATCATCTCCTCTTGATCTCTCTCACCCTAGCGTCATACGTATTTGAGCTTTACTGATGTTTGGCTGTTAAGCACAACTTTAATTATGTCCATGACCCTTAAGGCATCACTTAATGTGAATCGTCTCTGAGCGCTGAAGGGGACATAGCCAGGCCAGATAAGGGTTTCCCCAATATGAGCTTTGACCGCTGTGATAGCTTCCCCTCCTTTCATCTGCCCGCCTACTTTCGTGTACGGGGGTGAGTAGGTGGACCCTTTGCCCTCTCTGAATCCACAGTTAGTAATCTCAAACATCAATGCTTTGAAGTACAATAACTATATAGCAGCATACTCTTGAGTGTTCTTTGTTGTTTGACACAAATTAGCTGAACAAAGTGTATTACCTTGTGTTCAATGGGTTGGTCCAAAAGCATCATAAGCAAGAGTCATCTTTTATTCAGTAAGCACTGCCTGAATTCAACTAAATAGTCAGAGTCGCCTTATCAAACCCCCTGTCTGTCATCAAATGCAAAAAAAACATATTCATGTTATTTCTGCCACCCAGCCACAGCAAGGTTTTGATCTGGTTGATAGCATTTTTAATGAGGTTTTACAAAGGCAAACAAGCATGAGTAATGCAGGTGGAGGGCAACTACAAACAACCATGGGAGAAAGAAGAAGAAAATATGTGTACAGTAAAAACTGAACATACAAACAAGTTTTCAGTTTGAAATACTAAAGGTTTCCACTGGTGTGAATGTGATGGAAATGCAGCTGTTAATCTATTCCTACCCTACGATTGGCAGGTGACCAATTCACTATGTGGCTCACTTCATGCTGAAAATCAGTCAGTTAGAAGGAACAACCCGATTAAAATTAGATTTAGCTTGTATATTCTTCATTTTAATGTTCCTCTTTACTTTAACATTTACAAATGTATCTTTACTTTAACATTTACAAATGTAAATCACCATTGTTGTTTCGTTTGCAATGTTGTCAGGGGTGGTGACGTAAATCAAACGTAACCTACTACTTTTTTCTCAATTATTTAGTTTTTGTCTTGTTTTTTTGTGAAAGAATTGCAAGCTTACTCAGCTCTCATTATTTCTTCTGGAATTGTTAAACAAATGGAAGCGTATCAATCTATGAAAGTATCAACACGTAGGCAGCCTGGTGTTCTTTGATTTTATTCTAACGACTATCTGTAGTACCTGTTCTTATTGTTCTGGTCTGCCCTCAAAAGGTTGATGGGTAATTTGTTAGAGCACCATTCATAGTGTTCAGTCATGACCTGCTTGTGTGCTTCTTTCAATTAAGAGAGCAGTTTGTTTCAGTTGTATGGGTCACAAGATCAGTAAGGGAAAGTAAATTCTTAAGTCTTCTTACCTGATTCCACGCATCACTTACAACATCATTTTAAATAACCTTGCACGATGCATTGCTGGTTCACAGTGTTGGAGTACATTAAAAAAATTCTACCAAGAAAGAAAGAAAAATTGTTATTCTCTAGTGCGGCTTACTATATATGTTCGTTCTTTCTTATGCATTTTTGGATAGTGCTACTAATTCTGCAGAGCGACTTAGTAGAGTCCGAAAAATACAGTACGTAATGGTTTTCATAACGTGTGTCAAGTGAAGTCGCTAAAAGAAACATAGGCTCCGATTAGACCTCAGTGAAGTGTATGCTGATGGCTCTAATAGTTTTTTTTGGCAGTTTTTTACTCTGTGGTCGGTTAGATTAGCAACGAGTGAGTGTTGTAATTAGAGATGCAATGAGGGTGCTTGGCTGTTTAGCTGCACATGGGAGGCAAGAGGAGATCTACTGGTGGGAAGAGAACTCATATTGAGGATGGAATACGTGCTGTTTCTCTATAAGTGGACGTAGCAGCGGGTCAACATAACCTCGTTCAACGGGTGTGTTGTCTCAAAGAGCAAGTGAAGTGCATACCACCAAGCTTTTTCTTTCGCCAAAGCAACCTGCGGTTTCTGTGATGGTATTTCCATGAAAAGACATTTCTGCACAAAACCTGACCAACACATTTAATTAAAGTACTAAGTTAACATTGATTTTCCATACCGCTTAAGAAGTGGTGGAGCCTATCCCAGCCAACTATTTGCACCAGGTGGGGGGTACCTTGAATTGTATATTGAAATGTATATATGTACAATGACAATAAACCCTTCAATTCAATTCAATTCAAAGGCCAATTTAGAGTGATCAACCAGACTACCATGCCTGCCTGTGGGATGTGGAAGGAAACCAGAAATCCCGGCAAAAACCTATACAAGCCCATAGATAACATTCAAACTCCATTTAGGAAGATACGAACCAGGGATTGAAACCTCAATCTCAGAACTGTGATTCCGCCACGTTAACCACTCCCCCAACGGGCTGCTTAAATTAACATTAAGGGTCAAAATTGTCGATGCATCCCGAGAATATGTAAAGCAATGTTCATCCACTTTCTGTAGCATATATTAGGATACATACATACATTATATACATAGTATATATACATGAATTCATTAAGATTCTAAGTGAGAAGGAACCTTTCCTAGCTGACTTTAGGGCAAAGGTTGAGCAAAACAGGTTGCCAGCGAGCTGGCTTACACTCAAATGTACGCATATGTACAGAATTTTTTCCTATCAAACAAAAAATCCCACACGAGAATTTTGAAGTGCGTATTGCATAGATGAGTAAGTGATAACAATGCACCATAGTAACAAGTAAGCATGTAAAAACTGCAATTTTCGTATCCATGGAGAATTCAAGATGAAATTCATAGTATCCCAGATGAGATGTTGCAGCAGTCAACAAGAAATATCAACAGCAGAGTTTGAGAATGTATTGTATACAGAAAGACACCATCGGAAAAGTGCCATTTTAAAGCAATGAAAATTTCATGAATGCTTCTTCAAAAGCCGTGTTTTAAAGGTTTCATTTTCAAGGAACAAAATATGCTTTTTCTTTGTCTTTAGGGTTGTCTTGGAAAAAAAAAAATCCAAAAGAATATCCACCCTCAACACTTGACAAATTTAGTCAAAAGATGAAATACAAGGATATAAACTGATACACTCATACTAAAATGTAATATTGGGATCTTAAAATAACCACAATACTGAATTATATATTGCTGTTTTAAATGTTTGCGATGAATTGCCAAAAAGAAGCTTCAATGCAGTTTGGAAGGACAAATGACTGAATTGCCATTATCGTTAGAGATAATAAACAGCCTATTGCAGAATTTCCACTCAGGAAGTTAATCATGAGAAATATAAATTTATTCAGATAATCTGTTAATGACACATTAGAAATTCTCAACTGACTTGCAACTGAAGTTAAAGTGTAATAATTGCTTTGCACTGGCTCCCTTAATTTAACACTTGTATTATTAATACTTTTTTTCAATGAACATGCATGACTTGAATATTTGTTTCTGCGTCTGATAACTGAGATTAGTTCCCCCCTATGATTGCATCAATATACCAAAGAAGTTGAAATGCACTACGGGTCAAACTCCCACACACTAAATAAATCTGTTAATATTAATGTATAGTGTACAAATATCCAATCACTGTTTATGCCTTTATGCCACCTTTGGTTGTAATGTCAATGAACATGTGCGACATTTTCTGAGATTTCTTATGTCTAGCATTGTAAAACAACAATCCGTACTTAAAAAGCAACATGACAGTAATTTCGAACCAAGCTCAAAGATATGAATTGGATTTCTCTATTGCCGTACACATGAAAGGAAAAACACACAACAGGACGTTTTAGCATTAAATTCATTCAAGAGCTCGAGCACTCACTTGAACACTATGTGGTCTTTGGCCATATCTCTTGATCTTATATGCCACCTGGAAACAAAACAAAAAGTGAAAATAAAATCCCTCATCTTGTACACATTTTGTTCTGTTCTTTCCAACTATGATCATATCAGACTTTTCCGGTAACCAAATATACCTTCGATAAATTGCGGCACAAGCAATTACATAGTAGCCACTGGTAAATTTAACTTCCATTTACATTTAGATTACAGAATATTTCGCTTCTTTACCGCCGCTGTGTGAAACCAATATGTGCACGGCTATGGCTATCCTGTATGGAGACGCACACAACTGTGACATTTTTATATTGCCACAAATGCATATGTGTGTGTCTGTGCAGAGACACACACAGAGTGGACAGAGAGCTTGCTGTCTTCAAACAAAAAGCAATAAATCTCAATATTCACACATGGACACAAGCACACATGAGAGTGATTAATTCTAATTTTTCAAACCACATTCATATTGTCCATAGCTGATGTTATTTTAGCATCTATAATTTATCATGTCCACTGTTGTGCTCATCATTGATAAAATAACTATTGTTCCTTAGGGATAGTTGAATCAATAAATTCAAAATCTGAACTGTGACACTCATTTACCACAATATATAGACAATTTTTGACCAAGATACACAAAAAAAATACCAAAGTTGAATTCGGCTTGAAGAGAGAAAAAAAATTATTTACTTAAAGTAAGTAGAGTAATCTTACACATGAATCAGTTATCTTTTAATTCAAAGGAAGACTTAGAAAGTAATGTGACTAATTTTAAGATGCAAAAACAGAGCCAGATTGAGTGGACTGATGTTAAGAGTATGAATGATTGGGCAGTATAATTTAGAAGTGACCAGTCAAGGTTATCCTCTATGTTTGCCACTCTGTACAAAGTCAAAAGGAATAAGGTCAGTCTTGCTGCAAACCAGAGCTGAACAAGAGCATTGGGGAATGGATGGATAGACTGATATGAAAATGTGTGGCAAAAACTGCTTGAATTGTGGTGAAATGCATGAGATAAAACCAGAGGCCAAGTGGGATGGTGTCTAGTTATGAAAAAGATTCCACTTTTGACTCTTTGGAGGGTATCAGTGACACACATGGATAGTCACCCACACACTATCCCAGCTTGTGGATCCCAATAGTGAATATGACTCTTAAGCACTATGCCTACGATAGCAATATGCAGCCCAACTGTAATATTTCAGCAGCTTATAAGTAGAGACAAGAAAGGGAGAGAGCCAGAGGCAGCAACTGGGGAAAACAGATACCACCATGGTTTTTGCCTCCGCTCTTTTTCTTTTAGAGTCCCCCACCCACAGAGTCAGACCCCCACACCCTGCCGCCCTCCTTTTTCTGCATCTATTCTACTGCATCATTTCCACCAGTAACGAGTGCACCATAAGCAAGGAGAGAGCAATGAAGAGATGTGGTACTTAAGGGAATTAGGGTGTTTAAAATATAAAGGTTTCCTCTTGTGGATAACCAGGGCAAATATAGAACCACCTTCGATTCATGTTTATTCAAACATGGCCAATTAGTGTTCATCTGTCACCAGTTTTATGGTCTCTGAAGAACATTATTAAAAACTGAAGAGAGCCTTTGCTTTCTTTTTTTCATCATTTAGCAACCTTAGATGTATGAGATAATTCTGTTTGCATTGTTTAGAGTGCAATCGGTCCTAACTGTACAATACAATTCTTTGGATACCGATAGCGGTTCCAACGCACCTGAGTGCCGATACTTTACAAATACCATGCTTATGTAAATTAATGCTTCTGATTGTTTTTTTTTCTTCCCAAAAAGAAACAAAAACACATTATACTATATAAGAGGTGGCAAACATATCGGCCCGTGGGCCACATTGACTTTAAAAATTTGACAGATGGGCTGGATCAGCACAAGATACGATACATATAAAAAACTGCATCCGGTAACAGTACGTATGAAACATAAACAGAAAAAAAGGGCTAAAGTATTAACATACTCATCACTGATGATTAAAGTGAAAAGTATAAAGTACATAGTAAAGTAAAAAGGAATATATTAAAAAATATTAAAATGTCATTTAAAAAAAGATAGACGGGCTGTAAAACACAAAAAAACAAATAAGAGTGGACAGAGCTACTGCCACTGGCTTCCGCGGGACGGCGCCATCTTGGGAAAAACAAAAAACAAAATTCTTTAGACAACGTCTGCGGGCCGGATTAAAAGGCTTTGTGGGCCGGACATGGCCCGCAGGCCGTAGTTTGCCCATGCTATATTCAATATTGTTTTGCAGTTGTGTAGAGCTCTTCAATAGTTTATCTATGTTAATCAGAGAAAAACACATGAACACTGACTAACTAGTGTGTTAAAATGCAGTAGTACAACATAAAAACTAACGTACTAAATAGAAAGTGTGTGTCTGTATGTTTAGGGGGCGAGATGTTATTTTATAGTACTCATGTCTATATGGGATAGTGAAAGTCTAATGAAGTTTCTTGTGAATGTAACCGTACCAGATCTGCTGGGTGATATATTGCATTTGTTTTCTCATTTAGAATTCGAATGGACGCATGCATGCAGTTGTACACCATTACTTCCTCTATCAAAGTTCAAGTAAAGTAGGAAGTTAATTGCATTAATATTTGACTCCAATCTAACAACAGAGAAGGCGTATCCTAAAGACATCATTGTATAGAACACCTACCATGAGTTACTGGAATTATAATAACGAGGGAAGAAAAGGGCTTTTAATTCAATAGTTGCCATTGACTTGATTTTCAAAGAATTTTAATAACTCCAACTTATTATGGAGCGTTCCAGCCACATAAAGCGAATGTTCTTTCTTGGAAAACTTTGAAGGCTAATTGTAAACCATTGTTGCACTAATTCAATTAAATTAACTTCTTACAATGCCCGCATGTATTGCTTTGTACTTGTAGCACTCATCACACCAGTTTGACAAGAGTTTTAAACCGCTTTCTTAAAACTTTTCATCAAAACATTTCATCCTCCCTCAACAGTTTTATGTTTGGAGCAACTCGACTGGCCTGTCTGTAAGTGAGCCACACCTTTTAGTTTGGCGAGCAGGGGCAGAAAAATCAAATAATAGTTTGTCTCATATGTGGCGTGATGTGGGGCTGATGGAGAAAGTGTAGTAGTAGTAGTAGTAGTAGTAGAGTATTTTGCAATTATCTTGAACCACAGTTGAACCCAGAGCATTAAAGTTAGGTGCTCTACTTGCCACTAACAAAAGATGGAAACTGTCAATCATGAACACATTTGAGCCACCTTGCCCTCCCATAATTGTCTTGTCAACCCTTTGGCGGTGTATCTAAATCCCAGTCTTTGTTGACCAGTGTCGAAGTATTGTTTGTGTTTGAGTGTTCTTCGTGTTCGAGTATGGATTACGTTTGAATATTGTTTGTTTCTGTTTGAATATTGTTTGCTTGTGTTGGAGTCTTGTTCATGTTTGAGACATCTTGTCTCAACTCATTTTCTGAACCTCTTTGTACTCATTAGGGTCGCGCGAGTTGCTGGAGCCAATCCCAGCTGTCTCCGGGCCAGAGGTACAAGGAGACGGACAACCATGCATACTCACACCCATACCTAGGGGAAATTTAGAGTGTCCAATCAGCCTATCATGCATGTTTTTGGAATGTGGGAGGAAACCCATGCATCCCCGGGCCACCCTGTTTGAGATGTGTGTTATATTGATGTGCTGCTTCCCCTTTTTTGTTTTCCCTAGCAAGTATGTTTTGTAATGTAGCTGATTTTTTATGTTTTTTATACATAACAGAAATGACCTGCTGGGCCTCTGACAATCCTTGTGTAGCTTTGCTTTTCTTTGATTTAGTATTAGCACTCCAGTCAACTATACAAAAGGAAAGACTCAGGTCTTTGCACAGTAAGTGTCAGCTTTGTTTTATTTGAATTTGGGTCTTTAGAGAAAATCGTATCAGCTTGCTTCAAGAATGCTCACAAAACATTTTACTTAGCTGGCATAATGTCATGTCTGCCTATCCTAGATGACTATGGGCAAGTGGTAGGGTGAAACCTAAATTGGAAACATAGTGAAAAATGTAACACAAATATAAAATATTCTCTAATCTCACCTCTCAAATGTAAACTAATATTTAATCATCTTAGTTTTGAGTCAAGTTTTGTCCTCTAATGCAAGTTATTTCAATTAATAACAATCATTGCATTTACTTACATGATATGTTTCCATTATAGCTGATTTAGATTTTATATTCATGTTGGATAACTTTATTCATCCCGTATTTGGGAAATTTCATTGTCACAGTAGCAAGAGGGTGAGAATACAGACAAAAGAAAATACATTTTAGACATAAATAGATAGGTAATGTTGAGGGCAAGGATAATTTTGAGTGCACTGCGATTTGCCAGACAGACTATTGATAGTGTCAGACATCAGCAGAAAAGCCATACAGAAATTGGAAAATGTATGGCATAATAAATTTCCTTGACATCATCTCCAAATGAATGAGACATGGACAGAGTTTCCCTTTAAACTAGTCACAAAAAATAAAATAAAAAATAAAAATGAAAGGAATTTTTAAAAAAGGCCATAATGAGAGACATGAGAAACCCATTAAACATTTATTGTTAATTTTTTTTCCTCAATAACACCGAGTAAAGCTTTGCTGTTATGGTTTCCCTTGATCGCACTGTCTTGAAAAAAGTAAAAGTTTGGTTCTTTTATCAGTAGAATGAAAGAAACACTGTGACACGGTGCAAAACAAAAGCTTGAACCAGATTTTTATATTTATTTTTACACACTAGGTCCTCATTTGACGTCCTGATTTGCTGGAGGATATCCCATCTTACATTAGGCAAAAGATGAGGTACATTCCGGATGTTTCCCAGCTAATTACATGGCAGTAAATGATTAGAAAATAATGAGATCAAGTGGACTTAAATCTGATTCCACTGAGATCCATGATGATCATTTTTCAGTATGACATGCTTCGCATGCCCTCAATGAACATTAGATTGTCAATGTCTGTGTGTCAAAAGAGCAGGATGGGTCAGTCCAGATGTTTTCTTCATATTTCTTCACATGATACTTGAGAAGGTAAGGAATCCCCGATGAGTACAAAGACAAAATTGAGAGCCATCGCACACTCACTGGCAGGCAACCTTGCTTTGAATCGCATATGTGTGGCTGGCTGGGAGGCGATTTTCTGAAGCTATAATGTCAGTTTCAAAGAGCTGACACTTTTGAAAGCCGGCGAATCGGAAAGGGCTTGCCCTGACCTTGAGCACGTGATAGAGATCTGGCACAGAAGTACAAGGACTAAAGGCCACTCACTGTAATAAGTTGAGTAAAAAGGAACAGCCAAAAAAGTGTTTCGCACAAGTAAGGATCCATCTATTGTTTGATTTTCTTTCAAATATTCCTCATTTTGGTAACAGGTGAGTTGACTTTGACTATTGAGGTACATCCCAAACTAGTCGCCAGCCAATCACTACGTAGAAAAACAACCATTCAATATCAATGGTTCAATGGTATATATATATATATATATACAGTGTTCTCGTTACCTCTGCGTCCTGCGTCTGATACGCACAGCTTTTCTTCCAGACGCACAATTTCAAGTAATGTGCTTTTTTCGGACGCAAAGAAATTTTTATCAAAAAAAAAATATAAAAAAAAAACACATATATCCGATAGCAAACCAATTTATTCCACATAATCTTTGCGAAATAATTCTCGCGTGAACGAGACTAGCAGACACTAGCAGACGAAGGAGAGAAAGCGATAGCAAGAGTTTCGTAATAGTGTAAGAAAGATAAAAAATGTTTCAGAAAAAGCAAAACAGTCTGGATAGTTATTTCGCAGTTAAAAATACAACTAGTAAGAAAAGAACTGCAGAAGATTCGATCGATGATCATGAAGCAAAACGGGGGAAGCAAGGAAAAATACGCACATTTCAAAAGACTTTTGGCTGCAAAGAGAGGAGGATCTACGAGCTGAAAGACTAGTACAATGATAAATAAACCCTAACCCTAAACCATATAATAAATAAATTAAATCTGAATGTTTATATACCGTTGTTTATGTTTTATTTGCATCCGTAGTATGTTGGGACTCGTGACAAGTTTCCTGGGACGCACAGTTTTCAGACAAGCGAATCCCTGGGACTCGCAGTGTGCCAATTGTAAAATTATCACTGTATATATATATATATATATATATATATATATATATATATATATATATATATATATATATATATATATATATATATATATATATATATATATATATATATATATATATATATATATATATATATATATATATATATATATATATATATATATATATAAAACACTGACATTTAAATGAAGATGATAAGTCCAAAATTAATAATTTATTTCTAACTTTATTTTTTTCTGACTTTATGCCATTAGCAGTTTGGTTAATTAATACATAAGATGTGTACAAAGATAAAATAATCAACAGTTTTCAGAGCAGTAGTGAAGAGGGTCACTCACCTGACTTCGGATTCCTGCTGGTGATGGTGTGATTGTGAGTGCGGATGGTCGTTTGTCACTTTGTGTGCCCTATGACTGACTGGGGACCAGTCTAGGGTGTAGTCTGCCTTTTGCTGGAAGTCAGCTGGGTTAGGCTCCAGCAGCCCCCACAACCCTCTCGGGGATGGGCGATATGGAAGATGAATGAATTAATGAGTTTCCATGAGCATGAACATAACATTCTGAGATCAGCAGCTGCTGTCTCTCTCCTGAGACCTCATAATGGTTTGGTTAAAAATATATAGTTGAAAAGTCACATAGTTAAGTCACTAGAGACATGACATTTGTGTTTTTGAGGGATGGGGGGGGGGGGTAAAATGTTTCTAAAATATAACTACTGGCTCTCGATATGCTGATATTCATTGTATAAAATCTTAATTTTTCCATCATTATTCAAAGTAACATATTTTTATATATTTTAACAAGACCAAATGATAAAATTCTTGACATTAACTTTTTTTTTTTACATTTTAGATGTGTGCCTTAATTAGCTTGGCAGCATCTCCTTTAATTTCAGCACCCTGTTAGTGAACAGCTCCGTAAAAGCACTCTCACGTTCACTTTTAAGCCCCTCATCTTAAAAAACAGCTTTAATGAATTTACATTATATGACTCATTCAAATTGTAAACAACACACAGTGACTCGCACAAACTCACAGCTGTGTGGAAAGCAATACATACATATATATATATACAAACTGAGTAGCATTGCATCCACACATCATGCTGAAACGGGATAACTGAAGAAAAGGGGGGAGAGAAATAGAGTGAGAGAGGAAGAGAGAGCGAGTGAGAGAGCGAGAGAGAGAGAGAGAGTATGTATATTTCTTCCGTGGGAAAGAATTTGATCCACATCAGCCTGTCTTGATCGGTTGGATCTCCGATGGATTTACGCCTCGACCGCCCTGCGCACCTCTGGATTTATTTTATAGCACGGGGACGTCTTAAATCTGTTGCCAATCAATAAAGAGCATCAAGAGGCAGAGCAGAGTGTCACACCTCCTTCTTCAACATTTTTCCGTGCGCGGAGTAGGAGCTGCACAAGTGAACCTACCCAAGAGGAAGAAGGGATGAGGGGCAAAGAGGTGGGGGGTGAGCTCGGAGCCCCTTCCAAAAAAGGCGCGCATTCATTCATCTCAGCCTGACCGAGGACAGCATGCCAAATGCGGCGCACTCCAGAGGCTTAGCTGGGTCCCAAGTATTGAACATGTGTACCCGGAGTTCTTCTTCCTTACTCTCCATGTGCACGCTTGCGACTGAGTAAGTAGCTAAGTGGGGTGGCTGGGGGGAGGGGGGGGGGTTGTGAGGACCCAGTCGGTCCTAGTAGGTCTGCGGCCACTTTAAAACACTCTAGGAGGACACAGGGAGGCAAACACAGAGGTGGTCGTAATGGGCCCCGAGCCCCGAGAGTCCCGCGGGATGGCGTGCGGCGCCTGTTACTACCTGGTGATCAGCTCCACGCATCTCAGCAACGGACACTTTCGACGCGTCAAAGGGGTCTTCAGGGGGCCACTGTGCACCGCAGGAGCTTGCGAGTCACCGGTAGGTACCCACTCTCATCTTTTTCATCTTTGTGTACTCAGTTTACTTGGAGCTTTTTTCTAAATGCTTTCTCATAGCAAAGTAGTATTAAAGTCTCATTTCCACAGGCAATTCTACATTTAATGACATCGCTGATGAGCGAACCGTCCTCTTTTTATTAGTATTATTGTGCAGGGAATAATAACGAGAATGCCACAGTTGAGTATTCAGGAAGGAAGTCATTGTCTTATAAGATAATCCTTTCCTCCCAAGGCTATGGGAAATAAACAAATGGAATTGCATTAGATGGCTTTCGGGTGGAGATGAGGTGTTATGTTGTAAATTGCACTAATTACCTGAGTTTTTTTTACTAACTAATAGAATGTGAGTTCTATTGTGTGTGTACTGGGAAAAACTCCACATCTTTACACATTTCCATTGGTCTTTTCAACCAACACAATGGTATTTGATGTCAAACAAGCTGTGGGACTGGGTTCTTCAGTGTGTGTGCATTTAAGAGTGTCTTATGGCATACATTTTGCACAATTTGTTAGCGTGAAAAAAGACCTAAAGGAACTTAAAGGAATTTTGTTGCATAGTTGGCAGAAACGAGCAGCTGGTATACATGGTGGTGTTACCGCGTGTTGCTGGAGTCATCACTATTCTGTCATGTTTGGTCCTGGCTTACACTAACAAAGCGGTTGTGGGGACTTTGGCAGAGATGCAGAAAAAAGTTGTTCAGAAGACCTGGGAACTTTTTTTCAAAGAAGCTGACCATTCTGGGTGAGGGGCATGCCATTGGTGTACCATTGGTGCCATTGGTGCCATCTCACACACCCACCTCCCAAAATAGTTTTTCAGAAAAACACAGAAAATTAGACTATTCTTACGGGGAATGTTGAACACAAATTATTTGGACCTAAATAATTTAGTGTGAAGAAATCCAAAGCAAAACAGCATTACTAATAGAATGCTTTTCGCACACAGGCAACCGGAGAGTACCTTACTTTCATGGGTGCTCAAGAATTATAGACCAAGAAATGGTGGAAATTAAATGAATCTCTTTCAACACCAAACTCTGGCAATCATACAACCTTTAGGAAATTTATAGGCAATGTTTGAAGTACTATTTGAACTCTGCTAAATGTGTTATCTGGACTTAACATTATGACCTTCAAATATTCCTTAATGTTGAGTGATCAAGGGAGCTAAAAAAAATAAAACAAGAAAATTTCCTGCGTACTTTTGGAAGCTGAGTCTATTCCCATAAGGGAGAAAATTGCTGAAGATAGAGGAGCTGTTGGTAATGCAAGAAGTCTAGCGGTTTAACTTGTTCTATCCTTCATCAATCCTGAAAGTTTTTATTTACTCAAACTAAAACAAACATTTTTTTCAGATTTTAAAGTGCTTCTATTTTGACATGCACTTGTGGAGGCTACAATGTCTTGAATATTTTCAACTTGGAGCTATTGTGTCGCTAAAAAGTGACTGTTTTTCAAAGAAGGCAACTGGTGACCTTCCCACCACATTATACTAAAATTTCTATTAAGTACGAGGTGAATGGAAGATTGGTATTTAGGCTCATAATGACTTTGATTGGCAAGGACTAAAAAAAAAGGAATTCCCATAGTATTTTGTTTTGCTTGTTAAATATAATGTATTGGAATTCTTGGAAATTATTTTATTATTATTATTAAATCAAGTGGCATCAACTCACATCACCAAAATATTAGAAAATGTTACCAAAATGACTAATTTGGTCTTTCATTCTGGCAGCCATTATTTCCCGTAAACTTGCTTGACACATGGTTAATCCATCCCATTATGAAACATCTTTCTTGACAAACCTACATGTGTCGAAATGTCAAGTCTCAAATATCGAAATGTGACACACTGTATTAACTCTGTGTCATCTGTCTGCCTTCACCTCTGCCGTCGCTCTTTTGATGTCTGTTGTTACGTGCCCCCATCTCTTTCTCCGCTCGCTTCTGTTTTGCACTTCTAACCAATTACGCAACAGCCAATTATATGTTAATCATTTATGAAAGCATATCCATTTATTTTTCTTCATGTCTTGGAACATATAATCAATAGAGTATGTGCTGAAACTATAAAGTGTTTGTGCTAGTTGCAGTATCTATTTAGATATCGGACATACTATAGCAAACTAAGGAAGCAACATAGAATTAGCAGATTCTAATATCTTTTCTGATTGTTTTCATTTTAAACATGTCAAGTTTGCACAATTGCCCAATCTCATAGTGACCACAATATGCCCCTGTAGTTGGCTGGAGTCCAGTCATGAGTGTATGTACCCGTCGTCTCACTCAAATTAATTTACGATATGCTCTAGCTCCTCTGAGATAAGGGCTATAAAAAGAAAAAAAATGGATCACGACATGAATGCAATTTAACTGGATGCTTTGTAAGTTCTTATACATGGTAGTAGTATATTATATATAGAGGTCAGGCATTCAGTTCAAAGAAGAGGGCAACAATAATTGAATGCGATGCCGAATCAAAAGAAGAAAATATATATTCTGCATAATATAACAGGACTAGGGCTGATAATTATTATAATCAGAGAGTTGCCCAAACACAAATTATTTTCAAACATGCATGAATTTGCTTCAGCAAACTACAAAGGCTGTTGCATTCCATCGACAGGCTTCCTGGTATCCTAAGTGCAAAAAAATGTAAACCAAAAAAATAAAAAATGGGGTCCCTGAGCATCGATTGATTTTGCATAGCTTTAAATTCTAAAGACGTTCGGCTCATGGGATTTCAAAGTTTGTGATCACGATCTTAAGAAAAATAACAGCAACAACTACTCGTGTGCTGACTTGACAGGCATTCAGCATGTAACACGGGTTACAGATGCAATGACTTAGAGATTGTGACTTAACGACAGTGCAGGAATTAATATTGACAGGAATTTTAATCCGAATCAATGCAACCTTCAAAACTATTCTATGGCTATAAAACCTTTACTGCAGCTACAGCTGCGACACAAAAACAATCAATAATAACATCGCACAATTGAAATATTATTTAGGAATATAGCCATATTTTACTCACCAGAAATCCTTTTTAACTGTACACAAAATCCATCCTCCTTTCTTCCCTCCATCTTTTCTATCGCCATCGAAGCTATAGATGAAAGTCGAGCTTGTCCTGTCGTATTTATGGCATAAGTTTTTATGCGATTTAGTGCTGCCGACCTTTCTTAATGATGTCCAGCTTTTCTTGAAAAGTCCATCTGGAAAATGGCTTTGACAGTAAATCTGCAAACAAATAAATTCCTTCTCTTCATTTGGCCATGGCGCATTGACAAAAGTGCTATTAAATCAACACAACAATAAATATTTGCTTGTGCAGATCACTACAGATAGTTTGGTAGCTATGGCTAGTCCACTTTCTCACTAACCAATCATAGTTTGTGAAAGCGATGACGTATCTCTACGCCTGTGAAAGGGCATTAGTATCGCCAACTAAAAATCTGATTGGTTAAAGCAATAGTTTTATGGACACTTATTTTACGCTGCAAGGCCTGCCGAACTGATTGTGAAGGCCTTGAGGCAGATTTCTGACCTTGGCAACAAGTAATGGCTGAAATGTGATTGGTTAGATGCTTAAATATGAATACACGCAGGTGGAAGCAGCACAACCATGGTGAAAGTAAAGAAAGGAAGCTGACAGACAAGTTGGAATTATTTAAAACGTATTCATGGACAAAACATAATTAAAATCTGTCTGTGATTCAGATATTTTCAGCAGAGAAGGCCTTGCAGGCCCTCGCGGCCCACCACTGCTATTCTGTGTAAAATGCACATTGATTGAATACTGCAAACATAGTCATTATCACAACACACTTTCCATTGTGAGAGAAAATGTGTTTACAAAGACTGTAAATGCTATGGGAAGTAGTGTTCCTGAATTGACCTTTTTCTTCTCTCCAAACTAAATAAGATATACTTTTCCATCTTTTATTTTCACATAGCTTTTTAGCCATCTGAATCATTTCATGATTCTGTTCCATTGACAGGTTTGAAATTAATGTTGAAAAGATAACAGTAGAAGACAATATTTATGTATTTAATGTGGACTGTTCCACCTCTGAATTGTAATTGAAGAATGCTGTGCAATAACTTCCTGGCATGAGGATGCTTTACTTAATTTAGTAGGAAGAACAAACAGGATGGATGATGATCACAGAGTAATGAGGCATCAAGCATCTATTTAGTGTGAGGTATCACTTTAGTGTTATGAGGTGGAAGAGGTTTTCACACCGTGCATTTGGAATTCTATCCAAGCTGTGGTTCGGAGGAGATAAGGACATGTCTCCACTGATGAAGACAAATCTATGTGTGCAAAGCTTTGAAAGTCAGATAAAAGCTGACTAAGAGGAGGTCAGAACAGACAATGAAGGTCAGACAAATATACATGCAGTCACATTTGCCCACATCCGTCTGGACACAACTCAATTTATGTCCCTGTCAGAAGGATAAACAGTGCTGTGGTCAAGTTGTTCTGATATAATATCTTGTCTGTTTTCTGAAATATTGGAGCCTCCTTGGCAAGACATTTTCTAGACAAGATGAGACAGGATTGTTTTTCTTACTGGAGAGGACGCAAACAAATTGGGATGAAATGTTTCCTGTTCAATACAACAAAGGTTAGAACAATTTCCTTTGTCCATATTAAATCTTAATTCAGGTTTTACCAAGACATTTTGGATTCTTGTATGGTTCCTTTTTGTTCTGAAAGACAAGTTTTTTGTTCTGTTCACAGAAATGCACAAAAACAATTTTAAGAGATATAATAAGAGTACTTTCCAATGTTCACTTTAAGGAATATAATTTACATTAGAAATGTGTCAAAGCACCTTTGAAATATTACAAAAAAAATATTTCTACTAGGTTGGAATGATGATGACCTTGTCTTATTTTATTCAGAAAGATCCTTAATCGGTGTGTGTGTGCCATAGTGCGTGTTATGAATGAAAGCCGGTAGATACAACAGCTTATCATGTGCCTTTTACATCTCGTGAAAGAATAATTAAAAGGGCCACTAGGCTCACTTATTGTTATAAATAATAAGTCTTATACTACAGCACCATTCAAAACTCTAGTAGCAGTTATTATTGAACTATTTGCAGAGTGGACTGTTGCAATATACTTAAAAATACATTTGATGGTTGTTCTTCCATTGGTGACTAATGTGTTTCAAAGTAATGATTTTGCATGTTTTGGGATGAAACCGGAGTAACCAGAGAAAACTTATGGAGCCACAGGAAGAAAATGCAAACTGCATACAGAATTTGTAAAAATCCAAAAATCCATCGGAACCCCACTCGAGTTTGAACCCTCAATCTTAGAACTGTGTGACAGATGCATTAACCAATTGCCACTGTGCCTCCTACACACTACCAATTATGACTTATTATTTTAATGCTGCACTTGACAATGAGAAATATAATCTCAAACTAAAATACCACCTTAATCTATGATAGCCAATCATAACACACAAGTTAAAACATATACTACTGAAATTACCCAAAATAGTTTAAAAGAAAAAAAATACCTATAATGGAATTCTCCAAACTATTTATACCCTAGTCTACAGGTGATATGACTTCATCAGTCATTAGTGAATTTGATCTCATGTTTGAAGGTCTCTCTTGGACATCCCTTAACTGTAGTCATCCTAAGTACTTTTGTCCATTAAAGTTAGCGGTGAGTCAGTCTTTAAAAACTCGTTGGCACTTTTAATGTATTTTATTGAGGACAGGAGGTGAAACCAAAGAAATACAATAGGACAGAGGTAGTGTGAATGAATTCTTGTGCATGTGCCTTTTGGAGTGCTCCATCAATAGAATATTATATAGACTTGTGTGTGCATACTAAGCTGAATATCCGCTTTGATGTATATTTAACTGCCGTTGCAGAAAACAGATGAATCGTTGCCTAGTGTCAGAATGAGTGCCAATACTTCAGCCGTGTGTGTGTGTGTGGCTGTGAGTGTGCATGCATTTGTGTGCATATGTGTGTGAACATGTATTTGCACCCATGTGATTCCAAGCTGTAGCTTTACAGCGTTTATGGAAATGACATGGTGTTTAAACATGTTCCCCTAACAATTATATTTTTGTTGTTGTTGTAAAAAAAATGCAGAATAAAAATAACTAAAGAAATACATGAAAACGAACATGCTGTACAGCGCTTATGTTGTTACTTTTAGGAGACCCTGGCAATGAGATTTGGATGCTTTGCAAAGAGCTCAAATCATATAAATCTTTGTCAAATGAAGTTCAAGTCAAAGAGAATAATGGAAATAATCAGAGATCTTAATCCTTTGAAATAAAAATGAGGTAATTGCAAAAGAAAGTGGTATTGATTTTTCAATGTTTGTCTATAAGCAGTAAGAACATACTATTTTGATTAAAACTTTTTGACACGGGACTGTGAGGTAATTTGGGATGCTTCAACTGCCTCCTACTCTTATTAATTGCAAAACTGAACCAGATCAAACACATTCAGGTGTACGAAGAAATTCACAGCAAATAGGTACGACATCATTGAAACATTAGTTGAACTATGGAATGGGAACTGTACCCCAGTGGTAGCACATTTGTATCTCTCCGTCAACTAGTTATCATTATTGGATTTTTCTCTAGAGAAAGCCTCAAACCCATGACCTTCTGCTCTAAGTGCTGACATATATAATTTCTCCCTCCCCCCTGCAAGTCTTATTCAGTGGGATGTTACGTGTGTCGCATCACACAACTTCATGCCCATTTCCAACCATACAAAATCAACTTTAGAATGCCTGTTTGGTGTTTCCTGCTGTACCATTCATACTCATGGTCAGTTCAGATGTATACAGTCCAATGTATTGTGTATGAAAAACAAGCCTAAAGTCAGTTCGTAACCAAATGCTTTGTATACTGCTGCTCATTTGTATTTAGCACAGTGGCTTTCAGGTAGATAACACTTCAGGGTTAAACCTAAATAGTTTGCACAAGGTTGAAATGAAATAAAATCAGGTATTAAGTTGTTTTGGAAAGTTCTTTATAGAATCAAGGTCACTAATGGTGGAGTCACTCACAATCACAATGAAACACACAGACACACACACACTTTTACAAGCTAAAAGCATTTAAACATTGGGAGTTAGTATGGCTGAATACTTCAGTATGACTGGCCCATTTCTGCTGACCATGGCAAAGTGTTCTTCCTAATCACCACTTATGTCCTCCATCACATTCAACGTGACCATGTGCGTATGCGAGCGTGTGTGAAGGGGAGAAAGGTATAGATAATTGGGACGGATGGGTGAGCTAGGACATAGTGAAAGCGGAGGAGGGAGCCAATGGGAGGCTCTGCATTGATTTTAACACTCTCTCAAGCTCTTTATTGACATTTCATTTAGCTAATGAATTCATTAGCGTGGCATAGCATAATAACCTCCACTTGATAGCCAGGATGGTTCCCTCGAGGAAATACGCAATGTTTACTCTATGACGCTTCACCGTTTTCTTATCCAAACTCAATCTGAGTTTTCTTTGATTTGATTTTTTCGCTTAACTTTTATCTCGAGTGTTTAACTTCTGCATGCTTACAATTAAATGGAATAGAGTGCTTTTATTGTCATTATTCAAGTTTAATGAATGAGATTTGAAGCTTTCATCACATAGTGCGCAAATAACAACAGAGAGACAAATAAATAATCAATAAATAAGTAATCCAAGTGAGGTCGGCAGAGTGAAGTGGGCACCACTCTGTGAGTCTATGAACGCAACAATAAACAGGCAAAGACGTTGAAAATCAATATATAGTAATGATAAATAAATAATCCCCAAATAGTAATGATAAATATACATTCACTAAATAGTAATGATAAATAAACAATCACTAAATAGTAATGATGAATAAATAATCACTAAATGAAAATGATAAATAAACAATCACTAAATGGTAATGATAAATAAACAATCACTAAATAGTAAAGATAAATAAATAATCACAAAATGGTAATGATAAATAAACAATCACTAAATAGTAGTGATAAATAAATAATCACTAAATAGTCATGATTAATAAATAATTACGAAATAGTAATAGATAAGTAAGCAGTCAACTTAATAAATAAGTACTATAAGTAGTAGTAATAAGTCTTGATTAGGTCCTTGGTGCAGAACTCTGGTTGAGTATGGTGACAGCTCTTACAAACTTACAAACCGCAACAACAACAAAAACCCGACATTGCAAGTAGAGTTTGCATTTGTGTTGTTGTGCTGTGTGTGACCCTTGGTTGTGTACAAATGTTATTTACTTAATTTACTCATGAATGACTCACTCACATTTATCAATTTGACCTTTCACTGCTCAGCACACACATGCATTGAACTGGAGGACTTGAAAGACCATTTCGAAAGACCATTGAAACCTTTTGATAAATTATTTCTCTTTGCACAAAGACGGCACAGTGCGCTATAAACAGTGTGTTTCCCAACTTTTTTTTGAGATGTGGCACACTTTTTGCATTGGAAAAATCTCATGGCACTCTACGAGCTAAAAAATCTTCTCATTTAAAACTATGCCGTTTATATTAAGGCTATAAACTTGACATCAAAGATTTATCACAAGGAATCAAATAATGATAATTTTTGCCAATCTTTGCAATAATTTAAACAACAAGTTTGGTAAAACAAGTTTCTGTTCTAAGTTGCATCTATAAATGTACTTTAAAGTGCAAATGGCCTGTTTTTGCCTGATTGTCATTTGGAATTGTTCCCTAAAATAATATGTGAGCCGTGTGCAAAAGAGAATATAGTTTATTGTCAGTCTGGGGGGCAAAAAGTTGGAGTTTATAAGAAAAGTAAAATGAAAAAAAAAGATATTAAAGTTTTATGAGCACTCAAAAGGCACCTTCGCCCCAGGCCGTTAATTTTGGACCCCTTCTTGGTCATTGGACTTTTCCCCTGAAAGCTTCCTGTGTTGATATGAGAGAATATACTTTATTGTTTTATTGCTGTTATTTACTTTTAATTTCAGACGGAATTCATCATATACTTTAAGTCTTATGTGAATTAATGATGCTGGGAACACAGGAATCCATCATAAGGTATTGCATCAACTTGAATGTGTTGAGCACAACACATATAATCATATCACAGTAGCAGTGGGCTATAGATTTTTTTCCGAATGTACGAACATTTAATCAAAATAGAATTTGGCAGTAGCTATATCCTTTTCATGGACTGTTGTCAAGTGTTCATCATATTTGCAGCACAGTGGAATGGCATAGAAATGCACTTTATGTACTGTAACAGGGGTGTCAATCTCATCTTTGTCGCGATCTACATCATAATTATGGTATTCTTCAGAGGTCCATTATGTCTGAGGAAAAAATATAAATCTATAATGACTTTATATTATTACACCAAAAATTAATTTATTGCCAGGGCTCCAGCCTCAATCTTTTCATTAGAAGCACTGGCACTTAACTTGAAATTTTAGGGTTGCAAGTAAAAAATTCAGGGAAAATCCCCTTTGCACCCCTTTTCACGATACGCAGTTCTGCAGCAAGAAATTTAAATATAATATTGATATCTCCAAACATTAACATTTTCAAAATTACTGCCACAACTAGATGGAAAACCTTATTCAATTAATGAATGCATTTTTAATGCATCCTGACTTTAGAACCTGGTTAAAATATACGGTGTAACGGCTATTTAATTGATTTTAAAAGAATGAGAAATAACTTTCAACATCTCAGCATTTGTTTTTATTTTAAACGATATATATATGGGTATAGTATTTATTGTTCATTTAAGAGGGAAACATTCAGTTAATGCCAACCTCAACATTAATATTTTTTTAATGACTTTAATTAAGAAGAAATAGTCTAATTCTAATTCTTGTAAGGTGACTTACAAGACCAAAATAGGATCAGGACTCACTTCAGCGCTCATAGGAATGTCATCTCAATGAAATTATTGCACTCATAGGGATTTCCAAGCCAATTCCGCAACACTGTGAAAAAGATTGGAAACATGCACACCTGCACACAGAGCAGATGCCCTACCTCTCAGTTTATACATTACGTTGAGACAGATGTTTGCTTGTGTGGTCATTAGTGATCACAGCATCAGATAATTACCTGAAGTCACACCAGCACATACAAACAAACTCTCTCTTTTGCAATTAATGTGTGTTTGATAATTAAAATGTGCTTGGAAAGCCATCTGGAAGAGCAGCTCAGAATCAAAGTGATTGACGCACTCAATAACCAAATCAAACAGACACGCACACAACAAATCTCAATGTCGCATACGCGAAACAGAGACACACTGTACGTTTTGCACTAATCAAAATGTCTTGTAGAGAATTCAGGGGTCACCAACAGATTAAAAGCACCTTGCTTTTTGAATAATGTGAAGACACACGCATCTATGACCACTGATTCAGGGTGTCCCCCACACCTGGCCTGGAGTCAGCTGGGATAGGCTACAGCACCCCCTGTGACCCTAATGAGGATGAAGCGGTTCGTAAAATAGGATGAGATATACTACTTGTTCTCCATACTATTGATCAATGTGAATTGTTAATTTTTAACAAGCATAGAAAGCTCACTGCAGAATATAAACAGAGAATGAATGCAGAACTTTGTTTGTACAAAGTAAAAGTTCAAAGAGTCAAAGTGATTAAACGAGGTATGACAACTCTTAATATGAAAATGATTATTTCTATAAATCTCTTAAGGATCACTTAGACAACATTACTATCTCTGGTATGCTATTTTTAGAGCAGATCCATGAAGCAGGTTGGCGACCATGTCCTTCTTCCCGACATTTCACATTTCTCTATTTCTCTTCTCATTTCTCCAGCAAATTCATTTTTCAGAAGTTCAATCTTTGCCTCTTAGGTGTGTGTGTGTGTGTGTGTGTGTGTGTGTGTGTGTGTGTGTACAGCAAGCCTAGATTTTGAGTTGGGGTGCGTTTTGTGTGATAGAAACGCAATAAATATTGGTGAAGCGTGCTATGGAAAGCAATTGGCTATTCAATAATTTTCATTTTTCCCTAAATTTATTCTTCCCAGATTCATGCCACAAAATGAATATAGTGTAGAAGAATAGATTTGGGAATACATTAGCCTTTATCTGTACTTCCGAGAGGCTGTGTTCAAGACGTTGGTATATATGAATTTAAATGTAGTCCGAGTGTGCATTTTCACAACTGACATGCAGCCTATGCTAAGACCAGCTCAGACAAAATAATTATCTGGAGTATGGATGATTCACAGAGAGGGGAGACACTTTGAACCAGGACCCTCTTGTTGAGCACAATCCAACAAATGACTCCCGGTCTAAAAGAGGCCAAGGGGCTCCCGGAGAATCAAGCAAATTGGGTTTCATCCTTAGCCTGTTCATCGAATCTGATTTTTTTCTCCTCACTTGTGCTTGCACACATGCATAGACAGACAAGGAGTGCAGTTTAAGGAACATAACTGGCTAAAAAAAAGATGTATAGGCACTTTGCATATACAGGTCAAAGATGTTTCTTTGCCTATAAGTCTCACCTCCCTAAAAACTGATGACATAAGATGAAGACTTTCATGTGTATAGCGTTTCTTCGCTATGCACTGAATGGTTTTGCCATGGAGCTTTTGCGCCGCTGGATGTAGCACGACACTAATGTGGGATGCTGTAGTTCAAAAGCACATCTAAAAAGAAGCGGAATAATTTTTCAAAATATGGCATGCATATTCCAAATGCGGCTTATTCTCTTAAAATAGTCAGTCCATGAAAAAAAAATTATCTGAAGGTGTGAGTTTCAGATTGAAAATTGACTACTTTCATTTATCACTATGGTACAAAAAGTTAGTTCTTTTCCAGGATTTTCTTTTCCCACAATTTGATATTAATTTGAAATATCAATCCAGAATCAAGTGCAATCAATGGATTGCAGTCAGGTGCTTCTTGTTTTCTGCAGAAATCACATTGGTTAAACTCTCTGTGCTGGATCAGTTGGAACAAAAACCTGCACCCAAGGCAGCCCTTGAGGACCAGTTTGCCAATCTCTGTTGTAGAGGCATGTAAACAAAGATACAAAGTTCATATCCAGAACATTTGGTAGCTCTGGTTGGAACCTATGGAACCTCGGTTCTACCACCGAGAAGCTTTTTAACCACTCCAGCCTCAGAGATCTGAAAACCTCACATCAAAGTCAATAGACTCTGCTGCCTCATGGGTAGCCATGTTGGTGAAATTAAGTAAGTCTTGGAATTTGATGGCACACTCACTCACAGTGTTCTAAATCGAAGTCAGCACTGCCATATTGGCCATAAACACAGTGTTGATGGTGCACTGCTTCCTCCTCCTTAGAGACTTCATGGCTGACCGGGATTTCTTTGAGTCATTCTTCATGGTAACATCATCCCTCATCATTGGAGCTCCTTCGGGCGTACTGTGTGGAACCTGTTTGTCGTGATAAACCCTACCAGAGTCACAGAGTTTAGGCAATTTAGGTCCTTGGATTATAATGCGACACACAACTATAAGATAAGTTCTAAGGGAGGGGACGTAGAACAATATGCACACTTTTAATTGTTGAAATCTGTGAGGAGTACAAAAGTAAGCAACACGCAATAATCACTTCCCCAATTTCTTTTAATTGAAAAAAAATCACTATTGCTGGGTACCTATATATTTTTTCCTGTCCATCTACTATGAAACAGATAATGGTACATTTGAGAGTCTTTAAAGGCTGGAAGAGTTTTAATGTGCCACAAGGGAGTTTAGTGTTCTGTTGTGGTTGATAATATTGTTCTGTGTTGTTTAATTCAGAGAATGCAACTGGACAGGAACAGTTTAAAAGGACAGAGAAAGAAAAATTTGGGAAAAAAGAGGGAATTGTGAAACAAAAAGTTCATGCTACTTGATCTAAAGTACTATAGCTATCTCAATACTGGAGGTAACAGAAGTAGGTTGATAGGGTAAGATAACTCTGTGAGTAATGTTCGTGCTGTATAATCAGGAACTCAGTATTAGGGTAAATCTCCAGTGAATATTAAAGTCAACATCCGAGTTTTAGCAATGTGGTTTCTAATCCTGTTACCAACTGTTTTTTAGGCATTATTTGTAGATTGGCACTCTGTCATACATGTACCCAGTCTAAAGAACCTGTATACCATGACATAACCTATAGTACACTCCTGATGTTGGGTGCATAAAGAGGAATGTTCCCTCATTTTGTCATATTCTCTAGCGGCTCTAATCACTCATTCTGATTGTCACAAGCAGCCTTTTACATGAGCTACAATAGAGTCAACAATCCTCTGCAATTATCATGAGCCGTAGCAGGATTTTTTCTTTTGTCTTATTGCAAATTGAAGATGCCAGGCACTCTTCTTAGCTCTAAGCAGAGCTAGTGTTTGCTGTGCACAGGGGGAACAGCAGCTACAGTGGTCCGCATGTCGCCCCCAGCAAGCAGCCACCAAGACTTGGCTTCCTTCTTCATATGGGCAGGGAGCCTGCTCTTTCTGTCTGTTTGCATATGTCACTCTGGCTCGATTGTGTTTAAATATGTTGCTGCAGTGCACCGGTGCATACTGAGAGGAGTACTCTTGGGATTAGTCATAACACTAAAATGGGAAGGCAGGTGGAGAGGAGACGAATTGAAAGGGAAACCCTACACTTGAGAATAAATGTGTTTGCGCGCGAGTGTCATCATTTCATGGGTATTCATTACTTCCTCCACTTTTCCTGTGCCATCAACCCACAGGCAAGCCATAACCACATACTGGAACTGGAACTGCTTCTCTTTGCTACTTATTTTACATCCCTGACATTTCTCTTCGCTTGCTCCTTTTCTCTGCTTATGTTAGTCAGTTATGTACGTGTTTGTGAATGGGATTGATAGAAATGGATGTCCAAAATCCTACTGTGATAGACAAAAAGCAACTGTTCAGAACCAACTTGTCTTATCATACTTAGGTGTGACAGAAGGTTAATATGTTGGTAGAGCAAAAATGAACAATCCCAGTTGTGAAAAATCCTCAAAAAAGTCAAATTATTCTTTGTGTGTATGCAAAAAAATGACAGCACGTCATTTATGTAAATGTAAGCCGATGGCCGAAGAGCAGGCAAAAATTCCATGCCCGATGAGTGGCTTAATGATTCATCAGCCTAGCTGAGGCAGGCATCAATAAAGGATGACTGAGTGAGACATGCAGGATTGCTTGCCCCTTGATTAAAGTGTTCCACAACCCAACAGCTCGCTTCTTCCAGATTCTCACCCGTCATCTGCGAAAATAAATACGAAAGGGCCATACACAGGCAGCCTTACTCATCCATTAAGTACTTCCCTCACAAAATATTTCCATATAGCTTAATGTCCTCTCACATACCAGAACTTAATCAGTTCTTACCCACCTCCTGCTCTGTTTTTCTTTTTGTCTTAATTCAATCATTTTGAAAAGAAAAGAAGGATAAAGACGCAGATTGATACAAGGGTAAATATCACAAAGTAAAGAAGAAAGTCACAAGTGATTGCTTTCCACAGCAAGAGATCTCTTAAAATGGGGGATGAATACACCGACAGGAGGGGATTTTTTACAGCTGCTTGTGGGTGTCAAATCTTCAACTATTAGGAGACATAAACCTCTAAACCCAGAGCTACACGGCCATACATACTAATGCAGTCATACACAGTACTGGATAGAAGTTGGGGACTGTAGCGAGAGGCAGCAAGAGAGAGAGAGAGAGAGGGAAAGAAAGAAAGGAGGAAAGAGAGAGAGCTGATGAGCGATTCTTGGTGGGATTTTAGTCCTTGAGCCAGCACAAGGTCTTAACTGCTTCAATCTCTGAGCACAGGCTCTAACAAAGTTGGACTGTTGTGCATCGCAGAGCATGTGCAGTGGCTTTGTGAGCGTGTGTGTGTGTGTCCTATATGAGTGAAAGCACAAGGGAACATTTCTTTTCAGCATTCGCTTCTGTGGTATCATTATCCATCCGCACACACTTTGCAGAATTGCTAAAGGAAAGATTGCTCAGTCTCACGAAACACACTCGCCACTTCCGTTAAAGCACAAATGGACCCCAAGGAGAAAGTGTGTTACATACACACCCCCAGACGAACATTAATATCCAGTGAATAGCAAAACTTAATCAATTATTGAGCATGCCATGTTATTGTCTGTTTTCTTATTAGCATTTTATATAAATAGGATTTGCCCATTCATATATGCAAGTGTGGTATTTTACACCTCAAGTATTGTTTCAAGGGGGGAGTAAATAACCAAATATAAATGAACCAAGTGAGACACTATGATTAAAAGGCTTTGTAGAAGGGTGTTATAAAAGATGCATGATTCCTCGATATATGAACCTCAGCAACTGTCCTCGGTCACCCTTTTCAAATGAGCTCAGCCCCCTCGCTTCCTTTCCAAAAGTTCCTGAGTTGGCACGATTTAGCTGAGTGTTAAGAATGTTGCATGTAATCTCTAAATCGCATTAATCTTGTTTTCCAAATCTCCTTTGCCTCCAACACTGATTACCTTCATCTTATTAACTTGTCTTCCTGTTTTTCATTTCTGTCATCATCCTCAGATGTCAGATTTAAGTCCCAGTTTGATCATGTTAGTAGACATGGAAGCAATTTTCTCTGAGGCTGCCTATCAGCAAAAGACAGATATTGTGCGTAAGAGAACACATTCACAAATGGAAAGTTTTCCCAATAGGACATTTGTGTAAATATCAAGAACAACTCCTTTAATTTCTGTCATTTGCCAAAAAAGCTCTTACTCTTTGAGGTGACATTTTACCCATGAGAAATGAAGGACACTGAACAGAAAATACAAGCAAAAGCCATACAAAGAAAAAATAAAATCAATAAATGGCCAGCTTGCAAAATATTGGATATTCAGATGGAGCTGGAACTAAAAAAAATATCACTGAGAAAGATATTGGCTGCTATTTTCACAAATCAAACAGCCATGTTCACACCTAAAAAGCAGCACATTCTGATTGACTGCAACTATTCTGTGCTTTTGCAGACCAGATACATGTTACAAATCTGGGCTTCTCTTCTTTGACACCTTTTGTAGTTGTGTTTTTCCAGCACATGTGAAATGAGGAGAAAAATGGATGACTATTTATCAGTCTTTCATTATTTTAAACTTGAAAAGTTAACTAGGATTTTGTCCAGTGGTCTGCATCCGCCAAAGTGTGCAAAAATACCAAATCTGAGCTAGTTAGCTATCAAAAAGTTTCTACACTTTCAAGTCGAAATTGACTTCTGTGCCTCAGAAGAGCTATGGAGGGAGCATCTGGGGGGAAAAAGGATAGCAGAAACAAACTCCATGCTGAGCATAATTACAGTATACGTATTCTGTCTGAGAGACCGAGAGACAAGCTCACGGCTGCATCCTTTACACTCGCTGTCTATTGTCTTCCTGTAATTGCTTTTATAGTGTTCGCTTTAATATGCTCAAAGAAGAGCAACAAAAAGCAAAAATTGCCTTTCAGAGAAACAAATACGAGTCCCTAAAGAGTGCAGTGAGCAAGTGGAGGGAGAAAATGATTAATATACAGTAAGAATCGCACACCACAGTTTGGTGTATTTTAGGAATTTGAATTCTTGTTTTGCACAAATAAAAGTAGCTTAAGAATCATGTCTGTTTTACACACACAGATTTGATACAAAACTGCTGATCAATGATAATCTACACTACATATTGAAGATACCTGTATAAGGGAGATAAAGGGGTTGTTCAGATAAAATGGAGAATGGGGGAATAGATCCAAGAAACATGTTTGATTTAAGGTGAAATGCATAAGTAATCCAGAAAAAAATACAATTGTCAAATTGAAAGATGTTAGAAAGCAAAAGCTTTTGGAAATGTATAATTGAGGTGTTTGGTAATAGAATACTTAGTATTCGTCCATGCTTTTGGTGGTTCGGAGGTTTAGCATGATTTCAATTTTTATTGTAGCTTTGACAAGCAAAAACAATGGAAATCCTGCAACATGAAATTCCGTATTCTTGCCAGAGGACTCAGATGAAAAGTTTTTGGAGGCTCATGCAGCTACAAAGGGCACACTGTGCATTAGCAAATATAATATGCTCATTATTTATTTATACAATTTGTTTCATGCATGTGTTCCATCTCGAAGGTTATGAAGAAGCAGTGTTTTTTTTTTGTAAAAGTCTGGCAAGAAACAACAAAAGCAAAAAGGAAGTGAGTTGAGTGACTAATATTCCATTACAACTTTAGTTAATATAGAGCCATTGAATCCATTTTTAAAATGAGTCGAGATGTGCTCCTGAGCGACATTCAGATTATTTGTTTATCTATGACAGAAAAAACAAACTGTCACTGGGAGTTTTTTTTTTTTTTTTTGCTTGTGTACTGTACGGTTTTTGTACAAACAGCCTCAAGAAACAATCTGGCTGAATTTATGCAAGTGGAACATTTATTGCTTTCGCTGAGCTTCAAAATTTTATTGAGTTTCACTACATCTTTCACCTTGGCTGCTGAAACCTGTGAGACAAGGACGTAATGTAGAAATGCATTTTTTTCTATTATTCTTGCCATGCCAAAATGTATTGTTCTACACTTGAACAAGAACAACAATGCCCCACCATCAGCAAATCACACCCTGTTGCATTGCGTTAGAATTGTTTCAATTGCACAAAAACATTAATCCATAAACACGTCTTGTAAGCCTGTGCTTCTTTATTGTTCCCAACTATTACCATCTCCTTCTATTTTCCATCAATATTTAAAAACATAAGAAAAAGCTCTTTCTGCCATCTAACCATTCCCAAAGTATTAATACGTAACTGACAGGCATTTCTCTGAGTTCTTGTGAGAACTCTGCCCCTCTCTTCTCCTCCTCTCCCACTCCATTTCATTTCCACAAAGCAGTCATCAAGAGGAACCACTGCATCGACCCAGACATGCTGGTAATGACAGTCTTATGTATGATCCCTTACACACTGTGGTACAAAATGCACAACAATAGACATTGGGACACAGAAAATATTACAAACCTCTATACGCCATCCAAAGTCTTCCTAAATGCACTGATAATGAGGAGTGGGATTTAAGAGCCATACCTACTTTTTTGGTGTAGCGTAATGCATAGTTTCCATGATTTTTTTTACAAAATAGTCTTACTGTTGGCGGAACCATTGAAGAGTTGTTGCCTTATTAATATTTTTTTATAATTTCACCACTTTTAGAGTGGAAAAAAATGAATTTTTAAAAAAATATTCTTATGCTGTTTCTAATCAATGAGAGGATGCATTCCAGAAGTCTACTGCAAAAAAAATAAAGATTAAAGCAGTTCTAGATGTAATATCTCAGTTCTGTCATCAGCAGTTTCCATATTTTATCTCACAGGTTACGCAAAGAGCCAGATGCATTCATCAAAAAAGCCACATGTGGCTCTCAAGCCATGGGTTCCAAACCCCTGGTTTAAGCCGATTGAATATTCTAAATTGTTCCTCGGTATAAATCTGAACACGAATGGTTGTTTTTCTCGTTGTGCACTGCAATTGACTGGCAACAATTCATATTAAATCAAAATGTACCTAAATTAAAGTAAATAAATAAATAAAAAAGTCTATTTTACTAAAAAGGTCAACACTGTTGAACAGTACTGTGGCATTTAACCAACTACTACTACAAGTAGAACTACTCCCTGAGGCATTACTGAGTAATTTTAGACTCTCACAGTATGACATTTTTGCTCTTTGGGTCTAACTTGTTCACCACCCTTGGTCTACATACTATATAGAGGAATTCTTCATCTGGTGATCCTTCGGGGTGTGCAATAACAATGTAGATTGTGCAATATTTTAGAATTTACCTTGCCTGATGTGACTTTTTATATTTTTATATTACTAATGTCTTTTTTTTAATTGGGAAAACGACTTTGTGGAGAAGCACCACCAATTTTGTTACACGCAGCTGTGTATAATAACAATAAAGGCTTTTGATTGACATTTTCTGCCAAATCCAGTTAGTTAAGAGACAATGTAGTTTAAAACAATATTATATTGTCCTTGTGTACCAGTTTAGGCTGAACAGAATGTCAACCTTTACGCAAACATGTAAAACAGTATCAGACCGAAGCACAGAAACTAGACAAAGATATTTGCAGTTGAGGGCATGCAGATACTCACACATCCGTCAAATAAATAACTAGGGGGTATTGGCCATGGGGGCATAATAAAGGCAGTCGAGGAAGATGCATTAGGGTTGTAAATATCAGCTCATTATCGCTCTGCTGTCTTGTTTGGCACAGTGTATGTGTGTGCGTGTGACTTTGTCGAATGAAGATCTTTAGGTCATTACAGTAGCAAATGTGTCATTAACTCTATAGGACACCTTCCCCTTAAAAAAAATGGAAAAAAAATCAAACCTCTAAATATCTATAGCTAGTGTCAGACAGAGGCAGATAGAAAATAGAAATAGATTAAGAGGGCAAACAAATATGCCAGAGTAAATGGAATTGTTTCTCATCATTGCTGGGTCCAGGCTAGGATGCTAATTATGGATTAAGATAATGAAATATCTAATTGGACTTGATGAACGCATATATTTCCTGCTCAATTGTTACGACAAGACAGACAAGCAATTAGGGAGTTGTCAGAATTTAACAAACGTCATCTAGTAATAATTTACCTTTTGACACAATTTGAAAGCAGCTTGTAAATACAGTGGGTTTAATGTTATATTGTATTTAAAAAAAAGTTTGGAAGAGGAAAAATGTGACATCCAGATGAATGAGATCACTGTGACAGTTTAATGACTAATGCTTTCCTTAATTGCCTCCCACACAAAACTCTGTTAAATTAAGCATATGCAGTTCAATTCAAATTACACAAAACGAAGGCAATGTATATTAAAAAGGTCTGAACAATTTCAGGTAAATACAAGTGGTATTGTTTTTATTCCGCATACTATTCTATAATGTTTTTGAATTGAAATACTTTTTGCTTGCTGATGAGTTGATCATTTGATTCAGGTGTGGTAGAGGAGGAAGATATGAGAAAACAGAGCTTCCATGTCAACTTTTAAGTAAAACTGTACTTTTGTACTTTCAGATTCTTTAGAAACAAAGTAAAAAATAACCACAACTAAAGCAGTTTTGAGAAAAAAATATACATGAAATTATTCCACCATTCTCGATCATTCCTTTGTCACTAGATTTTACTATATTAGAATAGAGAGAATCAGATAAATCCCATGTTGTCACGGATATATTATGCACGTAGAACATTGTTTCGTATTTTTTTCCCCGAGGGGCCTAACTTCAGCTTGATCGCAATTCGTAAAAAGTAAAATTGTGAGAAATCATATCCTCTCCATTGTTTCAGATTTTCTCATCCTGCCAATGTGCTTTAATTCATTCAGTCATTGATTTTCTGAATGAATCACTAGGGTCACAGGGGGTGCTGGACCCCATCCCAGCTGACTTTGGGCCAGCTGCTGGGGACACCCTGAATCGGTGGCCAACCAATCACAGGCCATTTGCTCTCACACTCATACCTGGGGGCAATTTAGAGTGTCCAATCAGCCTACCATGCATGTCTTTGGAATGTGGGAGCAAACCGGAGTACCCAGAGAAAACCCACACAGGCCCAAGGAGAACATTCAAACTCCACACAGGTCGACCGACCTGGATTTGAACCCAGGACCCCGGAGCTGTGAGGCTGACGTGCTAACCACTCAAGCTGCCGGACCGCCATGTGCTTTAATTTCCTCTCAAATTAGTATTCAAGCTGCCACTCACCTTTGTCCATAATCACACCCTGAGTCATTAGTTTACTAATAGAGGGTAGTGGAAGAGGAGAAAAATACCTTTATTGCAATCGGACATTTCTGATTTGCATCTACCACTGGTATTTTTCGGCAAAGGAGAGCGCATACAAAAAAGGTAATGAAGATGTATGAAGGTGTTGAAAAGGAAGATGCATTCTACATTGCGCACACTCAATCTGCTGCACAACCAGAGGTCTCTCGAGGGATCTTTTTCATGAATACATTGTATATCATTAGTTTGCAATATGCACATAACCGAAAAAGCAGACGGGCCATGTGTAAAACACTTTAAGCGTGACTTTCTTGCTGCAACAGATTAAATTACATCCTTCCACTTTTGCTTGATAAATCCTCCTATTTGTGGCATGGCTGCAGCCAAAAGGAAACATGGCACTTCTCTACCTAAGTGGCGGTGAGCTTGGAAACACATTGGGATCATCCAAGCCCGTAGCCATGAGTTGTGCTTTTTTTCCCGTCTACAAATCAGACGTGTGAGACTGTGCAGGCATTAGCGTGTGCTAAGTGACGTATTTGCATACATATATCTAGCTGTTGGTGCGTAACAGTAAAGGAGTAATCAGGTTTAAGAGTAGTACAGAAAGTGATTACTTTAAGCGCTCCTTATTTCATGAACATGCGACGAACTTCTCCACAGATAATTATGCAATTATACTGTTTCTGCAAACCCAAACACAGGACAAATACACACATTCCATCATTTCAATCTCATCACAAAGGCAGCACTTGGAGAAAGGCTGTTCTGGGTGATTGGATCATTTCCCGGTCATGGCTTTAAGTCTGCAAGAAAGATCGATAAAGCACACACACGTACACACACACACACACACACACACACACACACACATTGGTGTGCAGGATCAATTTAAAGTACTTACCTTTCTGTGGAGAATCCTGTCTGCCTGCTCAACCACTCGGACTGCCAATGTTCTACAGAATAACTAAGGTAGAGCATGTAGATATTGTGGGCAAATAGCCATTTCGGTAGAAATACTTGCTAATTTATAAGAAATTGGACATCTTCTGCCCAACTGTGAGGTAGTAGGTGTGGTAATTCCATGACTCTAAATTATCTTACGTTCATTTTATATTGGTCAAATTTCAATTGATAGAAAATTTGAGAATAAGTAAAGAACACAACAGCAATACATTTTGGGCATTGTATGCCACAATGTTAATGTTTGGTCTAGAAGTTTAGTCTTCATTGTTTTTTATTGTCGTTATACAAATACACTTTAAGGCTACGACAGATTTAAAGCTGCACCATAAAGTGCACAAGGTTTGACAAAAAATGTTCATGTTTGTGTTTCCCACATATTTAATACACAATTGGTATACTAAAATTATTAGAAGGACTTGTGGGTACTATTGGGGTTCGGGTTCGAACGAATTGCAGATTTTACATGTAAAATGTGTCTCCACTTAAGAATAATTCAAGTTACAATATTAGTTCTGTAATCACAGTAAACTAACTTCATAGTTGTTAACCAGGGGTCTCAAAACTTATTCATGGCTTTTGGTCTTTGTTTCAACTAATCCAGTGTCGACAGTTTAACAAATGAGGGGGAGTCTTCTAAAATAAGTAGCACCTGGCTGCAATCAACTGAAAACAATTGCAAAAGGTGTCCGTTTGTTCGGTTTGAAAGAAAACCTTCACCCCCTGCGGCCTTTTGAGGACCAGTCTGACACCGCTGTTAACTCATTACCTGGCATTTTACTGATCGCTGTTTGCTACAGGAAGAATTTAATAACCTAGCATCTGTCGCTTTCTCATTCTCACTCCCTCGACAATCATAAATGTCCAATTTATTTTAACCGGGAGAATTGGAAGTATAAATGCTGATTCTTAAACGCTTTTGATGGCAATAGAGATTTTTTTTTCGCCCTTACTGTTGTCTTATTGATTTTATCTTGTGTTTTTAATGTCAACCTATCCAAAGGACTAAAGACGGAAATTCCCCTTTGCCTACAATCTTACATGTTTACATGTATATATGTTGAGTAAGATGTATTGTCTATTTAAGAAATAAATCAAACTCAAACTCAACTTAAATCTTTTTGACTGGGAGTCCTTGCATCGATCATTTGATGCCACCTTCTCTCAGTCAAAATGGATTAGACATTAGTAACATAAATGTCAGCCAAAGATAAATTAGTGCTCTAAAAAGGGTTAATCAATATAGCCTTACAAAGGGTTCATTAACCCAGTAATTCCTCAACATTTTCCACAGCTCATTAGTCTGTTATGAAAGATTCCGATAGTAGTTTGAAAAATTATGGCTGTTTTTTTTTTTTACTACAAAATATGCAATTGACTATGGCAATCTATGCAATGGTAGGCAGAACAGCAAACTTTTACTTCTTCCACAGGTAGATAATTAAACAGTTTATTTCAGGACACTTTTTGTGTGGTATTTTTACGTGAAACTTGTTGAATGTCAAATATTTTACCATGCATCATAAACAGTGTTGCTCAAGGCTTTGTGAGCAGGCGCATTGTCATTGTGAAGCACAGAGATCTATTGGTCGTCTGTTTTTATGCTGTCAACAAAGCAAATGCCGCAAGATGTTTTTTGAATGCATACAAGTTGATCGACACACACAGTCAAGGCACAAGCTCATGTATGATTATATTTTTGGAATGAAGCAAATCTTTTACCGGATCTTTTATAACATACCTCCTCCAACAATATAGGGCAGCCTTAAGGCAAAAGATTGACTTAGTCAGGAATAAAGATATTTGAATGGGTTTATTCTGAAATACTATTATATATATATATATATATGTGTGCATTTAATAATTTTTGTATGAAAGCATTCTTCCAATTATCTGAAGAGAACTTGGGGCCGTAACCAGTCACCTAGTCAAGGACTCTTGATACCAGCAGATGGATATCAATCACTTCCAGGAATACTCACATAGTGTTTCTTCATTGTGACACACTTCTCGCTTCTTTATGTAATTGTTACAAAAAATGTATAAGACGCAGAAGTCAATCACTAGTCAAAAAAGAACATTTCCTTCTGTGTCGCAATAATTTTCCAACGAGTGTATCAGCAGGTTGAACTAGACAAAAGAAAGTTAATTTTGTCATTTTTCTTTTAAATTAAAATCACCTTCATAGGCACACCAGGATTCATTAGTCACAATGATCATCATATAGTAATATAGAGCTGTTATATAGACTTTCACTGTATGACCCGGCTTCGCTTCATGGAGACGGTGTTAGATATAAGGAGAAAAGGGCAAATGGGGGCCATAAAAGGGGTGTAACGAGTATGGCAAGAGGATAAAGATGAAAAAAGAAGTATAGAAAGAAGTGACAAGCTCAAATTAAATTCCCATCATGTCAGTGTAGAACAGAATTCAATAGTGTTTATTGGCAGACCCTGGCCTTGGGGAAATTACATTCTGAAGCAGAGCATGCAATGAATACACACACACACACACACACACACACACGAATACCATTCGGACACACAAACGTATTCTATACTCTGCACAATCCTGCATATTTTCAGACGAAGGGAGGAAAAATTCAGTGGCAGATGTGAAAATGTAGACTAGTGATGGCTCCCGTGGGGTCCGCGTGCCATTTGAGGACCGTCTGTACTTGTTCTGCCTACACATCTGTTGTGGATTCTTTTCTTCAACTAAAAACATCAACCAGGACTTGCATGCATATTCACGTAAAAAGTCCCAAATTCTACATTATGGATTATCTATGGTTCTTTTTAGTTTTTTTTTCTGTTGTTATTTTCTCTGCAGATTTGACTTTGATTAAAAAAAAGTTGTACTTTCTCTTTCAGGGAAGAAATAAAGTCATTACAGTGTCGAGGAAAAAAGAATGATATAATAGGTTTTCACATTTTTATATTAAAATAATATGGTGATAATCTCCGGCTGTGGGATTTCTTATGGTCATGTTATTAAATTCTATATTCTATTCCAATTTACTACCGGCAAAATGAAGAATACAGTAATACATCATGGATTAGTTGCCAGTCGATCACATGGGACATATACAGAGAATTATTCATATCCATTCAATAAGTCGAAAAAAACCTCATGCTGCCTCCATTCAAGTCAGGAAAAGTGAATTTCAACACTGTCAGACCCCCCCAAAAAATCTGTGTTGTGTTGTAGGAAAACACAACAGTTACGTAATGTTCTTGACATTTGGACTTGTAAAGTTTGAACATTTTTAATGGGACAAAAAAAAAAAACAGTATGAATAACCTTTGTGCAAAAGACAGTCACTCACATCAAATCAAGAATTTCTTAGACCTCTGATAATGAAGGGGGGAAAAAAAAGAAAAAAAGATTCTGCTTGCAAGTGCAGCCATTGTGACATCAGTTTTATCCATGCAAAAAAAGGGGTCGATTTAATCAAAGGAGCATGGGAAAATATTTAATACTGATGTCATGTGGCAGGGCAGACAATGTAGGATATATGCGTATTTCATTGGCTAAAAGAGTATCCTTTGGGATCTAGGTTTGTATAATTGTTACCTTAGCCCTGGTGTTTTCTTGTTTGCATTTCCCAGTTAGTTTCACTCGTGTCTGGATGGCTCTCATACAGCTCCAATTTTCTTCCCATAGTGCCAAAATCTTATTTTTAACTAAACCAGATTGAAATTGGTTTTTTCTTTTGTAGTGTGAACAGTCATAGAGCACAGCGACGGATTGAATACACATCCAAAATATATTTCTATATATCACGCATTTCTTCTGTGGTGCTCAATCAGACAAGTTTCGATTAAATAATCACCTTCATTTGGAATATCAAAAGGAAAAAAAATCCTGCTTCATTGTTGTCATGGTCTTTTCATACAACACAACAAAGAAAATGATAAAAGGTAAATAGAAAGAATAGCTTTTTATTGTAGGGTATTATTTATGGTAGCTTGTTCAGATCCTCAATGTAGATTTTTCATCACATTTAGAAGTCAAACTTATCACAAAAGAGCAGTAAAAGTGACTCTATCAGATAATGGTGGACTGATAGTATACTTTGGTTTTAATGGCTTCAAGTTTGCTTGTACTTGTATTCAACTGCATTTACCCAACCTCAAGCCTAGTAACAGCAAAGTACTTTAGTGGAACGGCATTTTATGGCTTTTTGCAGAGCACATGTCGGGGCTATTACCAGCAATGTCTGCAGGATGCAGATTTGCTGTAAATGGCTAACGTTCTGCTCTAAGCCTTTATGTTATAGTCGCTTTATTGTCTCCATTTCTTCTCGCCTCTCGTCTTTGTTCTCCCTTGTTCTTTCTGACATTTTGTGTGTGTGTTCCTCAGGAGTGTGCGGAGCGAGCATTGGGATGCTCTGGGGAGGATCTGAAGTCTCTTTTTTACTGCGAGTTATGTGACAAGAAGTACCTACGCCACCAGGAGTTTGACAACCACATCAACTCCTACGACCACGCACACAAGCAGGTACATGACAGGACGCTGCGGTTTGTGGCTCAAAACTTGCAAATATAAATGGGAATTTTTTTATGATCCTTCTGTTTTGGAACTGTTAGAGTCAAAACTGCTTGACAGGACAACTTTAAGAGAGACGCAACACACTCTTAAAAGCACACATCCCATTCAAATTTCAATCAGCAGACACTAATAAGAAAATGAGAGCAATGAAAAGTAATGAAGGCAATAAATATTTGATATGAACAGAAGGAATAATTGACTCTCAGAGAACCACGTGGCCTTGAGAGGGCATCTTATGAGTTCTGATGTGGAAGCACGACAATTTCATTGATGAAAGATGTGCCGGTAGGCAGTGATGTATATTGATGTGCATTTGAGTGATGACATTTTGCATTGTGGAAGAAGTCTTAGAGGGTTGAAATTGGGTCAGTCCTCGAAAAACTTTCATTGCTTGGGATTAAATTTGAACTTCAGTGTGTAATACAAATTTGCAAGCCTAATTGTTTCTAGTACAGAACATATCCACACATAAAAGTCTTTTGGGGGCATTCATGCCTTCCTGAAAGGCAAATATAGCAATACTTGTTAATAATAAAATGGGAAGTGTGGTTTATCATAGTGTGAGTAAGAAAAATATAGCCATGTTTATGGGAAATTTCCTTTAAACTGTGCATAGATTATTCCATAAAGAATAACCCCTCTAAATCATTATGAATATATACTGTACTTCCATGGTCGACAATGTAACACTTACGGATGCAATTCAATGGTTTTATTAGTATTGAGAGATAACAGAATAAACAATCCTTGCAGATCTGTAGTCAACCAGAGTTGCACTCAAACTCTCCAAACACAATCGTGCACTCGGACTCCCAATTAGGCCTAAATGATCTCACTTTTTGAAGCACGACAACTGTATCTGGAATATTCATCGCATAGTGCGATGCTTTTGTTGTTAGAGATCATTGTTTGTGAGAAATATCTATTCTTTTAATGAGCGCTCACACATTATGGGGACAAACAAAAACTTTATTCTGTGGATTCCAGCAAAAACAATCAAGATTGGTAACATGAGCATGTACAATAGCGCTTGGACTGGACAAAAACTAGGCCTAAGATGCAAAGTTTCCAAATCCAGCTCATGTCCATCTGTGTGGAGTTTGCATGTTCTCCCCAGGCCTGAGTGGGTTCCCTCCGGGTACTCTGGTTTCCTCCCACATTCCAAAAAAATGCATGGTAGGCTGATTGGACACTAAATTGCCCCTTAGGTACAAGTGTGAGCGTGGATGGTTGTCTCCCTGGGCCCTGCAATCGGCTGGCCACCGATTCAAGGTGTCCCCCGCCTCTGGCCTGGAAACAGCTAGGTTTGGCTCCAGCACCCCTGCGGCCCTAACGGTTCAGAAAATGAGATGAGATATATACTATGTATTGTCTCTCCAAACAGCTATAACATGACAAATGACTAAATTATTCAGAATTTTATTTTCCACTTGTAACTATGCACAAGTGCATACCTACACGCATGCACACATGCACGCACACCCACACAGACAGACAGACAAACACACACAAACAAAAAAAACAACGCCTCTTAGTCATGACTCAAGTAGGCCTGCATTATTCCTATTTGGACAAGATGAGGCCAATGGAGCGTTAAGGAAAGGCCCAGCAGCAGGTTTTCTCCTTTACTAAGCCTTCATTCCCACTTTTGCTACACAAGCTCTACTTTGGACTAACAAGCTGAAAGTTCTACTGTTAGCACACTCTCTATCAGCGTTTTGTTCCCATGCCAAGTCGTACAATCAACACACAGACACCATAGCCCCGCACGGGCAATCGCTTCACCAAGCCAGCCCGCCTCCCGCTTCCAAACGCCCACACTGGGCCATGAAATGAACATTAAATAAGACTGTTCCAGCACTGTCATTGTTCTTTGAAAATGAATTGGGGCAACTGCAGGCCAATGTTAATGCTTTGTTTTAGCCAGCGGCGGGCAAAAGAAACAAGCTTCATGAGGCACTGAGCTGACAGTAGCCAGTGGCAGTGGAAGAACACACACACACACACAGGCACGCACGGTGGCATGCGTGCTCACTGCCGAGCAAGCAGACAACAGATGAAATTCCATCTGAAGACAGCTTCCCTGCAGGAGTATTGGCTCGGGAGAATGGAAGCTGATTGCATTTGCGCTGTCTCCTCACCCTTACCATCGATTCAGGGTTAAACATGTCTGCGAAGAGCCCTTATCAGCGTTTACCACTGATGGCTTCAATTGCTCATTACGACAGAAATGCGCTCATTTGAATAAAGAGCAATTAAGCCATCCACATGGACATATCCTTCGAAAAGATGTGAAGCACTAAACAGCTTGAAGCTGTGCACATCTGAAGGAATATCAGTTGGTGAGGATTGATTTGACAGCAACGCGGTCAAGACGGACACGTTGGCAAAGCACTGGGTGCGCTACATTCACTTTAAAGGCAAAAGAGTCCATTTTAAAGAGGGAATAGTGCACCTGCAATGTTGTTGTCAACACTAAATATAGAGAGAGTGTTGTCTCTCATTCTCATTTTCTAAAACACTTCATCCTCACTAGGGTCGCGGAGGGTGCTGGAGCCTATTCTAGGTGACTTTGGGTCATAGGCGAGGGAGACCCTGAATTAGTGGCCAGCCAATCGCAGGGCACAAACAACCATTCACCTCACACTCATACCTAAGGGCAATTTAGAGTGTGCAATCAGCATACCATGCATGTCTTTGGAATGTGGGAGGAATAACATGCAAACTCCACACATGGACCGAACTGGATTTGAACCCAGGTCCCCCACTGTGAGGCCAACACGTTAACCACTCAGCTGCGGGGCCACCCGTGAGAGTGTTGGTTTTTTTTACAACAAAAACTGATGTTGTGATTTAAGCAGATTAGCAAATCTTTAGGTATTCCTTCTGGCTTTCAGTACCACGGACAGCTACAAGCAGGCCTACTTTGAACCCATCCTTTGCCTATTTTCTTCCTTTTTCATTTCCATCCTCTCTGGGTCATTATGTTTGACCCTTGGTTTAATCTGCTAAACATTACTCACAGAACTACCATCAAAGAAATTCAATGACTTGATGGGGGAAGTCAAATCAAACATGCATACACTAGGATAGTAGCACAGGAGGTTAACTTGCCTACACAACAGACACCAATATGATTCAAACAGTGATGTCATAGATATATTTGATTGACAGTTTGATAAATATGAATTGCCCCCCGCCAAGTTTTATTTTTTTGTAGACAGGCCAATGCTGTGACATTTTTGTAGCTTAGCACACAAATATGAATGGAGTTCCGGATCAAGATAAATCTGCAGATCAAAAATCAACTAGTTCCTACTTCTGTTTTTTTAACATGAACATGTTCCATCATTTTTTATGAACCAATCAACAAAAATACCAAGCCCTGGATTTTTTTCCACTTTTCTGAGAGGCATTTATATTCTATTTTTGCTGTATGAGTCATGCACACTCTCACCCAGGGATTTCAAATACTATCATTTAGACATTCATTCCCTATTTAGTGGGCATAATTGGTGAGTTACAAGTGTGGTTTAAGGCCATTTATTTTTTATGCGTCATTCTTTTTAAGAACACAGTATATTGCCCTGTTCAATGCTGTTGTACAAAGTACCCAAATGTGGCATCTGTCTTTCTTTTAGTTTTGCAACAGGTTTTCCAATTTGTAAATTTTTAAGCAAACCTCAGTTGGCAAGAGGCAAAAAATAGACAGTGTTCCCGGAGCAATAATGTGTAGTTCTATTATTGAATGATACACTGATAACATTAATGTATTAGTTTCTGTGATTTAAAAAAAAATACTTAAAAATGTGAATTTGATAACTTCAACTTGTTAAGGCCCAAGATGAAAGTCATATATTCAAGTAAGAATGAATTTCTTACAGAAGGACAACAGCAATTTGACTGTTGTTCCTCTAGCTTTCTGGTAAGGAATCTTGAAAATCTATTTCGAGGCATTTTGTTGGGAATGGGATGGCACAGAGTGTCCATTGTCCTCCATTGGTTCAGGTGTGTGTATATTTATTAACTTATTTATTACCTATTTATGTCTAAAATGTATTTTCCTGTGTCTGTAGTCTCACACTCTTGCTATTGTGACAGTGAAATTTCCCAAATATGCGATGAATAAAGTCATGTAATCTAATATCTCAGCAACATAAGATGCGGTGCCTTGGCATTCGTGTCTTCAGTGAGCTGATAGTGTGGCGTTTAGCATCAAATGATAATATAAAAAGACGAGCGCTTGTGTAAGGCTCAGCAGAGATTAACCTGACATCTGTCATCTCTTGCATTAGATCTAGGTGTGAAAGCGGGGGGGTTTATACTTAAAATAGACCCGATGTCTGAAGGCTTAATCTGATGTGTTCATGCAAGTGCGTGTGATAAATTCTGCCTGATAGGTGGGAATGAGTAACACAATATATCAAAAAAAGAATCATAATCATATTGGGTGGTACTGTAAGCTGCAGTGTAAATACAATGTGATGTGTAAACAACAAACTGTAAAGGTTAAAGCTACGAGTGGATTTCAGTGCACTGGGAAGCATATGACAAAGAGCCTAGAGAGAGATGGGATTGATGTTGATGCACAATGCCGCAGCTATTCCCAAATTCCCGAGTCCCTCCTTAGCCTTTCACTGCAGACAAACAGACAAAGACGGGCACACTAACATGCACATGAACACACCTGCCAACTGTGGATAAAGGGAGGATTACAGTGTGTCAGAATAAGACATCGCAAAAGAGCGGCAAGAATCCCTGAGAGAATTGACAAAACTACACTGACAAACACATTTTACATACATAAATACATGTGCACAAAACAAAGCTAATTGTTATCTTTCACAGTACTGACACACATTGAAGGGGTGCATCTTGAAAACAACATGGTTGCTTTAAATAGAATAAATCACAATGTTTGTTTTATTGCATACATTTCACACATTTGTTGCAAATAAACACAAATCTATGTGAAACTGCATGACAGTTCTTTGGAGCTGATTCTTGTGAAGGATTTCAAGTTTTAAACACACCTGAAATAAGTTTGCTGAAATATAATTTTGCATTATATATGAATCTTACTTCATATAAAATGAAAAATAGATCACCTCACAATAATTGGAAAACAAATAGACAACACTTTCTACATACTCTAAAGACAACACAATGGTGATCTGTGCCTAAATTACCAACTTATTTCACTTATTTGTATAAAAATGTACAAATAAATGGAGCTTTAAATAAAATGAAAATGTCTACTTGGTAAACCCGAGTCCTTAGAACAATTTTTTTTTTTTGTTCCAAGTACTCGGGTTTATTCTTAAAAGATAGGAGGCAGGGGGCTGTGTCAGAGCCACTAGTCGAGAAAGGTAGCTGGATATCGTCTACTGGCCAACCATCACCAGTGCCCTGTGTAATGGGACATGGCAGTCCACACCTCCCCATTGCTTCCTTTATTTTTTTTACTGACAAGCCTCATAATATCAAAAGAATGGTCTTGTCATAACCAGCAACTGTGGGTGTCCATTTGTTATGGTTAATCCATTGAGTCATTTGTCAGTCAAATATTTGGGGTTTTTTGGGGTTAAATCCAGCTTTCAAATATAATTTGTTCTTTAAAAGTTCCAAATGCTACAAACACTAGACTACTTACAGGAAGATGACACAGTAAAAATGAACAAAGGACTGCAAAAAAATCTGAGAGCTATGAGTCTGTAATTGAGTATTCACCAGTTTTGTTGTCTTTAAACGCCAAACATTGATCGAAAGATGCTTTTTTCTAGCCTAATTGGACTTAATGGGGCACATGCTATGAAGAGTAACATCTCCAAATATTAAGTGCAGTTTAAAGATCAAATGAATAACTTGCTTATTTCCTGCTAATCTTTGTTTGCTACAGAGGCTGAAGGAACTCAAGCAGAGGGAGTTTGCTCGCAACGTGGCCTCTAAGTCATGGAAGGACCAACGCAAACAGGAGAAAGCTCTCAGGCGCTTACACCAGCGAGCACACCTGCAGCAGGAGCACCAGCGGTGAGTGTGTTTAGGTGTTTGTGGCCTTGTGTGTGTATGTGTAAAATAAGATCAAGACTCCACAGAGGTTGGAGTGTGTCACATCCATTCAATGTTTCTTAGATTTGATGGATGCACCCAAACATCTGAGAGCACTCAATTCCACTCGATGAGCCACAGGTGACCTAAATATCACATGAAAATATACTGGCTTTCGGACAAAGGGGTTTTGAGGGTCACTTCAAAAAGAAAAAAAACAGATTACACAATTAAAATCTCCTCTACAATAAGTTGTTTTGCTCTGATAAATATTGTTACGACTCCCCCTGATGTAAGACCTACCAGGGAGTCGCAACTATCACAGCAGACGGGTTCGGTCAAGTCCAAACAAACAATGCAAATAGCCTTCAGTGATATTTTATTTCCAACAAAGTCCACAAAAACCTAGACTACGGGATAATATAGGTGAAGCACGAGAAATTAAAGTGGCACTCTCAAATAAACACGGGAAAAAACACCCTCGCAGAAAGGTGTCCAAATGAAAACCCACAAAATACAGGAAATAAGGCCGAAGGGTGCCACTGTCAGAAGTGATGAAATCAAAATCTAGACGGGGGAATAACTACGTGTCTAAATGCACAAATTATATGTAAACCCCGGGGTGTCTAAACTTATCTCAAGTCCCCCTATATAACCCAAAATCTTTAACTTTGCCAACATCAATACTAAATATAACAAGGAGTAACATACTCACATTACCAGGTGAAGCTGGGACAATCAAACTTTACTTCGCACTAAAACATGTGCTTTCTAAGGAAAGAAAGGACTCCACTGCTTCAGCAATTACAATCATAGGCAGCCAAGGACGTCAAAGTCAGGAATCAAGAAAAACCAAGTCAACAAGTCAGCCGGAAGTGATAAATAAAAACGGTTTAAATAAGGGCAGGAAGTAAATCTTGATTGGAGGAGGGATGATGAGGAAGTTGTCACTGCTGTGTTGGCCTGGGCAGGGCTTTGTCACAGCCCTAACACAGAGTTAAAGTCAAGATATCACGAGATAACAACTGCCTTGGATTTTATTTTTGGTAAATCAGACAGGCACATGAAACCATTGCTCTCAATTTACAATAAAATATGGTTACAAAGTAATATATCTATTGGAGAAGTGCATGCTATTGTTGCTCAATATCAGTAGTTGCATTATTCTGTAATCATTTGTAACTAATAATAAGTTCTAATCTTTAATCACATACATTGGGAATCATCAAATCATCTAACTATAAAATGACATTTTGATCATATTTTGCTGATTAGCAAATTCCCTCCTAGTCATGAATTTCTCATTTTAATTCCCTGATTTCCTGAAACCTATTTTAAAAGTGAAAATTAGTGATCTCTCAATGAAATTGAGTGTAAAAAAAATGTAATATGTTGTATATTGACTGTCATTGCAGGGGTCAAGAAAGGACTTATGAGCTACGCAGTGCTGTCAGACTGGTTAGCTCACAGCAAGAAAGAAGCAAAGAGCACAAAACCAGCAGCGCCGTAGACGAATTTGAACCCTTCAAACACACACACAGACACACATCTAAACAACCCGGAAGATCATCATCAAGCCACCAGCGAGAAAATCCATGCTGGCCTCCTTCCCAAACACCACTGGCCACTCCAGCCGAGTCCCCGCTAATCACTCGTCCAGGGTCCGATAAAAGTCTTACCGCAGTGAATCAGCAGCCTCATGTGAGGTCTCAGCTGCCTTTAGAGGGGCGGGGGCGAGCTGGAGGGAGGCGTGGGGTGTCCTTCTGTTTCTCGCGCAGGGGGCCACGACTGGAGCCATCGGCCTGCGTTTTCTCTGACCAGGAAGAGGAGGAGCGAGAGAGGCGAGACAAAATGAGAGAACGGATTAAGGGTATTTTGGAAGACATAGAAAGGGAAATTGATGGTGTCGGTAAAAGCGATCGTCCAGACGACGGTAAAATTCGGGATAATGGGAGAGATAATCAGAACATGGATTTAACATGTTCGCCATCACAAGCGGTTAATGGATTGGTACAGACATCAGGAACAAGTGTTGAAGAACACATTTCTGTATTGGGTAAAGATGGCTCCACCTGTGTGCGATGGCCTGTCAGTTTGCTGAAGTTCACCAAGTGTGAGCCATGCCTCTCTTATAGTTGCAACCCAAATTGCTCAAGGCGATTTCAGACAACAGAGGAACATGCACAGGAAAAGCAATGTGATCTCATGGATGAATCAAATGCATGCGACCTAGCTATTCTTACACCTGACACTGATTACTGTTTACAAAAAGAAGCAAGCCTCCCACACAAGCAGGGAAAAGCTGTGGAAAATCTCAAGGCAGAGGCACACCTGTTTGTTGAGAACAAAAACCTTCCATCACTGGATGGAAGATCAGAAGGGGTGTCATGTATGCCAAGTGTGGAGCATTGCGTGAGATTGCCCTTCTTTCCATTTGACCCCACTCATAGTGACAGCTCTGACAAAAACCCTCTAACTCCACGGGGGGACAGATTAGAAGCCCCAGGGGGGTTTAGCGAGAGGGCCATCTCAGCCTTACCCTGTAAATCAAAAGCTGTCACCAAACTTGGCGCAAGCAGGATATGCATCGACCCGCCCAGGTGTGAGAGTGAGAGTAAGACCGTGCCCAAACATGTCAGTGATCCTCATCCACGAGGAGGAATCTCGTGCAGAAAGTCAAGACACAGCACAAAGAAGCTTAGGCTTGGGAAAGGGAAGAGGGGTGAAAAGAGAAAGGCCTCAAGGCTCAAATCAGTAAAGTGTAAAGTGAGGAGTGTTGTCTCTGCAGTCTCGAATGTGAATCCCAGAGGAGCAGAAACTGGAGGGACATGGGGGGAGAAAAGAGAAAAATGGGGAAGAGGAGGGATGAGGAGAGATGGAGATGATCCCCAGCGAGTTTACGTCTCGGTCAAGAAGAGGGGTACTCGTAGGAGCCACGGCTTGGCACCCCTGTTCCCACAAGGCGGGGAGGCAGGGGAACGCAGTCGTACTTTCTCCCACTTTGCAAGACACATGCCTGACACAGAAGGGGAGATTTTACCCCAGAGAACTCACTGCTCCTTAAACTCTTTCTCACCAGGATATAACACAAAGCTGTTTTGGGAATCAGGTCACCATAGCAACCCCAAGAGTTTCATTGACTGCAGTTACCCTGACAACAACTGTGGTGGCAGCCCGGCGAGAAAAAGAAAATTCCTCTACCGGGACCGGAGATTCATTCACAGTAACAGAAGTAGTTTGAGGCACTATGATGAGACAGACAAAGGGAGGGCAAGAGGGAGGCACATACATTCCAGAGACAGAAGTTTGCTGTCAGAACAATGGGAGTGGGTTGGGGAGAATGTTGGGCACAATTCAAGATGGAGATGGAGAAACAAACCTTCAGGATGGGACTGTTGGAGTAGATCTAGTCCAAGTCCCAAGGGCCGGCAGATGACATGCAGAAGAAACAGCGATGAGGACGAGGATTGGGACAAGTGGACAGTGGGAAGTGGTGACAGCTGGCAAGAAAGAAAGACACCTAGGTCCACCTTAGGCCCTAAAACTGCTATTGACAGCAGATGGAGCCCCAGCTATGCACTTTGTTCTTCAGAGGCAGGACACTGCAACTCCAAGAATATGCTTAGCCCTGAATGGTGGACGAATAAGCATATGCACAGCTCGCCAAGGAAGTTTCATACATTCGAGTCCAGCAGAAGTTATAGCCCACGCTCTTGTAGCCGGTCCAGTAGAAGTAGCAGCGTTTCTGAGCTCAGTTGGGAGTGGAGCAAGAGCAGCACTTGCTCTGATACGACATGCAAGACGCGCTCATCTGTTACAAAAAAAACAAGTAACTTCAGATCTCATTCGCCCAACCTTACTTTTACTGCTGGAGAATCTTCACCAGAGCTCCAGGCGCATCGAAGTGACAGCAACTGGTCTCAATCAGAAGGCACCAAGCCACCGTTGGACTGCGAAAATAGAACTTCTGCCTCTTTAACCAAAAACACAAGAGAACAATGCGAAACTGATAAGGTGCCACAAAAAGCAGCCCGGACATTGCTGCTCCCCCTCATAGGGAAGCTTCCAGCAATCCAGAAAAAGGCAAGAAGGAAAAAAGAAACGTTGGAGAAGATTCAGGACAAGGATGGTGATGGGGATGTGTGTCAGGAATTGGCAAGTCGACATATTTTAGGCTTGACACAGTCAAACCAAAGCAGTATGATTCATCTGTGTCCAAGAGAGATTAGGATTGATGAAAAGGAGACATCTGGAGAAGCTGCACAACCAATCAGCTTTAGTGCAGAGGAGATGGCTAAGTATCGTCTCTTACAAGAACAGGCAAGAGAGCACATGCAAAAACTTCTGGAACAGACCGAAGAGAATAAAGATTTGAACGTGGAGACCCACTTCACTCCCACCACACAAACAGACTGTTGTGGGACTTCAGAGGAGAACTACACACCGTCCTCATCACTTGAACATCTGCAGAATCCTCACACATTGCAAGGAAGTCACAACCTCCAAGAAAGACTATTAAAGATGAACCCCCACGAGGACTTTTCTCAGCCTGTGGCTTTAGGGGTCCCAAACCTCCCGCCCCTTGTACTGACACCCCCTTTGTCTAGCCTCCATCATTTCATTTTACGGCACTCGGCCTTCTCCCCATCTCACTCCTCTGCCTCACTTCCTACTCCCGAAGTCCCATCAGCTCCGCTCGGCCATTCAGTCAGCCACCCTCACCCAGTCCTTCCTCATTACCTTCACCCTCTGACCGCCCTCTTTCCCTCCATCCTTCTGGCTCACCACAACATTCCTTTCCTCCCTCCTCCTCTGCCTCCTCCTCCAGTGTCCAGATTCCACGTAAACCGTCTCACGCCTCTTTCCCCCCTAGGCCTGCAGGCTCCTAACAATCTGCGGCCTTTCATGGACAGAGCATTGCCAGTGAGGTTCCAACAGAAGGCCTTGTGACACTTGCAGGGGTACTGCTGCCATGTTTATTAATTTTCCATGGCAATAGAGAGCATGCTATTGGAAATGGGGTTTTGTACTGGTCCTTGTATAGAATCAATTCAACTTTCTCTCCACGTACACGCAGTGAGCCCCACTATTGACCGTTTTTCAATAGAGAATGTGTTTCTCCATTAATCCCCTGCCGTGTAGCTCCCGACAGAGCAACAACTGACTTTGATCATTTGGTTTTCTCCATCATTCGAGCTTATAATAAAGGGAAAGGTACACCTGCTATTCAAAGACAAGCTGTGCTTGGTCATTCATCCTCTTTGTATGTGGCAATCTACCTTTTGAAGTGTAGCCTTCATGCACTGAGAGAGGCACAAGAGAATAGCATAGCTTCTTCTTTTGTCTTGACTCCATTTCACGCATGGGGTAAAAGTGTATGACTTTTAACAATCAAAAATTAAGTTGTACTGAAATCTATTCAGGCAACCTGTCACAAACGCAAGCACCAGTCAAAGTTGTTTTAGTAGCATTTAGTCATGATATCAGGTTAAAAAAAAGTAAACATGCAAATATATATACATATATATATATATATATATATATATATATATATATATATATATATATATATATATATATATATATATATATATATATATATATATATATATATATATATATATATATATATATATATATATATATATATATATATATATATATATATATATATATATATATATATATATATATATATATATATATATATATATATATATATATATATATATATATATATATATATATATATATATATATATATATATATATATATATATTTATACATACATACATACATACATACACTGATATATGAAAAGGTTGAAAGTGCTTTAAACTATATTTAAACTTCAAAGTAATGAATGTGATATAAATTTCAAACCATAAGACAAAAAAATCTTTTACGAAACACATCACGCTATAGCTGTACTGTATATGTGCAACTGGATTTCTCTAGTGACACCTGTAGATGTGTTTGTCTGCCATTTTTGTACTTTGTAAATATTCTAATGGATTTTGTGTTTGTGTCAGCAAACAGGATTAAAGTTCATCCATATGTCATGATCTATTTCAGACACTGTATGGTTTTGGTGTTTGGCTTTGAATCCTCTTCCCAGTATTTATGAATGTTGTTGCAGCACTATTCAGATCTGTGCTAAATTAAAAACAAATCTTTGGGGAAAAAAATAGGCTTAGTACATGTTTTTTTACTGTGTTGATAATGACTGCTATGGAGTGTAAGTAGAAGCGTTTGATAAAGCCCCAATATTGGTGTATATTTCGGATGTCTTGAGATATAAACTGTGTTTAATTTAACCACCGGTATTTAGATGTATTTTGATCAGGCAAATAGATAAAGGGCAGAAACATTGATTGGATTGGTTGCCTTCAAAGTGGGCAGATTCCGCCTCCACAAAAAAAAATCCTCATTTTGACTGACAGCTAGAGACGAAACCAGTAAACGATTTGCTCCATATTACAATTTGGGAACAAAGTAATGAAATAGCAAACACAAATGAGGAGTCTAATTGTTAAAGACACCTCTTAAAAAAGGAACCATTAAATGCAATGACCCCTAAAACAGTGCTGACAATTCTTACTACCGCTTATAAATATGCAGATTTGTTTTCACCTTAAAATAGACAATTCAGGCCTGGTCTTACAAAGCTTCTTTTACTATTGGTCCAGAAACAGATGATGCTTACAGCCAGTGACTTTATTTAATCCAGGATGCGATGAAAGATGTTAGGTCGAATCTCTCTGATAGAAATCCATTTAGATCCACAAAAAGGAGCATTAGGATGCTGTTGAGTGTACTGGGTGTGTGTGTGTGTGTGTGTGTGTGTGTGTGTGTGTGTGTGTGTGTGTGTGTGTGTGTGTGTGTGTGTGTGTGTGTGTGTGTGTGTGTGTGTGTGTGTGTTTAATCACAGAAACCTGGCATTTGAAAATTGATCTGTAGACAATTTTCCATACAATGTACATGTAACCCAAAGGTTTCCTGTTCCGTGGAAATGTTGTGTGATTTTTAATAACACAATTTTGATCATTTTAAACAAAACAAAAAGAGGATTACAATATATATTTGTGGTATTATTGGAGACTTTAGCGACTCGGAGATTCCCACAATTTTGAGAGATGTGAGCATAGGTATTTGCATTAAACTGCAAAAGAATGGCACTTGCTATAAAACTAGAGTGGGGGCTGGTTATTGTAGGCATGTGATGTGGCCAAAATTTGGTGTTCCAATTCAGAAAATTCAGAACAGCTTTCTTCCAGACACAATTCCACACCTTATAGATAAGAAAGTCTTTATACTTGGTTGTTTAATTTCATGCTCTGTGCTTGGATAGGCACAGTAGACAATAGAGAATCTTGTACAAAATTTTTCAATATCAATGTTCCTATCAAAGTCCGACTTTGGTAATTTAGGCACTTTCTTCTCATTGTGACCCTGTGTAATTGGTATGTGTTTGGATGTGCAAATTTAGGGAGAAAAAAAATGGATCTCTTTCTTTTTCTCTGAGAGGGGATCAAACGGACTGTGTGAAATATAGAGCAGCAATAATTAGCAGCTGTTACAGCATCAAACTTCCTCATCTCAATCGGCCTTTCACTGACACACTCTGCTTAGTCCTTATCCACGAGTTTAATTGCCAGATTTATATTTTTTTCTCCTCCAACATCTTCCAAGAGCAATCACAGTGAAATGATTCAACAGCCAACCTACGTACCGCAGTGTTAACCTTCTTTTTATTCTCTAGAGAGAAGTGCCTAAAAGAGGTAAACACGATAAAGGCAAAATTTGAGTCAAGTTTGCTAATAAAGTAAGGGTCATCCACAGTGAAGGAGCTACACTTGATACATAAAAAAAGGGAGGGCGGCAAAAAGAACACACAAGAGAGCAACACGCTGGTGATATGGGGTCATTAATCACAGCAGTTTCTGTCATTGACTGATTAAATCATTTTCAAAACCTAGAGATCTGCCTGCTTGCGTATTGATGTGTGTGCACAAGAGTTGATTTATGATATTGCGTGAATGGTTTTCTCTCTCAATTTCTCCTGTGAATTAATGAGGTATAAAAACTAAAGCTGGCACTCACTCAAATATTCGGAGAGTTTGCAGTATTGGCACAAGCCATGTGATTGTATTTTGGATACAAAAAGGGGACAATAAGAAGCCTCGTGGCAACTGAGGCAGCTCATCAACCCAAATTACGACGTTAGAAAAAAAAAAGCCTAGTCTTTCTCCGGCTATTTTTGTTTGTGTTCCTCAAAGCCGACTCTTTGATTCAAGCAGGTCAGTGGTGCTGTATTCAGGTCCTCCAGCTGTATTGTGCAGAAGAAAAGGCACAATTACGCTTTGTGCGCTCTAAATTCTACAAAATAGATACCGACATCATGATGACAACATTCTTAGAATGGTGCTAATAGGCTCCAGAATTTCAAGGAGTATTGTGCTATGGTAATACATTACTTATCTGTGCACGGGTGAGACACTTTACATTTACATTACATTACAAAGGAGGAGAAAGCATACAACAATACACTTTTTTAATACAGCTCTGCCTGTGAGATGACAGTTAATTTACTGCATTCATCTTCAATAACACCCAGGGTTGCGGGGGTTGCTGGAGCCTAACCCAGCTGTCTTTGGGTGAAAGGCAGACTACACCCTAGACTGGTCGCCAATCAGTCATAGGGCACACAGAGAGACAAACGACAACCCCCCCCCCCCCCCCCCCCATTCATACCACCACCAGCAGGAATTGAGCCCGCACCAAAGTCAGGCGAGTGAACCACTACACCACGAGGCGGCTGACATGAAAGTTACTTCCAAAATACAAACCAAAGTGTATCACAGTGACTTTGGTGTTGTAATAAGAACCAATCAGTCATTGCAAATATGCAACAAAACAATAAAACACTGTTTTTACTGCTTTTTCTGCAACACAACACACACTCTGGCTCTGGGATAGTTAAAACTATTATACAAGAAAGCCATAATTTAGAATACAGCACAACATATATTAACAGTATACACACACAAAATAACAACAACAACAAAAAACCTGGCCACTGTGAAGTTAACAATTTCTGATGTCTCCATTCTAACTCTGTTGGTTATGTTTAAGTGTATTATTTTGAAGACAGCAAATTGTGTATTTTACTATGGATTTAAGGATTAGTGGATGCTGTGGGCTGGGTGATACACTTAAACCTAACAGTCACCCAAGGACATGACATTGTCAGCACACTACTTTCTCTCATTTGCACACATGTGAACACACCCACAGTACAAGTCCTGTTTGGAGTTGTATCGAGGTGTAATAATAGTAAGAAGCATTGCTTGTTTTTGGAAGAAAAAAAAATCATGAGAAATTCCCCGGTCATGTTATCTCTGAGAGACAGCTGTTCCCACGGAAGATTACAATGTGGATTAACTCACATGCAGGCAAACAAAAACAGCAGGCACAGTGTCAAAGCAAAAATCCATTAAAAAACATTCTATCTTCAGACAATAGAGAAAAAAATAATGACTTTTCTTAGCGTCAATTTAGAGATGTAATGAGGTCGCAAAATATACAAAGTCTGCTTCCATTCCACAAAAAGTTTTATTGGTACCAAATCATTGACTTTGACTTGGGGCCATATTGGTTGGGGGAAAAAAAGAACACCATATTTTCCCAATAGGACCACTTTGAGACAAATCCAAATGAAATTTAATGATCACCTTAAGCTCTAGTACTGTGAGGGTAGGAACCCATCAAGTCAATACATCAGCTCCAAGGACTGCAAATCTTTTCTGAGGTCAAACGCACTTCATCCATTCAGCCGGCTAATCCATCGGTACAGGAAATGGTCTCCCAGCACACAAGAAAGGTCACATGATTAATGGCTTCTCACAGTAGTTGTCAGGAAAACCCTTGGGTCACAAACCCATGCCTTCAATTTTATCATTAAAGCACTTTCAATGCACGGTCACGGCCGAAATCTCACAGATGAATGACGTGCACTTCCTGCCCGTCAGTGGTCATCTCAGAGAATGGCTCCTTCTCTGCTTAGTGTCTTTTGTCCATCATTTCAAAATACTGTCAATGAGGAGAAGCTGGCTACATCTTTGAAAGGCAGATGCCCTTTGCATTCAGTTGAAGCATCAAATTGAAGAGTTCAAACAAGAACAGCAGTTCTGCTCCTCCTTGAAGGAGACATTATGGATTTTTTTTTTGAAAATTGAACAGTTAGCAGGCATTTCTGACATCCTGTTGTCAAAATATGGTAGGGGTCAAGAATTTAGTCTCCAGGCCAGAAGCGTGGGACAGCTTGAATCGTGGCCAGCAGAATGCAAGGCTTAAGGCAAGGGTATCAGATTTGGGTTGGTTCATGGGCCATTTTAACGTCAATTTGATTTCACGTGGGCTGGCCCATTTTAGATATAATATGTAGATTATTTTTTTAATAAATTGATTAAAAGAACTGGATTAAAAGCCCTGAATATAGTTTTTTTTATAGCTGTAAAACAATGTTTATTTTAGCTTTTTTTAAAATATATTTTTAGATTTCACAAGATGATGTTTAAACTAAAAATACCAAAAATATTGATTAAAAAATTACAATTATTGATTTAAAAAGGGGAAATCAGGACATTTAATATACATCTATACTCTTCATTTTAAATTGATCCTAAAACAGAAAGTCGGCGCTCATTATTTACTTTCCCGGGCCGCACAAAATAATGTGGCGGGCCTGATTTGGCCCCCGGGCCGCCACTTTGACACCTGTGGCTTAAGGAGACAGACAACCATGCACACTCACATCCATACATAGGGGCAATTTAGAGTGTCCAATCCGCCTACCATGCATGTTTTTGGAATGTGGGGGGAAACTGGAGTACCTAAGGGATACCCATGCACATGCAAACTCCACATAGGTGGACCGACCTGGACTTGAGCTCAATATCCCAGAGCTGTGAGGCTGACACGCTAACCACACTAACCACTCTCTCCACCGGGCCGCCATCAACTGTATATGAATTCATTTTTTGTATGTTTATAAAACATTGCAACTTGTATTACTTTCTCCTCGGTCTCAAGAAACCACTTCTAGCTAAACTGGTGGATAGAAATGAGCTGTATTGTATGTTGGCTGTCCTTTCCTTTTGAGTGAATCTACGTCCTTGTGTGAAAAGTGCATTTTCTCCAACTTAGGGAGTTAAAAAAACAACTCCAGTGGTGCTGATGCTGATACACAGGTAAGAGAATGGCCAAGGATTTTCAGATTACCCGAGGCTTTGTGCGTACACCATGGCCCACTCACAATAGGTCAGCTCAGAATAACTAGAAAGGGCTGACCAACCATGTTCAGTCACCCCTGGAGTCATTAATCACACAACCCTGTAGATGAGGGCAACACAGACGCTTGCACACACGTGAAAAAATGCAAGACACACCACAGCTCAGTGTAATTATGTAGGCAAATGCCAGATGACAGCCTCGCTGCAGGTAGTCAGTCCTTAAAGACTCCACTATAGCTAGAAACATTATCATTCACACAGAAATTACAATATTGTTGCCAAACAGCGTAGCACACTACAACACATCACATCGCAGGTATTCAGGCATTATATGCTGATAAGACATAGCTTGTATCACACATCTGAGACTCAGATCTGCGTATTTCCTCCCGAGCTTTATTTGACATCTCCTTAGACACAAACATGAACTACTGGAGCGGCGCAGTTGAACATTCATATTCCCAAACAGGTTACTCAGCTTGCAGGCTCGAACGCAATCAGGACTAGAATCTCAGATAACGTTCCCTTTTACCGGTTATGAAATCTTCAAAGGGGCTTCACAGGGATGAGTATCTGTGTTTTTGCTTGTGATATGCATATTGCAAAGCTCTGAAGCTAACACTTGCAGGTTTTTATCCTTAAAATCTCTTGTAAATTTACTCATCCTTCCTTTTTTTTAACATGCCCCACAAAGGTTACATCTTAACCCTTTCATGCATGATTATCTTTCGAAAAAGTTTTCATTATATTCATATGAGAAACAATCTGGAATTAAAACTAAATTTTGTGGTCTCTATTTGATGTCCAATTGTAGAATTATAGTTGCATATTGTGTTGTTGTGATGAGCAATAAACCTAATTAGTCATTTTAAATAAAATGTTTATTCCAGAGGTGCTCATTTGATGTTTTCTGTATCAATTACCTTCTTTTAACTCTCACAACACAAACTCTGTGACAGTGAATGGGGAGCAGATATTATAGAATATTGTAGAAAAGAAATTCCCTAATTTACAAAAACATTTATGCCATTTTAAAGGCCAAAAGAAGATTTGAAAGAGTATACCTTGTCACCATGTTTCTTTAGCAGGGATAGAATCAAGAAGACTCGTTGAAAGGTAGAGTATATTAGTAGATATCCTTGAAAATGTTCACGGCTAAAAGACACGGGTGAAATTCGCTATTATGCTCCTTGTTAGGCAAGTTGCACAAAATATGAAAAAGTGAACTAAATGAAAATATAAATGTGGATTTTTGATTCATCCTTAAATATCACCCAAACATTTTGTGAGTAGTGCATTTTCTCTATAAGCAATGATTTCTGTCATTTATCAAGGTAAACTGCTTCTGCCTGTCATTCTCTTTTGACAAACTGTGCTTCCCTGAAATGATGATATATGAAGATATAAGCTGGTACTTTGGTAGAAAATGTTTATGATTTGGGGATTACTCTTCTCAAAATAGGTATTTCAATCGACTTTCTCATTTTCTGTGATTATTAAAAAATATATATTTAAATGACAAAAGTGCATACTGTTTCATCTCATTTATGAACCGCTTTATCCTCATTAGGGTCACGAAGGGTGCTGGAGCCTATCCCAGCTGACTCCGGGCCAGAGGCGGGGGACACCCTGAATCGGTGGCAAGCCGATCACAGGGTACAAGAAGAGGGACAATCGTGCATACTCACACTCATACCTAGGGGCAATTTAGAGTGTGCAATCAGCATACCATGCATGTCTTGGAATGTGGGAGGAAACCGGAGTACCCGGATAACATGCAAACTCCACACACGTGGGCCGAACTGGATTTGAACCCAGGTTCCCCACTGTAAGGCCGACACGTTAACCACTCAGCTGCTGGGCCACCCGTGAGAGTGTTGTTGTTTTTTTTTTACAACAAAAACTAATGTTGCGAGTTAAGCAGAATAGCGAATCTTTGGATATTCCTTCTGGCTTTCAGCACCACGGACAGCTACAAACAGGCCTGCTTTGAACCCATCCATGGCCTATCTACCCATACCTTAGGACAATTTAGAGTGTCCAATCAGCCTACCATGCATGTTTTTGGAATGTGGGAGGAAACCAGATTACCCAGAGGAAACCCACGCAGGCCCGGGGATACATGTAAACTCCACACATGTGGATGTGACCTGGATTTGAACCTAGCACCTGGAGCTGTGAGGCCGACGCATTAACCACTCGCCCCACCGGGCCACCTCAGTACATACTGTGTTACGAAATGGCTTACAAGTCTTTGTTGTTGTGCTTGCTCTAATAACATTACACTTCAAATATTAAACCCAATCTTGTATGGCACGGTGAATAATGAAACTTTTCAAATTTCTTGAAGTGGAAAAGCATGTCAAAAAGCACTTCACACTCAGGAAAATTGAGCTTTTATTTGACTTAACTTCAGTTTCTGTATAGGATAAATTTGTGACCTATAAAAGGCACTTATGGGCCAACACTAGCAATTTGTGTGAGAATTTTGACATTAACAAGAGTTTGAAAAAAGGATGCATGTTCAATGTTCCATAGCCGTATTGTTGTCCGCCTCTTCCTCATCACTAGTAGGTTCATAAGCTTCATCAACACCCACATTTGCCTCTACGCCATCCAGCTCTCCCCCTAGCTCACCCAACAGCTGCTCCACATGCTCCAACATGGGTTGGTCATCACAGCATAGCTTGGTGTGCAGCTGCAAAAGAAAAGGGGGTCACATGAGCTTTTACTATAGAAATCAACTTCCTGAAAATATCACATCTGCGAAGAAAAGTTCAGTCATGCAATAGTGGAACATTCTGGCAAATTCAGAAAAAAATGCAAAGAAGACTATTGAACATAGAATACACATTGAATATATTTTGTAGCCAATGAGATGTTGCGACTAATGTTATGGTCCTGCACTGGTTCTCATTCATTTTCTGTATCATTTATCCCGGACATGGGCAAACTACGGCCCACGGGCCACATCCGGCCCGCGAGGCCTTTTAATCGGGCCCGCCGACGTTGTCCAAACAATGTTTTCTTTTCCCAAGAAGGCGCCGTCACGCGGAAGCCAGTGGCAGTAGCTCTGTCCACTCTTATTTGTTTTTCGTGTTTTACAGCCCCCCTATGTTTTTTTAAATTACATTTTAATATTTCTTAATACATTCCTTTTTACTTTACTTTGTACTTTTTAGTTTAATGATGGGTGATGGGTATGTTAATACTTTAGTCCTTTTTTTCTGTTTATGTTTCATATGTACTGTTAACGGATGCACTTTTTTTATATGTATCGTATCATGTGCTGACCCGGCCCATCTGTAAAATTTTTTTAAAGACAATGTGGCCCCCAGGCCAAAAAGTTTGCCCACCCCTGCTTGGTCTAGTCCCTCTTTTTCCCAAAGTCACTTGGGCTAGCACCCTGTTATCCTGAATAAGATTAGCAGGGATGGATGAAAGGATGTTGAATGCCAAGGGAAACAGTAGTTAATATTCTCCTCTGATTTGTCTATGCTGATAGTCTGTGTAATTTCCTTTGTGTTTATCTGACGCCTGTAATCCAAATGTGTGTAAATACAGAGCAATGAAAATGTATCTGAAGATTTATGAATTTCTCAACATTTATGTATGAAATACCCATCAAATGTGATTTGATCTTTTTTTTTAATCACATGGATGAAAACCTGTTTGCTTAAATTAAATTAAATCAAACATTTATAGGTTTTCATATTTTAAATTATGATAAACTGAACCATAAACCACCAAAATCACAAGTGACACTGTATTCTTCGCAAAGTGACACACATGTTAGCAGGTACAAATGAGTTAGTGTATAGTGTGCAGGTAGGTTTAAGATACTCCTCAGTTATTGGATGCACACTTTTATTATTCATTGCTTTTATAGTCTCCTTACGAAGAGGGTTCATATACCTACTCTTACCTCCTTTATCATTGCTTCCATGTTTGAATGGTTTTAATAAAAAAATAAGAAGCACTTTTTAATCTGACTCTACTGTACTGTACTGTAAAAAAAAGTTAATTTCCAAATTTCACTAACACAGTACATTATTAAATCACATTTTTCGCATAACATTCGGTTATTGAACATATCCTTGCATTGCTAACTATTATAAACACTCTCAGGAATTGAAGATATTCTCAGTAATACGTTTCACCATCCAGTCAAAGCAATGATCTTATAGCTTATTATGATACATTTTACTTGACTCAAACCTTGATCTTTCGAAATATGCCAGGTAAAGTCCAGTGGTTTATTCATTTCATTTTATGATCAAGTGCTTGTGTCCCAGAATTGCCATGCTGTCACACTGGACCACTCAATTTAACAATGCAACATTAAGATGTCAGCAAACAGCCACTTGGAGCTGAGAAAAGGATGCAGCATTGGCATTTTAAGACTCTAAGTGCTGGTTAGAATGGCTGAATTATCCAAGAGCGGCTTCAAGCTGTCACTATAAGTATATATTCTAATTTTGTATGAAATGAAAAAACGATTTACTAGGCCCTTAAAATTATTAAGACATGCAAAGAAATTTTACATTGGTGTGGATGGGCGCATGCGTAGTTGAGAGTTGAGAATGCGGGAAATGTTTGACAGCTGAGTAAAAGATACGTGTACACGCACGTTACACATCATTTAACAACAGAAAAAATATGTTTGGTGAAATATCGGCCCAACAATTGCCTCAACGCCAGCTGAATGATAGCAAAAATCGTGAACACTTTGATAACAGCATGTGTTTTTTTTTTTTTGCTCACAACATAACTTTCTTGGTTAAAATGAGTAAAAGCAAAGAATACAGAAGTGTTAAGTAGAATAAGAAACATGTAAAACATGTTTTATGAGACAAGTAAATGTAAATGTAATGTCTATTACTCAGAGGAATTGATTAAAAACATAAATTTAGAAAGCCGGTGTAATTATTTACATCAAGAATTACAGCTGGAGGGCCATATGACCATGCTTTGTGCAATCAAATTTGCACTATCAGTGAAATATTGTGGGCAAAAGCCCCTAAAAAGTTCCCTATGTAGCCAGCAGATTTATCTCTGTAAAATACTCTGGTTCTGTGTAATTACTGAACTCAAAGGGGCTAATAAAACAGATTCTGCTTCCTCTGCCATTGAGGACAGGAAGTATCACACTGTGATTTTCAGTCTCCAAATGCAGAGTAAGCAGAAGGTTTGCAGAAATCTACACTAACAACATCTTAGAAACAAAAATAGAAAGTAGTTTCTGGTATACAAGTGCAGGGTGACGAGGTCAGAAGAAAGGACACGAGTGTGTGTGACTGTCTTGTGAAGGCAGCGGACTCCAAGCGGCATTTTGACATGCACCGTCATGGGAACTAATTTGGAGAGTAACAATGTGCACTTGCAGTGTTTGTGTCTTTAAGAGGATGTTTTCTACACATGTTGCAGCTCTTATAGGGAACAAGAGCAGGAAGTAGTGCAAATCTGGCCATAAGGTCTGCCTCACTGCCTTCTGTTTAGCCTTCTTAGCACAACACTGAACAAACCCAATGGTGAAAAACAAACGGAAAAAAACAATTATTGCTTAAAAATGCCAAGATATGCCTATCCTTTCCACACAAAACTTGCTTCTACTCACAGACACAATAGCCGAATACAGAGAATAATTGTATCTTGCAACCTTGCAAGAGTGATTACTCATTATTTCACCATTGCATAAAGGAAATCATGTGTTAATAGTGGTTGAATATTAATCAAGAAGGAATATAATGTGATATAAATATAAAAATAGACATCCCGGCTTCCATCTCTTCAACCTCCTAGATCATAACAGCCAAGACAGACTTCTACCCAACAGCCGTCACCATACTCAACTCGAGTTCTGTACCTAATCAAGACAAAATGTCTTAACTTGTACTTGCACTAAAACTCCATAGACTGCAAACTACTTTAGTCACTTTTTGTACCTGACTACTTATTTATGTTGTCTACTTACTTATTGATGAATTATTTTTGCATTTCATGTTGAAGCTTAAAACGTCATTAGACTTGTATAATAAAGGCATTCATTCATTTAGTCATGTATTTTTAACCTCACTTCAATTTTATTGCATATAAATATCTTAGGACTACTTATTAATGTGTGCACTTTATGGTGAAGCCTTGAATGTCATTGTACTTGTATGAATGACGAAGGCTGCTAATTCAAAATATTATAAATGTAAATATACACTCAAGGTCATCTGCATTCAACATTGACAGTGCAGCTATTGGACAGAATACTAGAGCAGCGTGTCACCTAAATGATTATCAATTTAACGATGTTCTCAGCTGAGACTATCATAAACCTTGAACATTATTCCATGGTTATTATTGCTGATACTTTGCTCTATGGAAAAAAATGATCCAAAAGCTCAAAAAGGTCTACTGCTGACTTGGATCATTGAGCTATTGAAATAAACCCGAATTATGCTAGGAAATATCCAACTTGTTTTGAACAAGCCTCAGGTAGAAACATTCTTACAATCATTACCAACAACTATTTTGAGTTCTTTGCCAATCAACATTGACAGTACAAAGTTCCTCACAGCATTTCCAAAGTTCCACTCAATTAATAATTGAAATGAATCAATTAGACAGTGAAGGACACTACTTAATAGTTTTAAAAAGGCGGAAGTAATGGCTGATGAAGAAGGTGTTAGGGTGAACACAGACATCTGTTCAGTCTTCCATTCACATTATGGGAAGTAAGCCATCACATTTTTCATAATATGCACAAAGCTTGATGCATTCCTTCCTACAATTCTTGCTCACGTGATCCCCTTTTATGCACATGCATAATGCCTATAACATACCCCCCCCTCCCCCCCACACACACACAAGTATATCTTCATCCATTCCATTGCCCTCAATGACTACACAGCAGATCCTACCTGAATCTCCCCTCTGTTTGACTGAGACTTATATTCCATTTCATGACAGGTTTAAGATTGATTTTATGTGAGCCACTATTCAACATCTACACCTTAACTCATTTTCAGCTGCACATCCGCACATGCACATTGGCACAGCCATCTCAAATTCAATCAGTGTCTTTCCTCACCACCCATTTCATTGTGGAATTTAGAGTAAGATAAAACAAAACAAAAACATGTTTTCAGAAGGGGACAGTGGCTATAGTTTAAGGGGAATGTGTAACTTCAAGAGAAAGTTTGTATCTGGAATGAAAGTCTGGATGTATAATTGAATATTGACCTTCAACAATATCTTAACATCCAGCAGGTCAAAAGAAAAGAAAAATATTTTTGAGACACCAAAAAACTGAGATAAGGGTTGGTCATAAGCGGGGTAAAATACAGGGTAAATTACTATTATTATCAGTGCTCTTATCATTTTTTGGATTATTATTATTATTATTATTATTATTATTATTATTATTAGTAGTAGTAGTAGTAGTAGTAGTAGTAGTAGTAGTAGTTGTAAGAGTAGTAGTAGTAGTAGTAGTAGTAAGAGTAGTAGTAGTAGTAGTAAGAGTAGTAGTAGTAGTAGTAAGAGTAGTAGTAGTAGTAGTAAGAGTAGTAGTAGTAGTAAGAGTAGTAGTAGTAGTAGTAGTAGTAGTAGTAGTAGTAAGAGTAGTAGTAGTAAGAGTAGTAGTAGTAAGAGTAGTAGTAGTAAGAGTAGTAGTAGTAAGAGTAGTAGTAGTAAGAGTAGTAGTAGTAAGAGTAGTAGTAGTAAGAGTAGTAGTAGTAAGAGTAGTAGTAGTAAGAGTAGTAGTAGTAGTAAGAGGAGTAGTAGTAAGAGGAGTAGTAGTAAGAGGAGTAGTAGTAAGAGTAGTAGTAAGAGTAGTAGTAGTAAGAGTAGCAGTAGTAAGAGTAGTAGTAGTAAGGGTAGTAGTAATAAGAGCAGTAGTAGTAAGCGTAGTAGTAGTAAGAGTAGTAGTAGTAAGAGTAGTGGTAGTAAGAGTAGTAGTAAGAGTAGTAGTAAGAGTAGTAGTAGTAAGAGTAGTGGTAGTAAGAGTAGTAGTAGTAGTAGTAGTGGTAGTATGAGTATTAATATTACTGTACATTGTACCTTTTCTAACAAATCATTAAATTGGCATATTTCATTCATTACCTTTTTAGCATTGGTCAGATGCAATCTGGCGGCTTCCTTCAGCGATGACCCCTCCTCGTCCTCCTCCTCGGATGTTTTCCCCTCTCCTTCCTGCTGTTCTTTGGCTTTCTCCAACTGTAGGTAGCAGACCCAGCCGGAGAGATACCACACCTGGGAGACAAAGGTGGGCCATAATTAAAAATAGAATAGAATTTTGTCATTGTAAAAAGTACAACAAATTGCAAAACGTCCCAAGTATGTGCAAAAAAAAAAGCAAAAAAATGGAATATAGAAATAAGCAGAATGCTCTCCAATAATTAAAAAATGTACTTTTTTTTTTTTAAATACCTCAGCGGGTTTACGAGTATTGATGAAAAGTTTTTCACAGCAGCGCTTGGGATAAAATTGCACAAGATTTGTCCTGGCATCTGCAACTGGTTTGTTATGTGATCCAAGAACAAAGCTGCGTGAGGAAGCATTCAGGTACTATGCTCCTCAATTGTGGAAAGAGTTTTGGAAGTATGTTCAAATTGTTAATGCCTTTACATTCTTTTTTTTACAAATCATATAATTTGAAATGTGAATATTTGCACTAAATGAATGACTAGTCTATAGTTTAAAGTCTGTTGAAACTAGATTAGGGTGCAATTAAAGGTATTTCGCCGGCTTCACTGTTCTTAAATGATCAGCAGCAATGGATGAAGAGCAATTAGTGAGCACACATTATGTCCAAGGTCACTTTGACAAGCCCAGGATGAGCTCTTGGACGCAATGTTCTAGTTTGCTATACGGCCTTCAGCCTTCTTTTTTTCATACTTATCAAGGAATCACATATAATTAAAAGTTAGTAAAAGTTGATGCTCCCTACATTTAAATCGGTAAAACTAAAACATTTACCAAATACGGAATACTATTATTATTTTGGACTATAGCCTGGGGTTCATATGTATAATAATTTAGCAAGTTTGCCTATCAGTAATCGTATTTATTCTCATTCTGAAACATTCCACAGGATGCACTGGCATAATTATTATAATGTAATAACAAACTATTCCTCCACCCACCGAATAATTGAAGTTTTACCGTACAATCATGTTTTTGGGATTCATAACCAACTTTTAATTTTGTCGTCTGAATCCTGTAATGTCTCTTCTGAAATATGTTAAAAAGATGATGGCAATGTTTCATTTTATTGTACAATTTTAATAGTTACGGATCTTTGTGAGTCTTGATCATTTGTTTTTTTAAATCTGCTTTGACATGATCCTATCATTAAATTGGTGTGTAAAAATTAGTCAAAGTGGGCCTTAAGAATGCCTGTGCAATATATCCAATGTGAAAACAAATCTGTGAGTTTAGAGGCACAAGTTCTATTTAGTTAGAATGAAGCAAAAGCTGGGAAACTGGAAAAAAATGGTTAATGACACTGTGAGTTTGTGTCACAACTTTATCTTTCCTATTGGGAAATAGGATTATATCCGGAGTGACTGTGATTACCACTAGAGTCAGCCACAGCAAGGCCTCCTGGGACAATGTGGCAAAAGCAAACAGCTCTATCTTCTTACAAAAAAAAAAACCCAAAACAAAACATACATTAATCCAACTCAAGCCCTGCAGAAATTGGACCGATGGACTGATAATGGGACAAACCTGTTGCAGTAAAAAGGCAGCAAGTTCTGTGAAGGAAAATCTAATGTTCTCCCTCCACCTTATGAACATAATAAATGCCAATTCTCTATGAACTTGCACCGAAGTTTGTGACTCATATCAGGTCACAAAACACATATTTCGCCTTGTTCATCACATTGAAAATATTGGCTTATTTCATTGAAGGCCAAAGACGGAGGGGTATGGCCTCTCAACCGTTTTGCTAACAAACATATCAGGGTGAGCTGTGCTGAATTCAGAATTGCTGCTAAATATGCTTAGTGGGTTGCTACCCCCCGGCAGCCACACTCACCAGAACATCAGCAGTGCTAGATAAATAGGGCTCGTACTGCTCTCATGATTACAGCAGCAGCAGGATTTCATTTCCAATCAAGGAAACACTTCCTGAGAAAGACTCCCAAAGAAATACTAGCAGTTTAAAATGAAATCTTTAAAGTCAAGCATAGTCAATTTTAAAACCGCTGCTGATTTGTTCAAAATTATACTATATCACAGGGGGAACATCTCACAAGCCAATCTGCAATCTCTTTCCCATCAAATAGTGGTCTGATATCCTGAAAAGGCGAATTTTAAGCATTTTTGGTTTATACTTACTAGGGGGAAAGTAAATAATGAAAAAAATAAGCCACAATATACAACACCTTATGGATAAAATACTCGACAGATGGTTCCATTTGAAAAGTTTCCAGAAGTGTTGATTTAAGAATCTCAACCACAAAAGAACAGCCCAACCAAGAAAGCTTTCCCATTAGGAATATATACACCCAAAACAAGAAACAAAGAGAATTTAAAACAAATAAAATGTCACTTCTGTCAATCAAACCAGTTGTCATTTCCTAGTGGAGTTGCATCTTAACTCCCATATGGCAATGGAGTGGGAAGAACAATACGTAGGATCATGAATCAACAACTATTCACCTTTGAAACAAGACTTGTGATGTGTTAAAATAGCTGTTTGTGCTTATCTGGCTAATGGCTGTTACAAACAATTATAAACAATCATGCTGTTTATGTAACAATAACCAGGTTGGGGGGCCAACTATTAAACGGCAAGAGTGATGTCATCTATTGTACTTGAAAAATAATAGAGGACACAGAGGACATGGTGTATGCATTAGGAAGAGAAAAAAAACAATTTGATACAAACTGACTTAAGACTTTTGACCGTTGAAATTGGAGGGCGTGCATTTCTAATTGGCCAACTGCCCACTCGCAGGCAGTGTCACAGCTAAACCTCTACAGTAGATTTTAAAGTTCAGCCCCCTGATGACTGCTCTCAATCTGTCAGCTGTGGCTATGTGCATGTATGTGTGTGCGTGCACATGTGTTTGTGGGGGAGGCTAAGCCTGAGGGGGAGTGTGGGAGAGACACCGTTGTGCTCTTTGACACTCAGTGGCGCACCTTCGCTTTCTGCACTGTTCACAGTGGGGATTTCAAACGAAGAGGGGATGCTGGGCCTCTATTCGTAAACAGAAATATTGTTATTCCTGCCATTCTCTAATTAAAATACATACTGCAGGTGCAATAAATACATAAATGATATGGAAAGAAGACATTGCTATTGCTCACAAAACAAGTCATCACTCAGAATCATCTCAGTTTAGATCCGTACTTATGCATTTGTTGGGTCAAGTTTAGACCTGCTGACTGTCAGTATACAATTATAATACTTATTAAAACTGGTTACCAAAAAACTTGGCATTAATATGCTATTAGTTCAGACCTAAAAAAAAGAAAAAACAAATACATTTTAGTTGGTTTAAGACCATCCACTTGTTCCTTAAATAAATGTTATGATGTAATTCCTGAGTTAAAGAGATAAAACCTGTGCTTTTGGGTCAAAGGCTTTTGACTGCAAAGTTACAGGGGGATATAATAGTGGATTTTGTTTCCCAACAATGGTTTTTGGACGTATTGCTGAGCACATGCTCTGATTTTGTTTACAGTGGAATTTTTGGTTCAGCCCTGTTCAAGGGCCTTAAGATAACGGGCATCAAGTATATGTTTTCTATAGTATGATTTCTTCAGATTCTATGAACCTTTTCATCATATTATGTGTACTTAATGTGTGCAAGATTGAAAAAATGTCCAGCAAGTACTGCATGATAAAAACTCAAAAACTAATCAAAAGAAGCAGATAAATCCACAAATCAAATACAAGTATGATTATAGTTATTCAAAAGAATCAAAAGATTTGAGAAGATAGAGCTTCAGTTGTCATGCACCATCATGCAATGAATCATTTGAAAGCATTTTAGATTTTGAAAAGGTTGCCACAGAAATCCTGTAGTTGCATCACACAGCTAAATTCTGCCATGTGATTTTTTTTTCATGTGGGATTATGTAAAAGATCATGCTCATGTGGCTCTACTTACCACTAACCTCAATGTTCACGAACGTGGAATAACAAAAGCTATACATTTATATTAAGGATTATTGCTAAATCATTAAATGGATTGTGATTTATGTAAACATACTCTTAACATAATATATGTATATGTGTATGCTGAATATATTTAGATATGCTTATTTATTTATTTATATATATATATATATATATATATATATATATATATATATATATATATATATATATATATATTTATTAACTTATTTATGATCTATTTATTTACGTCTAAAATGTCTTTTCTTGTGTCTGTATTCTCACCCTCTTGCCACTGTGACAATGAAATTTCCCGAATACGGGATGAAAAGTTATCTAATCTAATCTAATCTAATCTAATCATGATGTTGGCAAAATGATCTGGAAAAAGTGTTATGTCAACAGATGCTTTAAGCCTGTGGTTCTCCATTTTGACTTTACCGCATGTTTGCTTTTAGTTTCTGAAAAAAATAAGAAATATTAATTCTGTCAGAAGGTGCAATGTCTCTGATTTGTTAAGTAAAAATTCTGCCACAATTTATCTATTTCATCATGATTTGACAAACCATTGTGGTCTATTGCAAATTTGGATGTCAATGTGTGTAATTTAAAATTGTTTGGCTTTCCGATGTTTCTTTTCCCATTTATTTCTCTCTATTAGTGTGGTTTCCCATATCTGTCATGGGTAGGGGAGGATTCAGTACAATTTTTAATAAATGCTGTTTATATTTCTTTATTTAATACTTTTTTGCTTTATGCCGAAGAGTAGCAGTAAGAGTGATAGATGCTTATTAAAATATAAATACAAATCAGCCCTTCTTCTGCTGTTGCTTGTCGTTGTGTTTAATGGTGGCTGCCATTTGACGATTAAGTTACGTTACTGCTTTCCTGCGGTGGAGTGTTGGCCCGCAATGCCAATAAAATAGACCAGATTACAGACACTGCTTATCCCCTGTGTGTGAGCCATAAGATCTAAGACAACCTCCATAATATAAATCGCCAGCGGTCCCCAAGTAATACTTATCCTTTGAGAATAAAGCTTAAAATCCCCCACGCAAAATATTAGGTTGCTATCAGCAGTGTCCATGTTGTACCAATTTTATATACAATATGTATTCACTATTTTAAGACAAAATGATTGAATTTCTCAGTAATAAAACAGCTAAAATGCTGGCTTCAACAGCAATGAAAATAAATAGAAGATGTGCACAAAGAGGTCATCTATCCGTGACGTTACACAGTAGCAACTCTGGCTTTCTGTCCGAAATGGAATTACTACTATTTTACAAAAGGACTAGAGGTTGGAGCTCATTTAAATCAAATCTAACAGATTCAGTTAAGTTGCCCTGAGGTGTAACTTTAAAGGATGGGTTCATGTGTAAATTGGTACTTGATTGATATTTTATATTGATTTTTGTTATTCAAACTTTGCGTAACATACATACATAATTGCTTTATTCTTTCAGAATGACCTGGTATTAGTCGATGGACTATGACGTACAATACATCTAATCTATTATTTGTACAGATTATCCTAATGAGGTTTAGCAATGGGGATGCTGCAGACTATTCCAGCTGATGAGAAGGCTAGGAACACCCTGAATTGTTTGCCAGATCGCGTCAGAAGGCAAAACTAAATTTATAACCGTTCACAATGGAAAATGTATGGCAGGGGAGTCTAAACTATTCCAAAAGGAGCTGCAATGGACGCAGGTTATAATTACAAGAGATCAAGGAAAAACCTTTTCACAAAACCTCACTGGTTAAACAGTACTCAGTGGTCATTGAAGACCAGTTTGGACAACCTTGATTTACAGAGTTCAATTACCCCAGAACTGTGAGGCAGGTAAACCAATAGCAGATTGCTATCATCAAATTTTAATTACCAGCCATTATCTAAAATATGTTTTGAGTCTTTATCCAGTGATCTATTTGGCAAGGAGATTGACATTTCAATGTGTACAACTGTCTAAAAAGATGTTCCATCATTTGCTTGCACAACAGATGAAAACAGAAGACAATACCAACGGCTGACCCATGAAGTGAACTGCAATTTAACTACTAAAGCCATTGCTGCCTCTGCCAAAGAAGTAATGTTTCCTCTATGGGTGGGTGGTTTGTCTGTCTGCTTGACTGCAGTCAGCTGGCGGGAATACCCAGAAAACAATAAACTGAAAAACTGCCGCATGAAAAAAGTAGCAATAGCAATTTGTGTTAATATCTATCTATTAGGCATTACAAAATACAAATGTAAGTTTTGTTGACAGATTCAGATAAATGAGACATGATAAAATGAGTAGATTGAACATAGGGGGGTAAAATCTTGCCAGGATACGTTCCCAATTCATTTAGAAAAAGAACTGTAAATAATGGGGATATTTCTTTCTATTTTTGAGAGTATCCCTATCACAGTTATTGGACGAGATGGCACACAATTGCTGTTTGAGTTTAAACAAAATACTTTGCACAAGCTTTGAAGATGTGCCTTACTTATATGGAAGTGTTGTCGACAGTTCACTATAGCTTGAAGCCTGTGCGCCAAACCCCCCTACTGGCCAATGTATATGTTCCAGGCAAGACAGGCACCAATATTCCAAGTGCTTCCAACGTATCCCTTCTAGTTGCTAATTCAGATAAGATGGGCACCAATAAATCAACAATTACTCAGCTCTGGTACAAAAAGAAAAAAATGAGGGTATGATAGATACTGACCCATGGTAAATATGTATTTACTGCAACAAATGTATGTCACACTGCTGTTGATGCATTTGCAACACCCGTTTCTTTAAGTGAGAGTGAAGTAAAAAGAAGCCCCAAGTGTATGTGTAAATAAATGCGAGAAAAAAGCAGTGAAAAAGAAAACCAGAGTTCCACCACTACATAATTGAACAACCAAGTGATGAAAGAAGTAAAAATAAATCTTGTTGAAAAGAATTTCAGAAATATTTCTTGGAAAAGAAAAATACCATCACACACCTCCATATAAAGTTATACTATTTCTTTTGTGTCTTCTGTATTATTTCCTGACATCATCATAAATGATTCATTCCCTTTATAAAAAAAAAGTCTTATATCAATAAATTCTGTCCAGAAGGCCAACATGTTGTTATTTAAACACATTTTTGTTGGAAGCAAAATACCATGCCTTGAGAAATGTTGCAAATATTATGTTACTATGCTATTATGTGGTGTGTGTTTTTATACGAAGGATATTCACATGTTTAAAGAGTAAACATAAATAAAAAGGGAAATAAAAACTGTAAAGTGGAGAATATGTTTTATGTCCAATAACTATTTCTGCAACTGTCATGCCAACACACAAGTTGGTTTTGCAGTAAGAGTGGAAATATGTATGATGACCAAATATAATTGAACTGCACGGACTTAAGTTAATAAATATTTACCTCATTAAAACTCATTTAAAGCTTTGCAGAGGCTACTTGATAATGTTAGGGTAGAAATTAGGTAGCTGGGAAAGTACAGCTAAGGTAGTCAGCATTGTATACTATATACTATCATTTTAAACTCTAAATATTTCATTAAAAATCAGAAAACTATGACTTCAGTCTTGCAAAGAACAACCTTTTCATTATGTCTTACCTGAACAACCTCATCATCTTCTTCCAGAAGACCCTCCAGTACTTCCACCGCCATCTTAAAAAAAAGAAAAGACACAAGATGAGAAGCAATCAGATTAAAAATTGGAAAAGGTTTAGCAATGGAAAATATATCAGAAAGTTGCTCCAGCAGAATAGCACAAACACACAGTTGAATCTCAAAGGTAGTCAGATCAATCAGAGTAATCCAAGAATCTGATAAGTATCTGGCTAGCCCGCATCCCCGAGCCTGTAGATACAAAGATGAGACAAGAGACACAGCCATCGACAGAAACACACAGCAGTGCTTATTGCACAGTCAATAGGCACTTTAGCTGCTCTCCCTGATAGCCTTTTTAATCTATTTAATGACATTGGAGTCAATCCACTTTTTGTGTTCGCCTGGCTCACCACTCTGATAAATCCAAATGACAGTGTGAGCCGTCATCCATCATTCTCTCCACTTGTGCGTATTTTTCCCAAATCGTTCTTTTTGGGGTCCTCGGGTGGTAGTTTGAGCCATGAATAGAGTCAAATGTTCGGTGACCTTTTACTGTCGAGAGTCATTGTTTCGGTCAGTTGCTGTGGGAACGTGCCATTACAGAAAACAGACAATAAGCAGGTAGGCTGCATCTCTTTCGCTCTCCCTTTCTTCCTTTGGGCCATGTGTTCATGCAGTATGTGCACATGTTTTAGGAGCCCGAGGTGATGATTTATTGATTTTTGTCATCGTCGGGTTGGAGGTGACCGTTAGGCAATCACCTGTGATGTAGGGCGAGAAAACACATGTACAACGTTGTAGAAACTTGAGGGTTGAAAAAAAAAAAAGGAAAAACAAGGTTTTGTTATGTCAGTCTTAGTTGCTGGCTAGGCTCTGTATTCCACTGCCCTTCCTCTCACTCTTTGGAGTAGTGTTTTCATTAAGCATGCTTGGCTCTGGAAGCAATGTGGAGGTGCACTGCCAGGATACGCAGAGGGAGAGATGGGCTAATTGAGAATCTTATTAAGAGTGTGCAAGTGCCCATTTTAGCTGAGTTATCGCTGGACTAATTATCGGATGAAAACCAGACGTCTTTAATTAAAGACGCTGTAAGGTCATTTGGATGATTTTCTTTGAAATCCATGCAATCTGTTTGAAAAGAAGCACTGAGAACATAGCAAGATGAGAACAAGTGAGTTGTAAATCAATCAGTTATAGGGCAGCCTCCGATTCTGCAATTTGTTAATTTTAATTTCTCGCTACAGGACCTAGAATTGATTCAGAAAGTATATGAGAAGGTAGCAAAGAACTGTCTGGTTGTGAGGCACCTGAAAAAGCTGCATTTTATAACAACACAATTAAAGGAAGCGATATCTCGCATTTACAATGAGTTGAGCACTGATAACCTCCATCTTTGCCAAGTGCCTGGCTTCCCAACTACATTGGTCAACCCTGGGGGTCTGTGATTAAAGATTTAGATCTTCTAAAGATGGCTCACACTGAACAAACAACAAGCGAGAAGACAAATATATCTGTGCTGGTGTGGAAGAGAAAGTGGCCCCTTGCTGAGAAGATGGGGTAAAAGGCTGCACCGTAAAGAACACAAAGTGGTCAGTGAACAGCAGCACCAAAGATGAATGCACATGCCTCAAATTCACTACTACTACAACAAAGATTGTCCTCTTTATTTCAGAAATTTTACTTCTACTTCTAAGAAAAGACCACTAGTTGGGAGGAACTGATTTTGAATCTGGAGCCAAAATGGCTTATCAACTATTTTACAGCGATGCAGTAGCAGAGACGAGACAGGCACATCCCATCACAAGTGAACGCAAACAATAGCTATAACACACAAACACACCCACAAACTGTGGTAATCCTTCAGTAAATAAATCCAACAAGGGTAAGTCTTACTCATTGTTACTCTATAACTGCCCTGCTTTGCTACATTTCAGAACCTAAACAATCAATGGCAAAGAAGTAATTAAAAAAGCAACAAAAGGTTAGGAAGAAAATATGCAGAAATACACCTTAATAGCTATCAGGGGACAACGCAAATATATCCAACTGTCTGTACATCTGCCTGGACCGAATCAGTGAGGACCATGACTATATACAGTATATATATGTAGTCAAGTAATGGGAGTTAAGCAAGAATTGTAATGTCAAAAGGAAGCAGACAAAATCAAAAAATGAAGCATTTGGGGTTGGTCTGGATCAAAGAATAGGAACTACAAATGCACTCACTCAAAAGAAATACAAAGCTTTCACAAATGAAAAAAGTCAAAGACGGACAGATTTTGAACAGATCAGTGATGGAGATGGCAAATTACTGCAGATAACTCAGAAAATACACATTTAAAAAAAAATGCCAAACAAAGTGGTTAAGTATCCGTCTTATTTTTAAAGCTTACTTTGATATATTACATATTCATTCATTTCTTTGGATAAAATCTTATTTTTCTCTAATTCCAACCAACACATTAGTTATGGCAATGTGCAGTGTCAAACTAGAGACATCAAACTAAGAGTCGAACACGACGCCAAATGTATACCAAATATCAAAGAGTTGGAGCTGTTCCATTTTACCAAACCAGAAAAAATATGGACGTGCTCAGTTGCTGGCAATCTACTAGGTTTGCTTTGAATCTAAAAACTTTGTAAAGCACAAGAAAAAACCTGTTAGTCTATGGAGACTGTGTGTATGTGTGTCTTTATATTTAATCAGAATTAGTCTCAGACTGTGGGAAGATGGACAATAATAAAAAATTGTCACTGCCTCATAGTCATTTTCCGTTACAAGCGTCCAAATTGCAGCGTAAATGAACAAAAAGGGTGTGCAGGAGGTGTAAATGAATATAAATGCATACATGCTCGTGCAGCAAATCACTGATGTTATTTATGAAGCAGTCACAAGTGTCTGCATCTGGTGACACGGACAGGAGGATGAAGACAAATGACATGTCAAAAACTGCGAATTGAGATGTTGTCATATTGAAGAAAAACCTGACAGGCCATTCTCTCTTCCTGCCAAAACCCGCTACAATAACCATAAACCGTTGACAATGAGCACAAATTAACCAGTGGATTAGAAAGCAAAATAACCAAACAGCAGTTAACATGATAGAAATCAGAGAAAATGACTTCAAACACTAATGAGTGCGAATTTCTACACTGAACTGACAAGCATTTAGCCGTAAAAAAATGGTAATTGCTTTGGAAAATTGACAGGTGATTAAGCAGGCAAGTGTGCCATAATAAAGATATCATGGCAAAAACTCACACTCCAGTTCATTTATGACTCCAATAAGTGTGAATCAAATGAGAGGGGGTGACTAACATAGCGCCCGCGGTCACCAAGGTAGACCAGTTTTCACCTGTGAGCCAGGAAGAAAAAAAATATCACCAGAGAAGGGACTTTGATTCCCCAGTAATGTTATATAAAAAAGATGTCATTAAAGATAAACATAATAGATGGATATTAGGTGTTGTGCATCTGTGCTATTCTGTGACATAGCTCATTAAATCATTGTTGATCCTTATTTTGAAAAAAAAAAATCATACATTTAACACGTCTTCACACGACTCAACATATTTAATTACTTCGTAATAACATCACTCAAAACTATTTGAGGAAATATGTTATTTCATAAATCTGCGTCAAATTGGTAGCCACTCACAATAGCATTTAGAAAGTAGCTCTCTATTACAAGGAAAAAAGTTTGACCTCTACAGCAGTAGACCCAACTACCGGTCCGCGAACCACCATCAGAGAAATAAATATTAATGTATTGAATTTCACCTTCATGCTTGAAATGAGAAAAGTTGTTTGTATTTTTACTGTATTTTTTTCCACAGGGAATAACTAAAATACAAATCAACTGTCATTATTATAAAGGTTCTTCTAACATGATGAATTAGTTCATTAGAAAGCGTTTTAAGAACAACTTAAGTTCCAACAAAGTTCTGTGCAAAAGTAAAACTTGGGCATAATAAAAAAAATAATGCAGAAAAAAAACTAAAATAAATCAAAACAATATAACGGGGGGAAAATAATGATCCAAAGAACAAATAGAAGATGAAATACAATTATAAAAATAGAGTAATTGAATGATGTAAAATCCAAAGGCATAGATTTTAGATGTATTAATTCCCAACAAATACGTTTTTGAGACAGAATTTAAAAATAGAGAAGCTGCTGTCTGATGTGAACCCAGAGGGCATTCCATAGTTCTGGAGCAGAAACAAAAATTTCTCCACCTCCTCTGAGCTTCTGCTTAGACTTTTACTATTATCGGCAACTGGTGAAATGTATAGTTTATCTTCGAACCAAAGTATCCGTAGAAAACTGACGCAGGTACAAGGGGAACATGCAAACTCCACAAAGGAAATTTGGAACCCACCAGTGATTGAGACCTTGATTCATTTAGTATCTCAAAAATACCACATGTGATGATTTTTCTTAAGATTTTCCCTTCAAAGTAACACATTTATACTCCCTATTAAATCTATGAATATGGAGGTGAAAAATGTGAAACTTGGGGCGGCTTATACGCGAGAAATGGTAAAAATTCAACATTTTTAAGGCAATTTTAAAGGTGCGGCTTATATTTAAATCAACTGTTATGATCTACTTGCTTAGCGTTGTGCATTGGGTGCTTGGACACACTGTGTGGCAGTTAATAGCCACTTCGGAATTTTCCTCACCTCCATCTACTGAGTATGAGCCAGCGTTTTGTTGTTAGGTTCAGATTGACACATTCTAATTGACTGTTTGACCTTGATAGAAGTCTTTGCTCCACTGAATTTTATTCTAGTTTTTTTTTTTGCTCATGCAGCAGAGTAGCTTTGTTAAACACTCCAAATACCTGTCTTGAATTATTGACACAGAACTCTGGAGGTTATAAAGACCTGCCATGACCGTGCCACGTTTGAAACTATTCACTGGAAAGCTAAAATGCTTGGCTGCCCTCACTCCAAGCAATCAAAACAGGGTGACAAAAAAATATCTAAAAATAAATAATGTTTTAGCAGAGCATTGATCTCCTTACCTCATATTCCTCAACTTCGATGAGAAGCTTGACTGTGGTAATCCTGGACTCGTATGGCGGGATCAGGTTCTACGGGGGAGAAGCGAAAAGGCAGAATATTGTACTTTTAAATCTACACTGAAACTTTACACATCCATGGTTCCCTCTCAGTGTCTGATAATGGCAGGATCCAATTTCAAGGTACGGAAAATTGTGCAGCTAATCAAAGCAAACATGACAGCAATCTGAGTTTGGATAAAACTGCTGTAAAAGATAAGGGACATGAAGATGACCCCACTGTGTGATCGTTCTTGTCATAACATTTGCTACATTTATGTGTGAAAACGCACACATAGAATTTATTCTACTTTTAATAGACTCTTTGTCACATTCTATGGAGTCATTATTTTAATTACCTTCACCCGCAGCCAGATCACACACAATTACCCAGTTTAGCATAACATTGGTTCCACTTAACTTTTATTATCCTTGTGTCATTATCTTCTACTTTTACTTTTAATCTCTACTGGTGTTTGTGCCATTAGCAAAATGCATTGTGAAAATCCTTTTAGTCCAAAGTATTTTATGAACAAACGTAGAACTTGACGGGTTTGATTAGAACAGAAATGTAAAATCTCACTTTTATGTCATCTTCCAAGATGGAGGAGGCTTCAGTCTGTTTCTGGATAGGCAGCCATTGATTGACACTTTTCAATAGGTATTCTTTGCCTTCCTAAGAAAGAGAAGAAAGCAAAAAATTAGTGACATTTTGGAAACATCTTACAATTGTTGATTGAGTTTTTAAGAGATACATTCAAGTGCATGCACTGGTCTGTTGCATTAGATCCAGCAATAGAAAACCAGCGCTCTATTAAACCTATTGCAATTGCCTAAAGTGAAGCTTTGAATCAGCTTAATCAAGATAAAAACTTTACAAAATGACCATATTTTAGTACCAAGTGCTCTACATTAGACTGCATTTTAAACAGGCTTTGAGTTATTTAAAAAAAAATTAATGAATAAATGAACGAATAGTTATTATAATTTAGTTTGAATATCATTTAGTTCCTAAATATACTAAAGTCCAAAACACCAAAAATGTGTTTGTTTGTGTGTGTGTGTGTGTGTGTGTGTGTGTGTGTGTGTGTGAGTGAGGTGGTCTCATTGTGCTCGAATGGGGTCAAGCCCCCCATGCCACCATCCTATGAGGATAATTGAAACAGAATTTTTTAGGGATACATTTGATTTTGAGCAAAACCCATTCTTACTAATAACAAAAAAACAAGACATAACAATACATACAGTAGAATCTGTCAATGGAGCTAGCATGCCCCCTACAGTTTAGAAATTAATGTTTCAGGTTCAATTCCACTCAACCTTTTGAAAATCATGATCATGAATGCCACAAATGACATATTACCTGTTTGTACATTTAGAACACCTTCTTGAAAGCAAGATCATTTGATACAAATAGTTTAATATTGATAAACTCTGAATGTAAACAAAATTACATTGCTGTAATTAATAGCCAAAACAATATTGGTGTGACTACTCAACATGTTAAGATGTCACCAGCACCATTCCAATACAGTTTTACTCTCTTATTATGTGTAAAAGGTGAATGTTAAAAAGAGACATGTCTGAAAATGGACTGTCTCTGGGTAAAGGTTGGGCAGAGCCTAATTAGGTTTAAATTAAACAGAAATCAGAAAAAGAAGAAAATCACTTCTTTTCCAGAGAAAGGTCAGCTTGTGATCTTTCACTTGATATGCAGACAACTAACCTCACCTGGAATTTCCTTTAGAACTACCCAATAAGGGAAATGAATTTGACATTTCTTTGCTCAAACCAGCTCGAATAAGATGAAAAATAAATATTAACCATTTAAAATGCATTAGAAGCCCTTCTCTACTGAACAGAAAAATCATCATCTAAACATGACTTCAAATTGAAAGGATATAGCGGGGAATTTACCTCATTATTACACAATTATAAGTTTCAAACATCTGCGTAATAATTAGCATTTCCACCCAGATGACCTGCTGCGATTGTGCGTGAGTGATAAATGTAAGTGTCCATATGCTGATTGATGGAATATGATTCAATTTGCTGAGACTAATTAACTCATCATATTCCTGCTTTAATGTGGTAATAATTCATCCCACAAGTGTCTACATTTGTGTGTGTGTGTGTGTGTGTGTGTGTGTGTGCGTGTGTGTGTGTGTGTGTGTGTGTGTGTGTGTGTGTGTGTGTGTGTGTGTGTGTGTGTGTGTGTGTGTGTGTGCATGCATATGTGTGTGCATGCATATGTGTGTGTGTATGAGTGTGTGACCTGACCTGATTTTTTTCTGTACTGAACAAGTAACTGGCCATGAGCTGGAGACCTTCTGGGTTGTCAGGGTGATACTGCAATGCTCTTTCAATGAACTCTTTGCACTTGTCAGCAGCTCCCTCCTTCATGCTGTACACACATTCACAAACCTCAGCTCATTAGGCAAAGTAGAGACAAGAAAGGATATTAGAGATGTCCAGATTCAAATGACATTCTCAATTACCAGAGATCTGTTAGGTAAAGTTCAGCGATGGAGCAGTAAGCCATGCTAACATCCTTCGTTGTTGGGATTTCAGAGTCTTCCTCTAAAGGTGCTGCAGCCTGTTCCTGATTAAATTACAAGATCACAAGTGCCTTTAACAATATTTATGAATCAAAAATGCTTTTAAACAAGTATATAGTATTTTCATTAAATAATTGACCTTTTACATTGAAGAACACTGGTAGGGTGTCATTCTTTTTAAGTTCAGGTCTGCTAAAAAGTGAAGCTTAGCGTCCCAGTATCGATGTGTATGTGTATGAACGATATATAACCAGATATGTGGACGATGACTAATATGGATTGGGCAATAAACAGTGGGTTGTAAAAATAGATAAAAGGTTTGACTCTCTTGGGTAGGACAGATTACATCAGTTGTTCTTAACCTTTCTTACCTCAGGGTATAATTATTACATTTGTAGTGAATATCTACATGTTTATTGATGTTATTCTATTTGTTGTCAATACCTAAAGTAAAAGGATTATTAAAATGAATACTGACTGACAAGAAAACTAAGAAAAATTAAAACATTTGAAAACTCTAGTGGCAAAAAAAATGCAAACAAAATATTTATCATAACTATTATCATTATTAGTAGTAGTATGAGTAAAATCAAGATACAGTAAAAGGACAAATTAGCTTCAAATTAATGTATTCTTGATCCTTTTGATTAAGATCTTCTAGAATGTGGTTTGTATGTCTTATTTTGTTGCTTTGCAGTTTTTTAATTAAAAAAACAAAATCTTGTGTACTCTTAATATTGCATTAATGTGTTTTTTGACATGACTTAAATTATTTTATTACATACAAGTGTTCGCTCGCTGCTCAAGTTAAGAATCAATAGATTATAGTTGTGATTACAGACTAATTTGATCATCTGCATTTAATGTTAGAATTGCATCTCAATCAGTGTGCACTCACGGTGGTCTTTTGTTTGTCCAATGCAGCGAGAAGGACATCGATTCCTTTAGTGTAGAAATCAACAGCTTCTTGGCCTGTGTGGAGCTGTCCAAGGTACATGTACTTACTGTGCCCTTCATCTGGCTTCATCTCCACAGCACGCAAAAAAGCGTGAATCTTATGTCAAGGATACTTGCTACAAACACCTGTAGAAGGTATGATTAAAAAAGATTAGCCCACTTTAAAGGATATTCCTTTTGCTTTCTCTATTTGCCCAAGCTCAGAGGAGATGTGTCCAAGTATTTCAAGAGCCCGGAGATTGGTGGACTCCAAGTCGAGGACACGCTGACAGTACAGTCCAGCCATCTGAAAATCAAAGCTGTCCATGCATTCTTCAGTCTGTGCAAGAAAAAAAAAACAGCGTGATGAGGTTAACATAAAGAAGAAGTGGGCTTCAATATCACATTCACTCCTCTTTTTTTATTGATAAAGCATGATTGTCCTGTAACCTTCTCTAGGAGTTGCTCAACAGAGTACTTGGCCGCTGTTTTCTTCTTTGCCTTTTCATGCATCCTCACTCTCATCCTCTCCTGGGGTGTCAAGCCCACAAAATCAGCATCTAAAGTTATGAAATACATAAAGAGGCAGATAGAGTAAGACTGACCACATGATGCATACATTGATCATATCATCCTCACACGCGAGTGACTTACCATTGTTTGTTTGATTGCCTTTCTTCTTTGGTTTGATTTTCTTTTTGCTCTTAGCCTGCCCTCCCATGTTTTGGAAGAAAATGCTTCTGCTTCAAGAATTTAGATTTTCTCTTAGTGAACTCCCAAAACACATGGAAATCAGGGTTTAGAAAGACTGGACGCATGCGCCATGTATTTGCTTCCTGACAGCTACGGGGGCTCTCGGTAGACATATTTCTTATCGCGCCTTAGCAAAAGTCTTGATCGCTATGACAGTAAGCTAGTATAAAACCAGAAATGATTCGATTCACTATATTTTATTATTGGAATGTAAATTAAAAGGTAAATGTTGCAGGAATGCAGTATTACCCGGGAAAATTGCAACCAGGGCGGGTTTCGTTTGAATGACAAGTACAAGGACCAATAGTATTGTGTGTTGAGAACGCACCCCCTCATGCAATTAGACCTTCCTATATTTCAACCAATAAGGAAGCACGTTACGTTTACGCACAGTTTTTTTTTTCCAATTCAGTAGTAAATACGAATGACAGAGGCGTTGATGTTGATGACATCGCGCAATCAATACGGAAACCCGGCTCGGTTTTTAAAAATCAGGTAATTGAATATTTGCGTAATTTTAATATTTAAAGACAGTAAATTTTTAGCGTTGCATTGCATGGAAATTGAATTGCTAAGCAGTATATAGTAGGTTAGCTGACTTGTAATGCTAATGCTAGTTCCGTGTTCATTACCCATTACATCGAGTCTGAGTTAAATAATAGCATCATCATGTATCATACGCGTAGTAAATACACAATCATAACACGAGGTATTCACGCAATCTTGTCAACTGTCGTCATTTTAAATGTTGCCATCCAGCCCTTGTAATGAGTAGCTGTTAGCTTTCCAGATGAATAATTCTGTCGTCAAGTTTTTGTTTCGTTTTTAGTTGTATTATTCTAGTTTATTTTATGATGAAGGCACTCTCTATGTAGGCTCCAAGCTAATGTGTTCATCATGCTACCTTTCAGCTGATGGGACCACGTTGATGTCATTCCCCGTATCACTCAGCCTCTGGCCAGCCGAGCAGAGAGAAGAACCGCCTTGTTCCACAGGTAGCTTGTGGCCAATGCCACAGGCTGTACATGCTCACAAAAGTGGACTGTCAGGGGGTCTGAAGATCTTCCAAGTTGGCTGCAATCAACATCAGTTGCCCTGCAGAGTGAGTGGGCGTGCACATGCTTGCATCAAAAGTGGTCATGTCAGACTTAAATAAAGAGGTGGTGGATTTAGTATGGGGGAGACCAACAAGTGGAGCTGTTTCAGCTTCCATCTTTCGCAGATGGACACAAGGTACGATTTTTTGTATGCTTGATTTCCAAATGAATGCATGTTGTGTCATTGTAGCACTCTTGTTATACTATGGCTTGGAGGCTATTTATCATATTTAAAAATATCAACCCTACGCATGCAGGTGCATTGTGCAGAAAATATTTATTGGAACTTGTTTAACATTATTTGCATTTCTTGTTTTGTCAATCACAGGGTTTGTGTTCAGTGAGAGTGAGCACACAGCACTTGAACAGTTTGAAGGGGGGCCATGTGCAGTAATTGTACCTGTACAGGTAGGATCTTTTTTAAAGTCCCTCGCCAGGATAACCGTACCTCTCATATAAAGCTTTATTTGTTAAAGCGTATTGTGTTTTTTCTCCTTGCAGGCTTTCCTTTTGAAGACTCTTCTCTTTAACCGAGATGCTTTAAACTGGAGACACGTGACTGGTACATCGAAACTCACATCCATCACATTATTTTTGTATGCTCGTTATATCATGCGTGATTGTGTGTGCTTTTTAGAAGAGGAGCAAAAAACACTCCTGTGTTCTGCGCTAAGTGAGATCCTGGAATCAGCCTGCTCCAACACCTCCACAGGGTTCTGCCTTGTTTCATGGGCTAAGGGACAAGACCCACATATTCTCACACATGCAAAAACACCGAACCTGTCGGTAACGCAGGACATGCCAGCCCCAGAGAGCAGCCAAACACTAGAGGGGCAGCAGCAACCCAGTGAGTTTAAACATCTGTTGGCTTACAATGTTCTAATTTTTAAATGACACTAAAAAAAGAATGCTCACTCCTTCATAGGAATGGGCTCTTTGCACAGACTACTGTGATGTCACATCCACCAGTGAGTTTACCTTAATATCAGAGGATGTAAGAGGAAGCATAAAACATAAAGCCCTGCTCAAAATTGCTGCTTTGTGTGCTGGATGATGCTTCACAAAGATGATGTATGTCTAAAATTCTCAGTTAGAGCTTCTTTCAACAGCACATTAGGAATATCATTGTTTTTTACAAAGTGAAAGACCAAACAGCCTTTTTTCTGTGTTGGAGAGTTTGTGCAAAGAGCCCACCATATGTACAGTGAAAGACTTGCTACCAAGACTGTCATTCATTATAATGGACAGAGTGCCATGCTTTTAAACCCTAGTACACAGTCCATGTATTTCCCAGTCCTTCAAATAACAGTTTTTTGTGATTTAAAAAAAAAAAAGCAATTAATCGTTTATCTAATAAAAGTTACAAAATTGATGGGTGCAAACACTTTTTTACAGTGGCACCTCTACTTACAAAATTAATTGGTTCCAAAACTTTTGTAACTTGGATTTTTTAGAAATAGAGCAGCATTTTACTTTGAATTAGCATAATTCATTCCACAAACTTTAATACTAGCCACAATGAACCCTTTAAAAATGCTAAAAGTATACCAATGTTGCATGGTGTGCAAAAACAACGCAAATATAAGATTTGTTTTAAATTATCTATTAAAATGATGCCACAACACAAAGTGAGCTAATCTGCGTGGGTGTTGCTGAAGAAAGTATACTTCATGAGTTTAGTTTGGCTGCAGAAAGTGAATCTTTTGATGTTTTGTAACTTGGACAAATTATCCTATATTGGAATAATTATTTTTCGTTTGAAAGTCTTTTATAATTAGAATTCATTCAAGTAGAGGCACCGCTCTAATTGGGATATGGCTGTGCTTAGAAATAGCAGTAATCACATTCAAAATTCAACATTAAATGGGGGTCATCAAATAATTTTTCTTTTTTTATGATGATCATCAGCAATTAACTAGTTTTCATGGTAATTGGGGGGGGGGGGCATTGTGTCGACATTGACTTAAAATGTATACCCCGTTTTTTTAAAGGGTAGCATCTATTGGTTGTATTAACATTGTAAAAGGTTGTGAATTTTGTCTGTATTTTATCACAAAAACTTGCCATCTCAGTAGCAGTGTGTAGTGTTATATCTATTGTATTTTTGTCTTTTACTAGCTGCTTTGGCTGTGGAAGACCTTGGCTTTGAGCGATTTCACAGTGTTCTTCAGTAAGTGGCAAAATGTTTTCTCGCTAAGATACCTACGTTTATCCTATGGGAGACAAATATAACAGGACTCACTTGTCGAAAAGATATGGGACAGTCTTGAAAATATCCCCAATGTAGTGCAATTGCCATTGATGTTTTAACTTGTTGAAATCAACTGCTTTGGGGAGTCGTGATTTGTCCAAATGTTCCACTGGGCAACCTATTCCCCTAATGAAGAGTGTACAAGTGCAGGATTTCCTTTTATCATGATGACCAGGGGACCAGCCTGAATCAGAATTTAAACTAATGAGTCCCCATATGAGCAGTAAAAGTATTGATGTTCTTTTTATTTGCAAAGATTGTTCTGAACCCTGAGCCACCAAATTAATGTGCAGATCTAGTCATGCATGTGCATAATGCATTGCCAAACATTACATTTTGTGCTTGTCAGAAAATAGTGGCTAGATCAATGGTGGACAAACAGGTCCTCGAGGCCAGCCGTGGGTTCAAATTTTTGGTCCCACCGATCCAGCACAGAGTTTAACCAATGAAATATCTGCAGAAACCAAAAGCACCTGACTGCAATCCACTGATTGCACTTGTAGGACACCAGATTGGTGAAAAGGTGTCCTCTCTATGGGTTGCAATGAAAACCCGCACCCACTGTGGCCCTTTGTGGAATAGTTTGCCCACCCCTGGGCTAAATCCAATGATTGGTACCCTCAAAATTCATGATGGTAAATGTGTCCCTGCAACATTGAACCAAGATCACAGGGCATGCTTAGCATGCAGATACAGCCATGCAAATAATTTGTTGAAATCCAATTAAATGTGACATTCCTTATTATGTATTTTAGAAATAACTTCAATTGTTTTATCATCTGCAGGAAACAAGTTTTTATGTCCGTGTCCGATCTCCAAACTGAGGTGCTATCCCTATTTCACACCTGGGAGGGGTGCTGTGGAGTTTTACTTTTCCTCTACTCTGTCATACTCACCAAGGTAACGTTCTGGAAGTAATAGGAAAGAATATATATACCAAAATTGTGGAGACTGAATGTCAAATTAACTTTTGGTCTACACAGGGCATCGAGAACATAAGAAATGAGATCCAGGACACAATGGAGCCTCTTATAGATCCGGTGCACGGCCATGGCTGGTAAAAGAAAACATTTTAACACAAAAAATTGATTGGCCATTCCATGTTCAAAATCAAAATGGTACTAAATAACTTTTTTCCTCATAAGTTTTCTTTGTTTACATATTTTATAGTCAAAGTCTGGTGAATCTTCTTGTCACGGGCCATGCAGTTGCAAATGTCTGGGATGGAGATCGAGAGTGTTCTGGAATGAGTAAGACAACAAATATTTAATATATTTAATGTTGTGTGGAAAGAAGTAACAAAAAAAATATATTCCCAATTTTGAAGGTGCATAGGTACACATCATGTACACAAAAGGGCAATAGTTTTAACGTTTATGTCAAAGCTGTGCAGTTTTTTTTTTTTTTTTGTCAATGTTTTTGTTCTGTGTCCTCATGTTTAGAGCTACACGGAATTCATAAACAGGCATCAGTTGGCTTCCTCACGCTCATGGAATCACTTCGCTACTGCAAGGTACAGTGATTTGTAAATACACCAGTAAGACAACATATATACATACTTCAAAACAAAAATGGGTAAACAAAATTCACTGTGAACATGATAAATAATAGTGAACACAACCTCCCTTTTACATTACAGTAGTGCTTACAATTTGGGGGGGAAAGAAAACACTTTGTACAAGGCTTTGTACATTTCAAAACAAATGATTTAAAATGCTCCTGCCACCAGAACATTTATTGAGAATAGATTATATAATGTGTTTAAAAAATATGTTCCATTAGATATGAAAGAATAATGACTGACTATTTATTCATTATTGCCTATATAAGCATCGAAAAGGAAATTAATTTGATAACATGATGCATGCCAGACTGAACCCAAATAAGGCTAAAAATGAGCTTGTTTTGTAAAGTTATTAGAGTTATGCTACATTGAAAAAAAATAGAGTGGAATACTTTGGTTGCTGATATTGCAGAGGTCCAATAGCTTGAATTGGGTTGCTGCTGTGTGAGTTCAGTTCTTGAAAAATGCGACTGGTTGTTTCGACATATAACCTGTGACAAACTGCCGCCTAGTTTTGTCGCCAGGTCCAACACAGAATTTCAACTGAATAACTTATTCAACTAAAACTAAACTAGAGTACAAAGAAATGGTTTCAATTCAAATGTATGATGCCTGATTTAATATCAATGCAATTCTTCCTTTATGGTGAACATTGTATTTATTAATAAGAATAACAAACCTATTATCATTATTAACACATTCTCTTTGCATGTTCATTTCAGGTGGGAACCCACATGAAGTCGCCCAAGTTCCCTATTTGGATCATTGGAAGTGAAACTCACCTCTCAGTTTTTTTCACCAAGGCAAGTTCAATACACTGTTCTATAATTGTCTAAACATATGTCACGCAGTGTTTAATAAAAGCCAGACTCCTTGACAGGTTAGGAAAACCAAAATATGGAATCCACTTAGCAGATTTAATAAAGTCAGGTCAGGTATCAATGCAAGGGGGAATGCAAGTGAGGGAGAAGACAAAAATAAGTGTAAGATAGTCGTATTTCCAATGCTCTTTCTTTGCTTTCCACATATTAATTTCTATCCCGTTACAGTAGTGTGACCTCCACCTCCACTCATAATGACACTAATAAGATAAATACAATACAATTTCACAACCGTGACAAATTGTGATTGTATGTCATTCTTGTGACCTGCTGTCCATGTGTAAGATATGTATGCATTGTTGATTGTGGTAATAATTACTTGTGGCCATTCTGACCACAAAGGAATTCTTCTCTGAAGCGGTTCTGATTTTAGTAATGCGGGGTTATAGCCGCGGTTTTTACTGAAGCTCAAACAAAGCTTCATGAGGCACTGCATGTTAATGCCAGTCAAATAAACGTATGTCTTCCAAAGTTACAATCGGGAAGCATTTCTTTGCTTAACTAACGGAGGAGGGTTTGTAGTAATAAAAAGGAAGGAATTTCATTTTAGTGATTTACAAGGAAAGACACTTGAGTTTGTTTAAATGAAAAGGATGAGTTTGTATTACTTTGGACTAGCCCAGAAGAAATGATGAGCAGTGGATGAGAAGAATAATTGGTAATAGGAGCTGAAAACTTTTCTAGAAAGGACATACGACTGCCTTAGAAGTCTAGTGTGTATTTTCAGCTTCATGATCCATTTTGTCGATATTTACACTGGTAAAAAGTTTATGTATCCTACTTGTGATGTTCCCATCACATCGTGCTATACAAATATCGTTGTTTGCCAGACGTCTGTCACATTTCCACGCTCATTTACATTGAAGCCATCACTCAAAATGAACAAAACTCACCCGGTGTGAATGCCAACATTATACACAACTATTAACAAGGCAAAGGCTGTTTGAAAGACTAGGTTAGGGGTAGAGGACTCTCTTACCTGTAAGCTAAAATCTGGAAACTGTTGGTGAGAGAGAGAGTCACTGTGGCGCTGACCCTACCTCTAGTGATAATCATATCTTTTTGTAAAACTCCCTTACGCATGCTTACGCTCAATGATTAGCAAAAGCGTAACAATGTCAAAAGAATTCAGAGACTTTTTGTACTAGTAGTGTAGAAATTGCATATCGATACATTTGAATCTGCACACATGTATTTTCACTTTTAAATTCTGAGCATGGCTATCACGGAATAACATTTCAAAATATGAGTTGTTTTTGGCTTTCTTGGTTCTCTTTGGCACTCCCTTCCACCTCACCCGTAATTGGGCTAGTTCATTCATTATCCAAGCTACTTATCATCACAATGAGTGCTGGAGCCTACCCTAGCCCAAAACGTGCAGTAGGCATTAGTACCCCCTAATTGGCTGCCTGCCAATCGCAGGGCACATCGACAAAAACTACCATATATGCACACACGCATACCTACGACCATGTTTTTTTTATTTTTATGGGGGGGACACCAGATTACCCGGAGAAAACCCATGCAGTCATTGGGAGAAGTTTCAAACTACACAGAGGAAGGTCAGAACCTACCAAGGATTGACCCATCGATCTCAGAACAGCAAAGCAGACGTGCTAACCACTCTACCGTGCTGCCAAGTGGGCAAGTCTGACTGAAATAAATACAGTTCCGCATATTTCTTCATTGTCTGCTTTTGATAAAAATCTACAATGCGTTAATTGTGATTCTAAGTCCATTTGCAAACTACTTGGTAATTATAGTGTTTGGCTGCCCAGATGCCTCCCAGTTTCACCAGAACCTTTCATACTTTAGCTTTTGCCCTCTTTGGTTTTGTGGCAGACCGCTTTATGATTGAGCCAATGGTACTGTGGAAGTTCGTATAGATGACCCTTATGCAGTTGGCATTAGATCAGTGACTGAATTAATTTTCAACACGCTTGTTCTTGTTATGGTCGTGGGCCTGCTTAATGTGCGCTTCATAATTACCGTCTGATTGACTTGCAGAAATCGGTCCAAGATGTACGTTGTAGTATGCACTAAGTCACTTGGGATAGACTGAGGCTTCCACCCTCATCCTGAAGTGGATAAAGACTATAAAAGAAGAATGTCTGGACAGACTTTCAAAATAGGTCTCCTTTTAAGAATGGACAAGATGTCCTTCAGCAAGATTTGTGTCATGTTAGGTTGTTCCTTCCATCCATCCTTTTGTCCTTTTTGAATAACAGATAAGCTCACACAAACTTGCAGTACTACCTCGTTTGGTGTGGAATCCCATCATCCTTACTCAGGTCAACTGTGTTGTTTCATATTAGGCGAAAAGGCATTTGGAGTCGGAATCCTCAAATTTCAGACATGTGGGTTAATGTACATTACATTAACGCAATTCAGTAGATGGCAATCTCTGTTTCTTATTGAGCAACATCATATATTGCTGTCTTGTGTATTTAACTGGCTGATTGACTTGAATCAAATCAATTTTCTTTGCCTTTGTTGGGTGAAAAAAGCACAAGAATCATAAAAGAGCTCAGAGGCAATCATGTTCATCACAACAGAACACCCGTAATAAGGCATTGATTAAAAGCTCAGTTACATGTGTCCATATTGAGTGAATCACGTGTTGATTTACTGATGACCCGATGTCTACATGTATGCTTACAAATTGCCACAATTCCCCTGGTGTTGGTGACATACATACAGTCACAGTAAGGTATCTTCATTGAGTACAGGGAACATAATCCTGATTATTGTGTGTCTGTGTGTGTGTGTGTGTCAATGACTTCTTGTGAGTGAAAGTGATTCCAAAATTCCCATCTGGATCCATTTGTACTTTTTGAGAATAGACCTAAATATGTGCACATGCATGTTTACTGACATAACTCTCAATGACTTTTTCCATGTTCTGCCATCATGCTCAACCCCTTTGAGCCCAAAACGGCTCTTGACAGTAAATCTGCTTTCGGGTCCTATTTGAAGTGCACTGCAATTTCCCAGGCACCATTGTACCAAATCTGTACCTGCTAATGTGGCTTTTAGTCCCGATATAGACATTCTCACAAAGGGGGAACATCTGATCCCTGCCTCTGATGTTTCAGTTGCTCCTTCTATCTGCCATTGGGGACGGGTTTACTCCCCGAAATTGTCACCAGTGTGTGGCTGTTGCTTTTTAGGCCATCATCTTAATAGTATCAGTGTTTTTTAATCAGATTTACCCTCACAAGAGGCCATTCCACCATTGTTAACACACATACTTGTACTCATGTTTGTGTGTACAAGAGGGAAATTATTTCTAGAATGAATGAAAGTATGTTTTTGAGATGCCAGGAGGAAAAGAGTCAAGATAGGGGATTAAGATTATCCAATATATCATGTAACTCTTCCAAAGGAATAATGTTACTTTTTGTGTGTTCACTTTTATCTTAGAAATTATTATGGTAGTCACTACAGATGTTATCTATCCATGTAAAATATACTTCCACAAAACTTTTCACTGCATTGGTCCCATATGGATATAGTATGCAGTTTGTCCTTCAAGTAATGTGCTGTGGTCACTCAGGAAAGCATGTGTGTGGGTGACAGTTTTCACTGACTTTTGTCCTCCTCGTTAAGTTATGGTGGTTGTTGTATGTATATCATCTTTAAAGAATTTAAAGGTACATGTGCATGTCTATGTACAGTAGTCTGGGTTAGTGATTTGTAGCACACGGAAAAGCCTCACTGAAGCTCTGTGTCCTGAGAATACTCTGTGAATACACGCTGCAAATTTTCTTCAAAGATTTTTACAAGCATACAGAGAAAACATGTGTGGATAACCGGGTTGATGTGAAGTTCTCTACGTTGGTAGAACCACTATAGGTTTTATTAAAGCTATTCCATCAGAAACGGACAATGAGCATTAGAATCAATTGATAGAGAGTTGTGGCTTCCAAGGATGTTAAATAACCATTTAAAAAAAACAACTAGAAAAGTAATGGTTTGACATGTTGATAACTTGGCATTCATTGTGGATCTTATTTCTGGCATTGGATCAATTCTTCAAAAAGACGTTTGCATAATTCAGTTGTTGACTGTCAATTTTCCCCAATAAATCTGGATTTATTTAGTGTAAGGACCAGCGTCCTTATGGGATTCGTTTTGACCTAGAAGCCAATAATATGGTGTTAAAAGTGAATAAGCAATGGTCTCTTTTAAATATGCTTTCAGCAGTGGAAGTGAGGGTGATAAATATTCACACAGTGACATACATTAAAAGTCATTAATTATCTTTGACTGGTTTAACCAAAGACCATTGTAGAAGATTGAAAGGCTGTGTGTGTACTGCATTACTTTTCTATCCCACTGTGTAATGTTCTCTGTTACAGAATCTGTCAAAGATGCTGTAGAGGCATTCTATTGTGTCCCTTTGATTTTCTCTTCAGGCAGTCTTGTAACATGTGTGACTGTTCTTTAACCAAAACACATGCACCCTTGACCTAAATTGAGAAATATAATGTCTTAAATCATGTCAGCTAAGATGCATTTGTCATTTTGGATTTGGGTGGAGCAAATCTTTTCAGACTGTCTTGTACCAATCCTATTTGAAACATGGCATTCGGCAAGATCTCAGCATTGTCTTTAAACAGATCCCTTTGGACTTGCTCCATAGCGACTAAAAAGCCTCTCAAGACATACAATAGCTCATTGGGCGGACCGGAGGGAAATTATCCCCGTAGCTTCCTGCATGTGAGGATAAGGGTCGAAGAGGGGGAATTAGAGCATGGAAGACAAAGACGAAGTACTCCACATTTTAAAGTACTTTCTAGAGCAGGTAAATTTGACTTATCATTCAAAAGACAAACCCTTGGTTTAAAATAAGGGCTGTAGATTTTTCTTTTCGTGCACATGTTCCTCATCATTCAGATCAGTATCAAAACCTTTATTATTGGCCAAGTATGTTAGAAACACGCATTTGTCTCCACTACGTAGAGCCACTCTAGAATTAGTACAACAAATGCATTACAGACATACACTATTTAACCACAAAGTGATAAAAGTACTGTAAAGATATGACCAAATGCACAGGAAGAAAAATGTTTTTGACTGTCTGATGATAGTATTAGCTAAATATGACATGCTTGATTTTTAGCTTGTGTTTTCTTAACTTTGTTCCTGTGTTGAGCAGTTTGTTGTTCCTCTGTGAAGAGGGTCAAGTTGGACTGTAGAGAATGGAATGTCCTCCTCAAGGCCACACACACATTTTTGCCTTGTTGATATTATGTCTTTCTTCAAGTGTCAATTTTTCACTATCTGTGTACGGAACTAGAATATTGTTATTCTCTTTCCAAGCAATTAAATGTATGCGAATGCGTAATTACAGTGTTTGAGACACAAACACATTCTCGAGTAATGCAATGGCACCAACAAGAGAGGCAAACACATACTCCCTGTGGATTATGTTAGCACCATGTCTCCCAACTCAGCAGCATCTTCCTCAGGCCTCTAATAAAACACAGATCAAAGACAACCAAGCAGACCTGTCATCACACTCAGTCACGTCATTTTGGCTGCCATTATTTCACCTGGTGAGCCTGTTGTGAGAGCTCATGGACTTTGTAATATCATCTACCTAACAGCCATCATGGTATATTTTTGTTTATCTTGAAAAAAGACAAATTGTGTTAACTTTAAGTCCATAGTTTAGGAACGTTGTTCATATGATAAATCGTTGACTCCAGTGACTATTAGGAAAAAAAGAAAAAGTTCTCTCATAATGATCGGTCACCTTTCATATGCCTTGTGGTATGGACACATTTAGGTAATGACAAATCTGCCATGAGATTTATGAAACCTATAATACTAACAAATCAGGCCCAGCTATAGTACGTGTGACAGATCACCATGTCGACTGCTCTGTTTTCTTTGTATCTGAAGCAAAAGCAGCTGGGAGTCATCGCTGTTCAATCTCCCCCTCTCTTAACCTCCCAAGTGAGCACTGGGAACAGTAATAAGTGGACATTGAAATCTTAGCAGGCTTCCCGGATCAAGGTTTAATAAAGGCCAAGCATAACCAAGATGACCAAGGCTCATTTGCCCTTCAACAACATTTTCTTTTAGTGTAGTATTTGTCACTACTTCCTGACTTGTAGAGAGGAAACAAAAATAATTTCCCAGTATGTTCTCTGCACACCTCTTGGCAGTTGTTTTATGAACAAAAATGCCTCCTTTCAATCTAGACTGCCATTTTTCATTTTGAATTATATTCAAGCTACATGATAATTTTGGATTTTTTATTACATTTTATCTTGTTTCCTTTGTCACCATTGAGAATTAGAATATATGAATGAATATTGTAAAAATGTAGATGATCACATTTAACACATGTTAAATCAGTTAAAATTATGGACCAAAATACTACAATAAATGATGTTGCAACTTGTGTGATTTGGTGTAGAATACTCCAAACATGGCACATATGTTCATGTTTTTCCTTATCAGGATTTAGAGTACCACTCTAGTGTTCTACATTGTTAATACCCTCTAGAAAATATCAAAATGAATGACTATCCAAAAATTACATCTTGGTATTTGACTTGTGCTTATCTTATCCTGGTGAAATTCACCAACAAACAAAGTGCGGGGTTTCTCATGAATCATGTTTATGTGTAGGGCATGATTACCTGATTGTGTGTTTGCAATAAAAACAAGTCAGCTTATCCGAAAATCAGTTAATAGTCTGGCGGACTTCAGTGATTATGTTGGCCCCTTGCACTGCCATACACCCACACATGTTCTACCTACATTAACAGTGTACACCCATACATATGCACGTGACTATTTCTACAAGATGTTGCATACATTACCAGACACTCGACATCCATTTTTTTAATACTTTCCTGTTGGAGCTAGTCAAACATTCTTCTTGTCACAGAATGTCAATCATCTCATCATTTGTTACTTCTATTTTCAATGTGTGCTGTCCTGCCTGCAGGAGATGTCCCTCGTCGGACCAGAGTCTCCATCAGAGTTGGCGAGGAGAGTCTTCCAGTCATTTGATCCTGAAGGTAATCAATTGCTTCAAGTATTTATTACATAGCGTCCTACACATGACTAATGAGGTAGTGGCCTGGAATAACGATGGTCCATTCATGTCTATCTGGTGAAAGATGTGAAAACACACCCTTTTTTTCTTCATTTTTTTTCTTTAAAAAATATTTTTCCTCTCCAACTACCAGAACAACTTTTGTCTCACATCTTCACTGTTGTTGTTTAGGTTGGTGAGCTCAGCTCATCGTACAGCTGAGTCAACCGTCCCACTCTTTTCTCTGTGTCACTTCCAGGTTACTGGGGGAAAGGACAAAAGAAGTGGTGCAATATTATTTATAGAATAGACAATTATTTGTATTATATTTTGTATGAATGACAGTGTGCTGGAATTCTTCAGGACGGAAGAACTTAAACTGGTACATTTCTTTTAGTTTTAATGTTCCTAATGGAAATCGAGTTATTTGATTTGTGTGTGGTTTCACTTTGGCACGCCTCAACCTTCTACATGCCCCTTTAAAATCTAAGCTCAGGGCCTCTGTGTTCCTTGTAAAATATTGTTTGTCAGGAGCCCTTCCTCCCCACAGGTATGAAGACGCTGTCTCTTCAGAGGGTCTGTGTAGGTTGCTGAATGTTGGAATACTTGTGCGCACATAACCCTGACACTTAATAAATAATGTTGGCATTTAAACCTCTGGGTGGAGTTGAGTTGTTTGAGGGAATCAGTGAAAACAGATAGGGCCTGCATCGAAAGAGTCCACAGGCTTACATGCTCAATTTTGAAAGACTTCCTTCCAAATTCTTAAACCCACCTTCAAAAGCACATGTTAGCATTTAAGCATCTCCTTACAGGTAAAATGATCATGTCTATGGAATGTAGGTTGAAGAAAAAAGGCAGTGAATAGCTGTGTATTATTTTGACTCGCATTAATTCACATATGGCATGCACCGTCCGTCAATGAGTGGTATGGGTGAAGGACTTTTTTTTTAGCTACAGCTGTGTCTCGGTCCAACATGATCATCCGTCTCCCTTTCTTTCTCTCCCTTCAGATAACGGCTTCATCCCAGACTGTCTGCTACAGGAAGTGATGAAAGCTCTTGACCTTGTCTCAGAACCAGAGTAGTAAGTGTTTGTATGTGTTGCGGCTGGTCTTTGCGACTGCTCGCATTAGTGTGTGTGTGGCACCTGTAGCTCTACTAAAGTTCCCACTCCAAAGTCATGGCCAGGCCAGGTCAATGGCCCAGCTCACGTTTCACAACCAGGCTGCTACAAAGTACAGCTAGAGTCGGCTCATAGTAAATGTGCGAGATTTAAAAACAAAAAAAAGGAAAAAAATCTGAATCCTTGGCTCAGAGAAAGAACATTAACGACAGGAAGAAAGCCAGCAAGCGGGGACAACAGTTAAATGCATTGCTTCAAACAGGAGCACGTTTTCCACCAAGGAGCAGTAAGCCCTGCACTGGGACAGGCATAGCCGGGTGTTTTGACCAATGATGTGCTCTGCAGAGCCCCAGATGGCCAACACATCACAGCATATTCGAGCACACCATGGGGGGGACTCCTTTGCCTTTTACGTACCACACAACATGAGTATAACAGCCCAAAATTCATCATTTTAAATATTGTTCCGTTAGTTGGTGGTGGTGATCTAAAACAACCCATTTTGTACTTTTATTATCAACCGAACTAAGGCATGCTGTTCTTTCCATGTGCCTCACATTGTCTTAATTTAGTTTCTCGTGAGATGTCCTGTTGACCAAGTGTTCAAATGGTGGATATTCTTAATAATCTGGCAATTAGGTGCATTAATCTCTTTTCTTTTTTTATTGAACACAAAATGGTATGTTGCCATAGATATTGAACTACGGCTTGTTAACAATACTATTTTCTTTGACCCAATCAAAACACTTGTTGATGGCGTTTTCCATTTGTGTCCAGTTTAACAGTGCTGATTCAATTCAGTCTAGGTTGCCTTATCTATCTCTTCCATCAATTGACATTGGATACGGGACTTAAAAAATGGCCATGATTTACAATAGAACGCAATTTCGTAACTTTTTCAATTCCACTTCTTGCAACCGAAGAAAGAATTGTTGACCAAAATCTTTGGGCAAGCAACAAGCGACTAAAGGCTGACTCAGTTTTGTCATATCATAGACGGATGTTATTTCCTTCATAATGAGCCAAACATAATTTAATCATTTAAATCTAAAACTTTAACGTTCATGTCACGTTTAATTTGATGGCTACTATACGTTCTGTTTTCATGTCTTTATTGTCAGAATGTTGCTATATCAAAATCACATTGGGGCTTTCAAACAAGCTAAATGAATGTTGTGTTTAATTAAGCGTGACTTCCTCGGCCAGCTGCCAGATAAAGGCACAATGTCTTTGCATAGAAACAGATTGACACATGGCTATAAATCAAAGATGAGAAAACATCAGCTGATTGCATTAGCACACAAGACACAAGGATGGATGAGACATCAGGAAAAACTGCAGCATGCTTCAAGGAATTGCACGCATTGTCAAAGCGTATCCAGTCCACTTTTAAATGATCACATCATGAATACACACACATTATACTTAACTACACTACACAAGTAGTGGGTGTCCATTCTCTCGCCGCTGCCTTAAAAGGGCAATCAAACCAAGTTGATGGTTTTTTTTGTGTGTGTTTTTTTTCCATTTGCACCGTTGTAATAATAATAACCCTGATCTAACACGCAGGAATGTCTGGAAAGAGGTATATTTAGTTGCACCACAGTCTTTGCAAAAACATGCTAGCGCTCTCCAAAACATGGTTTCACTGGACGCTGACGTGATGTTTCCTTGTATACTTACCTAATTCTTTTCTTCATTTCCCCCAACCTTCATCAGCGTCACTCTGGTCAAGAACAAGTTGGATCCGGAGAATTTGGGCATAATTCTATTGGCCCCATTCCTTTTGGAATTCTTTCCCGATCAGGTACGTGTAGAAATGTGGACACACAAATTCCTTCAATCCTTATTTAGTTGTGTTTAATGCAATTAAAAAAACAATCAGGTTAAGATAACCATCACATAAGCGTCACTATCCGTGACCAAGTGCTGTTTTAGGTAATCAATGTCTTTTGTGCCAAACATTCCTGCGGTGTCTCATGTGAAATCTATGCGTGTTCACAGTCGTGGCTAAAAACTTTAGAGGGCTGTTAAGCCTTCCTTTTTATGAGACAGAGATAGAGGGAGCTGTGTTAAAGTGATCAGGGATTTAGGGATTCACCAGAGAAGCTGGAAAGAAATTATACCACCATTAGCCAAGTGGACGCACAAGCAGACACACATGGGATTGGGTCAAGGGTTTGAATTTCATACAAAAGCATACAAACATGAGAAACTGTACACGCGCTCAGACAAACACCCTATTTGCATCCTACACATTTAAGCAAACTCAGCAAAAGTGTCATTGCGTGTTCCTGATTTTGGCTCCTTTGTGGTAATTGGAGTCACGCTTTGTTTCTGTTCTGTAAAAATACGCTAAAGTGTAACAGGCAGGATTGTAGCTTTGCTGCCAGAATTTTGCTGTCAAAAATGTTCCACTTCTGGCCTCCAGTTGTGCTATTATGTTCTGTCCAGAAAGTCCAGCATGTTTTTCACTCTTTTTTTTCCCCCAACCTGTGTTCCAGGATTCAGGAATCCCTGACTCGTTTACCGTGTACCACTATAATGGACTCAAACAGTCCAACCAAAATGAGAGGGTAAGACAGTTATTGTTTCTTCTCTTAAGCTGTCTATCCTCGTTGCATCTCTCCATTCCCTGTCTTCCTTCCTGCGCACTCTTGCCACAAAGTTACACTCTCTTCAGTAGCTAGCCTTCTAGAAAAGAAAAAAACAGTAGCTTTTGCAAGCCCAATAGCTTGTCCACTCATCCAAAAACCCTTGGCCTTTCCTCATGTTCCTCAACACCATTATGGCAGAAAGGCGTGTGCCACCAGCACGCCGGTGATAGCTTGTCACCGGCAAGTTTAGTGGGATGGATGACTGTCTTGTTTCTGTGTAACACTTCCGAGGCTGCAGACAGTGACAGATAGTGCCCTGATTTCTGTATGGCAGTACTGGCTTGAGTTCATTTTCAAAATGGCTGTTGTCTCAGTTCATAATCATGGAGTTTGTTGCTCAGCAGAACTTGATGTTGACCATGCAAAAATTTAACCGGTTTAATATATATAGTAGTTCACCTTTCGCCACTATAAATAATCAGTAAATCTCATATGGACTGCTTTTCCCATGCCACAAAAACCCAAAAAAGAGAAAATCTCACTTTTTTAATCCTTTAAATGCTTGACCTTTTGATTTATGAAAATGTGTAAAAATGAAAATGATTCAAGTCCACATTGTTGGGGTTCCTTTGAAGTTTGCACTGACATGGAAGTGTGTATTTATTTGTGTGTGCATTTCAGGTGGAGTATGCCGAAGGGACCGCTTTGGTGCTAGGGTTTGAAGACCCCATGGTACGGACCGATGACACTCCAGTCAAGCGCTGCCTGCAAACCAAGTGGCCCTATATTGAACTTCTGTGGACCACTGAGCGCTCGCCATCACTCAACTAGTCTTGTTTGTATGTGAAACGGACCACTACTGCCTCCAACTTCCATACATGCACACACACACACAGCTGTGCTCCAAGGGGATAGAACCAGGACCACAACCATAAAGACACACAAGTGCAGTGCATATCCTCAATAGTCATGAGTGAGAACTGCACACAAAAGACTTCAACAAACACACTATATGCCTCAACTTCATTCTTTCAGTCAAGATTCAACTTACCTTTAATTGTTAATGTTTTTTGTCCAGCCTGGCTTGCCATTTGTTACACAGAATGTTTACCATGTTAAACTTCAGTGTGTCACACAATACCACTTGCCAGAGCACAAAAAGAGTTGCTACACAAACTCTACTGTTTAACGGATGGAAAAACAAGGAATGACCAAAGCCTTCCACATTAGAACACGCCGACTCTGACGCTCAACCGTTTACAAAAGTAGGACCAACATAATTACACGTTGAACTGCAGAAGTTTATTCAATGTTTTCCAGAATCTGTAAGAATGCACAACAATACTGTACCTCATGCATCACATCGAGAAGTTGGTCAGGCGTTCATGTATTTATTAACACACTCACATTTGGGGTTATGAAATAAACGCTTTTTTGACTAGCTCCTTATGGTTGAAATATGACGTCCTTCTATGCTCATCATCAGGAAACATAAGGATTCCCGGCCCGCCTGCATCGCTAACTCGCAGAATGTTTTTATGCCCTGCAGAGGCCCAGAAGCAATATATCACAACATCATCAGGTTAATGAATTTAAAGTGGTACAAATGATAAAATATTATGTTTTAATTTCCAACACCTTTATTTGCACATGTGCCTCGTACTGCAAAGTGTAAACGGACTTTTACACCCCCCCCACCCCCCCCAGTAACAATAGCTTACGCATGACTTTGAAAATATAACAAAGGAAACAGTCGAATGAGTATGATGCACACACAAAAAACAAGTGATGAACAAGGCTTTTAGTTAGAAGTAAATTTTTGTGCATAAAAAATTAAATGTTTCGATTATATATTTTATGCATTGTTTGAAGTTTGCGTATTGTTCACTAAAAGCATACATTTTTTCCCTTGTGCGTGAATGTAAATCACTCATTGCTTGTGCCGCGCTGTGATTGACTGACAAACACTTGAGCATGTACGACAGCATTGGTACAGGTGTTAATGGATGCGAATGCAGCCCATTGATTTTATGTAGAGTGTATTAATACCTTTAATAGCTATGTGATAGTTAACCTACAATTTACAAGGAATGGGAGAGGATACTTACGGTTAGTATATGTATATGTTGAGAGAATGGGATCATAGCCGTCTTACATTAACTGCATCATCAACAAAGCCTTATGTAGGGGTGAACTCGAGCATATAGCTTGGGGAATGTGATTGGCCAGCAAGGCAGTTGTGATTGGCCATCAAGCTGCCCATCACAGAACATTCTCTTTCCCTTAATGAGAATGAGTCATGAGTATTATACAAAATGAAAAGGTTGAAGAATGTTTTGTATTAATGCTACTCTGACTACTCAAGCAAAATCGATCAGAGGTTCCATCTAATGAGAAAAATAGCAATTGAAAGGCAGTTTGTTGAAAGTACTCAAGTACAGTGGAACAAATAAGTATTAGTCAACCACCAATTGTGCAAGTACTCCTACTTGAAAAGATTAGAGAAGCCTGTAATTGTCAACATGGGTAAACCTCAACCAAGAGAGACACAATGTGAGGGAAAAGAACAGAAAATCACATTGTTGGATTTTTAAATAATTTATTTGCAAATCATGGTGGAAAATAAGTATTTGGTCAATACCAAAATTTCATCTCAATACTTGATATACCCTTTTGTTGGCATTAACGGAGGCCAAAAGTTTTCTGTAACTTAACACACTGTTACTGGTATTTTAGCCCATTCCTCCATGCAGATCTCTTCTAAAGCAGTTTTAGGGCTATTGTTAGGCAACACAAACTTTCAACTCCCTCCACAGATTTTTCATGGGGTTGAGATCTGGAAACTGGCTAGGCCACTCCAGGACCTTGAAATGCTTTTCACGAAGCCAGTTCTTTGTTGCCCTGGCTGTGTGTTTGGAATCATTGTCATGCTGAAAGACTCAGCCATGTCTCATCTTCAATGATCTTGCTGATGGAAAAAGATTTTTGCTCAAAATCTCTAGATACAAGGCCCCATTTGTTTTTTTTCCTTTACACATATCAGTCTTCCTTGTCCCTTTGCAGAAAAACAGCCCCAAAGCATGATGTTTCCACCCCCATGCTTCATTGTAGGTATGGTGTTCTTTGGATGCAATTCAGTATTATTTCTCCTCCAAACACGAGAACCTGTTTCTAGCAAAAAGTTTCAGTCTTCCCATCCTGGTCCAGGGCTACAATTTTGTCTCTGGTGTCCTTCGACAGATCTTTGGTCTTGGCCATAGTGGAGTTTGGAGTGTGAGAGACTCAGACCTTGTTAGAAAAATTTAGACCTCTTTGACCGTCAAAAATCTTGCTTGTTTGTAGGAGACCAAATACTAATTTTAAATTTTTAAATTCTTTAAAAATCAAACATTGTGATTACCTGTTTTTTTTTCAAAACACTCTCTCATGGTGAAGGTTTACCCATGTTGACAATTATAGGCCTCTCTAATCCTTTCAAGTAGGAAGACCTGCACAATTGGTAGTTGACTAAATGCTTATTTTTCCCACTGTAAGTTTACTAATACTAGTGTGAATAAGAGTGGTTAAAGAAAAAAACTTTCAGTTCTTATACTCAAGTGCTTAGTTAGGTACAAGGGTATAAAGTGTATTTATACTGTCAATTGTGTATAATAGCCTTATTTAGAACAAAAGAAAAAATCTGCATTATGAATAATTTCCATCTACTATTTAATCTACTCAGTGTTTGCCTTATGAGAACAAATATTACATATTCTGATATTTCTCGCATTGCTTGAACTGTATTGCTATCAAAACAGCTATGCAAGTTTGCAAACTAATAAAGTAAAAAAAATCCAAGTTCAAAATGAACTACAACCACCTGGCTCATCACCTAAATGTCTCATGAGCCCAACTACGTGACCTGCACAAGCCAAGGGAAAATATGCCATCTATCTGATAATACTGAACACAAGGGAACAATAAGTCTACATTTAATGGGTGTAATAAATCATCCCTCTGATGAAAAATGTAAAAATCGCAATCCGAGGATTTATATGTATACATCTCTAGAATATGCCTACAATATTTTCCTGTAATGTGTCCATGATTAACAGAAGAAGAGCATTTTTTATTGTTGTGCTCAACAAGACGAACTAATGAGCAGTCTAAAAAAGAAGTTAAATCAGCCAATGATAACTTTCATATTAGACATAATTTAAATACCAGAACCTGTGTTTTTAGGCTGGCAAGATCGTATATTTGCAGCATATCATTCTTGCAGCTGACAACATGAAACAACTCTCATAAACGAGGCCATAGATGGGGAATGGTATCTTGGAGATGTTTTAAATTGTTAATGTTCTTTGGCTCACATTCCTCCATATCACTACTGTTTTTCAGCCAAAGACTGAAGTTGAGCGGTTGGCTTCACCTCTCTGGTTAGATATATTTTTAAGCAAAGAGCAGAAAGTGCATACAAGTATTTGTTTTCATAAAAGATGTACAAGTATAGTCATCAAGATTTAGCAACAATTCTCTAGTCAAATTTATACTTTTAAATTCTTTCAAACTATGGTAACAAATAGTTATTGAGTCAAATGAGTTACAAATAAAATAATATTTAAAATTGTCAATTTCCACCACTTCATTAGTAATGTGCGGATGTATTAACATTAAAAATGTGCTAAACTGAATTTGATACATTGCCTTTGAACTGCCTAATTGTTGACAAATCAGCTGAAAATATGTCTTCTGTGAACTTCTGAAGAACTTGTTTCGTGTAAATGTTAGATTTTCATAAAGACATAGAGCAGACCTTTTGCATGCATACTTCTTGCATGAAAGATACTTGAAGACAAGGTGAACTATAATTAAATGGTTCAGCAAGTGAGACCTGAAGTGTTGTTTCTCTTTTGAAGGTTTTTTGTTTTGTTTTACTTGACAGACACTAATGCTGCTTCATTCTGCATTTTCAGACTGCCAGCAAATTCCAATTTGTTATTAATGTGCCTGCCTGCAAAGCTCAGTTAAGTAAAACACTATCCAAAATGGGTTTTCTCAGTCCATTATTACTATCATCGCTAGGGAATTGTTTTGAAATTAGGTTATGCAGTCAAATTACTGTCACATTTTCCAATTTAAGCAAATCTAACATCCAGTAATAGAATTTGTAGTCCCTCCCGATTTACCAGCATGTTCAATAATGACTACAAACAGAGAATTAAAAATGTCTCACGCAACAATTGCAATGATATTCTCTGTTCCTTGCAATTAATCAGTTTAGTAGGATGATGTTTTTATACAACACTGTTGTTCTGCAATGTTCTGTACATCAATGAAGAAAAGAGCAGAGATTTTTTTGTTAATATCTCTTAATCCGTAGATCGAGTTGTACTGAAAAATGTCATTCATTCATTTTTCTGAAGCGCTTATCCTCACTAGGGTCGCGGGGCGTGCTAGAGCCTATCCCAGCTAGAGTATTCTACCCGCCTATCTTGCATGTTTTTGGAATGTGAGAGGAAACCCGAGTACCTGGAGAAAACCCACGCAGGCTTGGGGAGAACATGCAAACTCCACACAGGAGGAGAGACCTAGATTCAAACCCTGGACCCCATAAATGTGAGGCAGACGCACTAACCACTCATCCGAAATTTACTGTTGCAACTTTTTGGACAAAATAATGCTGCTAAACATTTTTTTTTATTTGAAAACTAGACCCGGGACCCCGAAACCAATGGATCCAAACCCCCGAGAAACTGTCTGGTTGAATTTACTTTATTAACCTATTAGCGTCTTCAGTTTTAATGCCAATTTATCACAAATTGCACAGGTTTTTTGTTTGTTTTTGGTCCTCTTCTTGGTTGTTCTTTATTGTTCAAGCACTTAAAACGATGGCTGTATATTCCCGTTGCGGAAAAGGCACCATAAAAGGAATGATGACGTACGGTTTGCACGCTCACTTGTGGTTTGCGCCTGTTCTAATGACCACGTGTGTGCGTGTGTGTGTGTGTGCGTGTGTCTGTGAGTAGGGGGTATAGTTTGGCGCAGGGGCTGGGGTGGGATTGTGTTGCAAACTGTGGCTGTCCCTTCCCCTAGTTGTACTCCTGCTGCTGGTTTAGAAGAGGTCAGAAGATCCGGGGGAGGAGCGCGGTTTACCAGACGCACTCGAACCGGCGTTTGAAACTACCTCACCTGCACACTGCAGGACATCCATTCGCGGACTGGAAGGAGAAGGATGGAGCCTTCATGGGACTTGAGAATGTTCGTATATCGGGTTTTCTTCCTCTTCTGGTGCGCGCCAAGTGGAGTGTGGAGTTTCAACTTTTACGCACAGCATCCCACGGTGTTCCGTGGACCGACTGGGAGTTATTTTGGTTATTCCGTGGATTTCTACCAGCCCGCCACCGACAGCGATGTGTGAGTGGCAAATGTGTTATTAATCCATATAAGTGCATTAGATCCATAGATGCATTGCAAAAAAATGCAAGGAGGAGGGATGATATTCAATTGATTGATACACTATTGATAAATATTGTTTATGATGATGGTTGAAGATTTATTTTTATTTGGATTGGTTCCTAAATACTATTTACAGATTAGATTTTGTGAGATTATGTCGTGGCCAAGGGGAAATCCATGTGATGTAATGCTTTTTTTCCAGTTTAATTTAATACAACATGGTTAAATGTCAATATGCACGTTTAATCTTTTATTATGAGGTTTGCTTCTGCTATCAAATCAAATCAAAAGCCTTTATTGTCATCATACACAGTTTGGTATAACAGTGGTGGTGCTACTCCACAAACTGAGTTTTCCCAGTAAAAACATAAATAAGTAAAGAAAATATTTAAAATAATATATAAACAAAAACAAATAAATAAATAATATAATTTGAAATATTTAAGTTAAAATAAATCAATTATAATAAATAAACACATTAAAATAAAAAACTTAATGTAAATAAATAAATAAATACAAAATAATTAAAATATTAAACATACAATTAAACCTCTTATTTTCAATTTGACCTTAGTTTTTTTGCACACACATGCCCAGAAGGTCAGTATACAACTGTTAAATACATGCTTTTGCATTTTAAAGCAATGTATTATTTTCAAGTATATTGTATAAGACTACTATAATGGTCAATGCACAACCCATGTCTTTTTGGGGTTATCACTTGAATGAAGCTTTCCTGCCTGATTTTCCTGTCTTTTCTTGCATAAGTTGTAAGAAATATGTGCATTTGTGTCTCAGGTTCAGTGTGTTGGTAGGTGCTCCCAAAGCCAACACCTCCCAGCCTGGCATTGTGGAGGCCGGGTCCGTCTACCACTGCCCCTGGCCAGGTCTTCCTGACAGCTGCACACAAATACCCTTTGACAACGCCAGTGAGTACCATCACTTATTTTGCTCTAAACAGAGAACTGTCTTTAAACAATATCTCTGTTGCATGAAAGAGAGCTATGCATATATTTTTTTAAGCTAAAAATGACAGCATTTGTTGCAAGGGGAACCAAAGAGTTAATTATTTTTGCGCTGGCACGTGGTTGTTTGCATGGAAAAACAAGAGCGATAAGACATATGGCTTTTATCAAAATGATGGCTAGTGGCAAGACTGAATGGTTTGAGACGCAATGTACCCAATCACCCTGTACTTCATCTCTAACGTTGTATGAGGCAGGAGTCGGTAAAAATCCAGAACAAGTGAGAACACAAGAAAGGAGGGGGTTGTAAGGGAGGGGGGGTTCTTTGTATGCACATGGGATTTTGGTTCCCTTTTGGAAGAATCAAGGGACTGGGTGAGGTCTGCTTTTCATTACATCTTGAAAATGTACCCTGTCTCCTTTCCCCTCCACTTGTCTCTCCTTTCCTCCATCAATCCACCCCCCTCTTGTTCTTTCTTTGAGATGACTTAACATCTTTTAAATCTCAGGGCAAATATAACTTTTTTATGCCTACTCTACAGGAAAGGGATTTGAATCAGCATCTGAGCAGCATCAAAACTGTAAAGGCTGTGTAAAGAAAAGTTATTTTCCTGCATTCCCAAATAAAAAACATTGCATGTGTACTCTAAACACAGTACTATGCCAAAGTCAATGGCCACCACAAGCTTTTATGTTTTAATGACCTTTTTACTGCAGTCGTTTTGAGTTAGTAAAACTGTAGAACACACTGCCCTTTAGTTCATTAGTATATGAACTAGGGAGTACTTTATTGATCTTTTTAACTTATTTTTATACTTTTATACTACTTTTTATACTAACCCTAACCCTTGAGAAACTCTTACCTTACCTACCCTGCATTTTTTCAGTATAAGGACTACATTAACCTGATGTTATAGTTTTTAATTTTATGTTATGCCATTGAAGCCTTTTAACCATCAGCCAAAAATGCATACAGAGTCCTATAGTCTGAAAATCATGGTAGGTAACACTGAATAACCACGCCAGCCTGTTGTGCTTAATCAAACTTTGCGTCAAATGTTTCAGGACAGTGAATCAAGACGACGTTGTGGTTATGGCATGAGCAAAACAATTCTCAGGTCCAGAATTTTTGTCTTTGGCCTTCTTTTGGACTGCCTGAGTTTTTTTTTCATGCATGTGCTTTTCTCTGGTTATACCAAATTTATCACACGATGGTGAAGACTTGTATACCTTCCATAGGTGTGGAGGTGTGTGTAACTCAGAGTGTATGTGCCAGCCTAGCAACCAGTCAACCAGTCTATCCCCTGTTTATCTTTCAAAATCAGCTAGGACGTTTCTACTCACCATAATAAGAAAAAAGTGTATTTTAAAGTCAATCCTTCAAAACACCATCAATCATTACCAAAGTTTGTGAAAATCATGTTGTTGGTTCCTGGTTGAATATTATCACTTTATCAAGAATGGAGGATTTTATTTGTTTACTTTTGGGTTTCAGGGTTAAAGACAGGTAGCGTAAAAAGGCAGAAACTGCAAGTGTGTGCTTGCATGTATGCAGTAATATAAATACCAGTGTTTGTATCTATTCATAAATTATTTGTTGAGGGATGATGAAGCCCATGTTTGATATTTCTAGAGTTACAGGAAGCCCAGTAATAACTGTAAAAAAATGAAAACTAGACTGGGAAAGAAACACTCTTGTACACAATAACTAAGGCAAGAGCAGCAAACATCTGTGTACCTTATGTGTGTGTTTTGCTGGTTATTATCCATGTGTCAACTTTGTATGCACCTGATTAAGTGCATGAACCTGCGTGTTCATGAGAGCAATGACAAAGCCTTAATCGGATAGTACCATATGGTCAACGATAATGTGATAGTAATTCTTATACAAGATAAAGAAGAGTGCGTCTTGAGCCTTTTTGTGTGTCTTATCTTGGTGGGTGTTTGAATTAAATGTTCTCTTTCTTAGTGGAACTGGCGTCACTGATGTTCTCCTGACTTTCATGCAGGCAAGCACGGGGTCTGTTCACACTCAATGATATTGTGAATGTCAATCGGCCTTTCTATGTGTCCGGTAATTGATTGCCATCCAAGTTCAGTGTGTAGTCTGTCTTTTAACAGTCTTCATCTCCCTGTGGACATCAGCTGGAAGGTGATATAGAATATTGATGGTCTCAGTAACTGTGTGAATGGGAGTTTGAATAGTTTATTTTGCTCTACATGTGGTCTGTGATTCACTGGGGACCAATCCAGGGTGTATTCTGGTTGCTGGGATAGGCTTCAGCCCCCGCGCTTTACTGAACAGTCAGTATATGCAGTGTAGAAATTGGATAGATGGAGGGATGTCAAATGGTTTCTTCAGTTTGAGTTAGTCAATTGTGTTCTGAACCACCTAAAATGTGTTAATGTTCACCAGGATACAGTGTTTTTTTTTTTTAATTACCATCAGTCAGTCAAGGTATTTAGAATCTCCACATCCATTCACGAGTTCAAAACAATGACCGGCCGTGCTCATGCATAGTGTGAGTTTGAGAGAACATGTGGTAAAGGTAAGTTTTTAACACAGATGGGGGGTACACATTCCTTAAGAAACGCAGCTGCAATAATGCTGGAAAATATCCACAAACACATACACAGCATATTACCAATGCTAAAACAATTTAGTTTAGTCTGCGGGGAAACGCTTGTGTGTTTTTGTCTCCAAGGTGTTGATGTGTTTTATGAGAACAGGTTTAGCTCTTTAAAATTAAAATAATCCACTGACATCCTCACAAATGTCTGTGGAGCAAATGTCGTTGGTGTTTATTTATTGGTATCTTTTATAGTATATTTTATCATTGACAAATGCTTTCCATCCTCTCAGAGTCAAAGAATTAATCCATTGTGCCAAACATCACGGCATCCGTTGCTGTCATCAATTAATGTAGGCTATGCATCTTTGCTCATTTTTCTCCACAGATAACCGCATGTTAAAGGTCAATGGCAGCAGAGAAAATCTAGAGTTTAAGTCCCACCAATGGTTTGGAGCATCTGTAAGGACACACAAAGGCAAAGTGGTGGTAAGTAGCCATTGGAAAATGAAATAAAAGGTTTATTACTGGGGAAAAATGAAAAGCAGTATAGCAGCTCCACTTTTCCATCTAGCATGGTAAATATCTGCATCTGTAAAATTGAAAAAAAAAGAGGCATATGCTGCGCTTTAAATGCATATGCTGTGACAGATAATGAAAGAAATGACTACACAACTATTGTGGTGGAAACATTATGGCAAATATTTTTTTTAATACTGTATATGCAGCCAATTCAATTCAATGAAAAAACTGATCTTGGGTGGTAATATTTTTACTTGGCATGTTTCATGAAAATTAATAAAAGATTAGATATATTATATCATAAACATACTGCAATGATGCTTATTACATAGTCAATGTTTCAGTTGTAATCTTTTTTTAAATAAATATTACCATAGAAAGATATGGGAAAAATAGAAACTCAATATGATAGTCTGGTTTGTTCCCCTTTGAAAAAAACTAAACTTGTGATGTATTGTGCAGGCATGTGCTCCTCTCTACCACTGGCGCACGGTGAAGCTAAGCGGGGAGATGGATCCCGTGGGTACATGCTATGTGGCTGTCCAAAACTTCAGTGCCTACGCAGAATACTCGCCGTGTCGGACCAGTGAGTCACTCTACCACACCGCCTCCACTTCCTATCCACCTCACCTTTCCCTTTATTTCATATATCCATTTGTGGCCATGATATCAGGTATACTTGGATGGAAAAATCCAAAAGCTAGTTTTAGTCATTCATTCATCTTCTTTTCCACTTATTCTCATAAGGGTTGCAGGGGATGCTAGAGCCTATCCCAGCAAACTTGGGCAATGGGTGTAGGACACCCTGAATTGGTTGCCAGCCAATCACGGAACACAATTTAAGCGACCAGCAGTCACGCTCATAATCACACCATAATTAAAGTGTAGATTGGCAGTGATACTTCAACTTTGCACCAAGATATATATTTAAATAAGCTAAGCGTTGCAGGAATTAATTGGAATTTATTTTTTTCCAATGGAGAAAATACATTCATAATACAAGCATATTCACATTGCAAGCTAGGTTGTGGAACTGATATGGTCATGGATATAATATATGGTTTATCCTGCAAGTGACTGAAAACCAGACTACAGACTACATTGACAAACCTTTTAGGAAATTATTAAAATTCTCTTCACTTGATATATGCAATCAGAACAGTTCTTCTGGATCTCATTAGATTGTGCACAAGTACCTGATAATGTGTCCTCCAAACCAGTTAATTTTATGAAGTCATGCTCTCCCTTCTAGTTGCACTCTGACACCAACTGTACTCCTGATAAATAGAGTTGCTACCTTACATCTCACATTCAAATCCTTTTACGACTGATAATATATCCATGCCTTTTTTTCCATAATCTCCATGGAGCTTGTAGGTACTTTCCTCCTTTACTCCTTAATTCATCTGCGCTCTAAACGAAGTCACTACTTCCCCTTCCCTTCAAGCTGATATGATCTTGATAAAAAAGGATGGTGGCTATCAGGTGGCACATCATAAACAGCAGATCAAATGCAGCCTTTAGTGTCCAACTCTGCAAACAAATCCCTTACTGTTCACACTCAGATATACACCAGCAGCCTACATTTATCAGACAAAAACACATTTTTCACACACTATTTCTGTGTATGTACCATTTCAAACAAAGCCCCTTTTAACACAGTGAACCATGCATCTCTCTAGAGGGACATAAAACGGTGCTGTATTTCCTATCATATGTCTCATTCCTACGACTCCACTAACACTGAATGTTCAACCTCCCTACATCCCATAAATCAAGCTGTGTTTATATGCACGTGCGTTGTTACACATCATCAAGCATCACCTCGAGGTGCCTCCAACGTAGGGAACAATGCATCCTTTTTTTATCTTCACGCGCTGTTTAGCGGCATAATTCAAATCAAAATAGTCCTTGGCCATTTTGTTTTCTCTTTCCTATTTCCTATTAAACTTTTTCATCTGAATGAGGTAATATACCCCCAAGTCCGAAGAGCTTTTAGCTTCAGAAACAAACATATCCTCTGATTAAAACTAATGACATGTTGCCTTTTTATACTCAATGGTGCGTGTCTGTTCTTTTTTCAATTTTCTTTTTTTTTTTCCTCAGATGACCCGGACCCAGAGGGACAGGGCTTCTGCCAGGCTGGCTTCAGTGTGGATTTCACTAAGGTAAAGATGAGAACAACACTAGCACATTATTAGCAAAGTCCCCCACCAGAAACATCGAGAACATCCCTTCTTAAAATTGAAAACTGAGACCTCCCTTTTGAGATTTATAGCGAAAGATGGGGACCCTGTTTATCCCAATGGGAGCCTCGCATCCCAGTGCGCCTCTTAACACAATAGACTAAATACACACATGCATTCTTTCACTGTAAAGTCAGGGAAACCTTTAACCTTCATCTCATGGTGCGACCTAACCCTCCTGTACAGGAAGCCCTCACTCTGCGAAAGTTGTCAAAATATATGACAGCAGGAATCAAACACACAAGCATACGATGTGCATACTGGACCTCATTTGTTGCCACGCAAATAGTCACATGTGCACACAAGTTCCTGTCACATGACTAACCGCAAGTAATTGTATTTATTCCAGGAAGGAAGGCTGGTGGTAGGAGGCCCTGGAAGCTTTTACTGGCAAGGTAAATGCAGGAACACACTCTACATATACTGAACTGATGTAAAGGTAACTTCTGAATCCAAATCATTTCAACCAAACATCCATCCACAAAGTCCCCCCAAAAAATGACTGGAATGTAAACAGAAAAATTTAATGAAGCCCTGATGTGCACCTCTAATCTATGAATTAGTTACCAGTCAATCACAAGACCTATATAGAAAGATAACGTGTTACAATCATATTCACCTGTAGAGACTATTCAGAATCTTTCATTAATGTCACTTGCATGTTTTTCTTAATATGAGTGGGACCCTTGCAATCAAAATGCACACAAAGACTAACGCCAACAGCAAACCTTCAAACTTTGAGGCATACGTTGTTTGGCGATTGACCAAACCTTTCAAGAAAAATATGTGATTAAAATCATCAAAAACACTGAAATTATGTTTTTATCTGTTTAAATTCTAGATAGTAATATACATAATGAAGAAAAAAAAGTGCGGCCATGGATCAAATTAAATTTCCATCTTTAGGCACGGCACTGCTGTACAACCAGAATCTGCCATGTTTTTCCTATTCTGTGACTGGAGCAATTAAAATTGTAATTTTGTGAAATGAAATGGAGAGACATTCAATTCTTAGCATATGTTAGTTAAACATATATACATAAATAACATAAATAAATGATTTTAAAATGGTTTTACCAAGTAACAGATTATTTAATTTAAAAAAAGGGTCAATAAGCAGTCCAAAAAATAAATTGTGTTCATTCTCAAAGGTTCCATTGCATATAGGCAGTATTCATATAAGAGCCCCTGATGAGTTTAACAGTCTTATGACTGCAGTTTACTCCCACACACACAGACATACAATGGAAAAAAAAGAAGTCTTTATTTTTCAGCAATTCTGGCAATTTCAGCCACATAAGCATTGTCATCGAAAAATATAGTCATTTCTTTCTTTAAGAGTCCACTTCCCCATACCAATTACACTTCAAGTATATCACAGGGACAGGAAGTGAGTGTTTGGGCTGCGTAAGGATCTGTTCTGGGTGGTAATGGAGTGAGGAGGGACGGCAGCTCAGTTCCATGATAAAGTTTTCAGGTTGAGGGGGGTCAGAGAGAAAAGGTGACGGCTGGGATAGCAGGTCATTAAGGAGATGACAGTAACATGTTGCAGAAGGCAGCCAAAGAGATGGAAGGTGAGGGGCAAGGGTTAAGGATTTAGACATCGCAGATGCAGCTCTTGCACGATGGATTGCTTTCAGAATGTGGACACTAAGGAAAATGCTGAAATGTCATATAGTTGGACTTCAATCACATATGTAAAAGTATTGCCATTACTTCATTTAGTTTCTCCAGGGTCATCTATATTATCCTAAATAAGAGAAATCATTTAAGTCCTCGTTCCATTACAGGACCGTCACATACGATCTTCGCAAGACGTACTACATACTCGGCATAAATTGTCACCCCGATAGATTGTCACATACATAATTTTGTGGGATCGGTCCGTTTAGTCGCCTTTTGTGATGAAATCGCCAACTTTCCGTAGCTCGGTTCCTCAATACTATATAAAGAAATCGCCCATCCAAGTATAAAGAAGGTAGCTTTTTTCCTTATAAGTACTGAAACAGTGTTTCTTTCCTGGCTTATCACAACAAAATTTAGATTTTTTTTCCCCCAAAAACAATGAAACTTATTTATCTATGTTTGCTTTCCTGCGTCAAGGGAATAATTCTGTCTGACTCAAATGGCAAAACTCAATTTAAATGGTGCAGAGTTCTAAGTTAGAACACTTTAGTCATATATAGACAGCACTTATTCATTCTTATGTGGGTGTATGTACTGGGACAGTCAAAACAATGCAACTGTATAGACTCTTATCAAACGCTAAAAAACAGACACTTTAGAACCCATGAAAATTTTTTGTAAGGTTTTTGTTCGTCAGCTTTTTTAATAATGAACGTTGCAGCATATACAAGCCATAATAAACTAATGGACTCTCCCTTTGGTGCCTTTGTCTGACTGCCTCCAGTTAAAATACTTCCTCTTCATGTTTATAAAAGCACTTTGCCTGGATTTTATGGACTCTTATATGAAACAATCATCATTAGCAGCGGAACCATTACACTGTTACTCGTAGACACTTTACTATGTACACTTTCGCAATATCTAATGCAAGACCTGGACACAAATATCTAAAACCACAGCACCCAGTTATGTTTGACTCTAATTATAAAGGACCTAATTCAAGATTTAATTTTAGAGGCATCATCATGTTTATTGTTGTGAATGTAGTTTGCAGTAGTATAAGAATTTTGTGAATTATACTTAAACTATTTTTTTATAAACACCTGTCATTATGATGCAGTACAGTTTCAAACCACTGTAATATGCACATTCTGTTAAGTTGTGCATAATGTAGTGACCAATGAGTGTATGGTCTCCCCATTGTTTCCATATACTGTGTCATTAGTCAAGGTTAATGGTGAGTTTAATGTATTGATATGTTATTTTGGGAGATAGTCAGTTCAAGTAGGCGATGTGAAGTTACCAGGAAGGTTAAGCAGTGGCCATTTCCTCTGCCTACGTTCCTGCACACGCACACATGCGCATTAAAAAGGATTTATGGGTGCTTGAGTACAGCAGTAGATAAAATGCTTTGTTTGTTTGACCTGCTGCTCAAAAGCAGAGCAAAGGTGTTGTTTGCCTCTCTGCAAATATGGATAAATCATGAGTCCTCACTTTGGAAGAAGACAGATGTTTTCTTGCAAGTTTTAAGTAACATTGTAAATATATTTCCTGTTTTTTGCTCCAGCAATGATGGATTTTTTACATTCCCTGGGGGAGCATTCCGATGTATCGTTAGCTCTATGCACACAAACGCTTCTAACAGTGATGTGTGTGCCTAAATAGATTTGACATTCTCACTCTACTTATTTGTCTGTTCTGTGTATCTCTGTCTGTTACCAGGTCAGGTGATGACAGCAGGCGTAGCTGAGATACTGAATGGGTACTCAATGAAGGCCGTTTTAAGACGAGTTCCAGGAGAGAAACACACCGCTGCTGCTGAAGACACACACGATGACAGTTATCTCGGTAATCCGCAAACTCTCAATGTCTTTTTAGGATTGTAGAGTCATCTTCAAAATCAAAGTTTGTGTTTCTCAGGACCAATATTTGATAGTGTTAAAGATTCAGACTTGGTTATCATCTTATCTAATGAGGTGGCTAATATCCACTACAAAGAATTTTCTCTTACACTTGGCAGTAATTTAGTAGAGAATATTATGTTCTGTTGCTAAAATAGTAACAATTCTGCTGTAGCTTTGGAAGAAAGGTCATCGGGTTATCTCCAACCCTCCCTGTCGCTGTCAACCCTTAACAACAACACTCCCGTTGTCAGGTCAGCAATGACTGACCATGTCACTTCTCTTTCTCACCTTGTTTACGGAAGCTCTTGCGCTAAAGCAAACATGAGGTTCTTTCTGACGCCTACGAACGGCGGGTTGTCTCCAATGACTTCTCAGTTCAACCTTTGTCACTAGATCCCACACTTATTGAGATGGGAATTTTCCATTTCTGATTAAGAGCGTCATAAGCCATGTAGTTGATCCTTTGTTCCATAAATATTGAACAAGTTGCTCTTATTTGGCCTTTTTACGCCTTCTACGCAGCTTCTTCACAGCCTTTTTATCTCAACTCTGTAATCTACGCCAGGATAATTTTATTCCCCTCTGGGGACTACACGATGATGTCATTGCCGGGCCAGGGTTTCGAATATTATGCCCTCTGGAAATTGGAGTTTCCTTCTACCTATTTCCCATCACCGAGGTGACTTCTGGAGATGCTTGAATGTGTAGTCTGTTCAAAGTCAACAGGAAAAGCATTAGTTTTTCATGATTGTTTCTTCACCTTACTTGCTGCAGGATACCTTGACCACAATAATCACTGTCTCTCAACCCAATTGTGTCTGTGCAATCTTAAAAGCAAAAGATCATTGCCCCTTTCTCAGCACACAATCTGGACAATGTGTTCTCCGTCGTGCTCAACATCTGTAAATAAAGTGGGGTTGGTAAGGTCTTAAGTTTGGAGTAGAAAGAATATGAGAATGAGTGACACATTTTCATGGTCACCCCTTCTAAAGAACCTTAAGGTTTCAAACTTAATCATGGCTCTCTTTTACTGATGAACCTTTGCTGCATACTTTGCACACTTTAAAACTGAGGAGGATATGATGACCTAGTCAATGTACATGATCAAAATTGTGCAGTCGTTTCCACATCTATATCCTCGACCAGATGTTTAACAGGTAGAGTCGATTGCAAAGACTTGGTTAACCATTGTTCTCACTTGTTTCATTTTCTTTGCATTCGACAAGTTTACTCCAAATACATCATATGAGCCTCTTTATCTTTCTCCTCACACATGGATTTCTGTGTGTTGTTATTTCCTCGTGTACACTGATTTTGTGTTTCATTCTATTTGATACTGTTAGGTATGATTACAGTGATTGCCATTTTCCATAATTTGACTATCTGACATCACTGCAATTTCGTCTGATTGGCTAAAATAGTTGTAACACAATGTGTTATAGTGCATGTGCCATTTGCTTTGGCGTGTTCTTGACAACCTCCAAAAGTGTTTTCATGTGGACAAAAATACTCAAACTGTTTGGTTTCCCCCAGAGTGGAGCAAAAGTGTTCTTGTTCTCTACCTCTGCAACACTATTAATAGCAAATAGTTTGGCCTGACTGTTTTCAACAAAAAATGGAAACTAATGTCTCTACAAACATTCTCTAACATTGCAAGAGTGGGCGAGAATTAATTTCATCTAATTATTAGTAGTTCTCCAAAAAGTACATTGATAATAATTCTTCTGGCAGTGTATATGGATAACTTATACCAGTCATAAAATGACTGCTGAATTATTTATAGTTCGGTTTTGTAAATGTTTTTACAAATGTCATCAAGATGGGTTAATGTGCAAATATCTCTACCTCTAGGGTACTCTGTGGCGACAGGGGAATTTACTGGAGATTCGGAACAAGGTGAGAAAACGATAAACATATGCAGCACCAATAACCACAGGTTGTCTTCTTTGCACCCCGTGCATGCTTAAAACTGTGATATGTGATCGGGTGACCCAAAGAGACCGAGCGCACAGCTGGGTGACAATATGTGGCTCTGAACTCCCAGGCAATAATGAGAACTGTCTCTGAATGTCTGGGTCGCGACCCCGAGGGAACACGTCTTTGGGAATTACTGATAAAGGGATTTCCTGCGCTCCACTTTGACTGATTAGAATGATTAGTGGCAGACCTCTGAATGTTTTGGGTTTCTTCCTTGACTTCGCTAATGAGCCTGCGCTGGATACATTTAGTAGGATTTAATGCGAAAATAAAATGGGTATTTCAGTGTATTTTTTTTCCATTTATCATTGCTATATCACCTATTTGTGTAAACCCATTGCAATGAAGTTGAGATAAGGTGTTTCAATTTTATTAAGTACTCTACTCAGAAATTCATTTTGGTTTGAAATAGTTACATTACTCAGTACTACTCCATATTAACCAAGAGTTACTATTGCTGAAAACGATTTTAAATTTAGTAGAATTGTATTACTTCATTTTCAGACAATGTTGCTCCAAGTACTATTGGCTTCAATTGTCTCGTGCAGTCTGTCTGCTAATGATTTTTTCCAAAGAGCTGAATTTTAAACACTCAATTCAAAGACCCTCCGGCACAACACATGTCAGAGAGTCTTTATAGTTAGACAAGCCTTTGGATGCAAATGTTGTGGTGCGAAGCTCACTGTGGTCTCGCTCACAGAGTCTTCTTCATAAGCATGAAGTGGTCGTAACTTTTAAGTTCCGATGGCAAGTTGTGCTTCATGGTCGGGTAGTTATAAGAAATAGCTAGAGGGCAGAAGAGTAAATGGTGTCTATGGTCTCTCTGAAAACATAAATTACACTGCAGTTATTATTCACCAGAACAGCCGATCATTCAGTGTGTTCTTGACGCTTCTCTTTTCACAGTTGTTGCACTGTGTAAAGTTTAAAGCCTTTGACAAACCTTTGTCAAGCCTAGTCTTTGACTGTAAGTCCTTTCCACATGTGCACTAATTCAAGTCTGTTTTGGAATTTTTCAGAACTTTTGGCCGGAGTGCCGAGAGGAGCACAAAACTTTGGATATGTGAGTATCGACATATTAAAAGTGGTGTGTTTTTGCATGGATTTTGGAGATAATCGTACAATAAGTAGAGGACCATTGTGATCAAACTCTGAACTCACGTAAGCCGCTCAGGAATAAAAAAGTCCCAGTCCTACAGAGATAATGTTTTGGGGATCAATTAATTTCACCATGTCATAGAATGATGATGAAGAAGATTCAGGAACAATACACATAATCATTTATTTTGTAGCATTGCAGTGTGTCGGACTGTCTGGGATAAACTAAACTGTAAAATCAATTGAAAAATAATGGTAAAGAGGAAAGACATTCAAAGAACTTCATCATTCCACTGTTAAGTGTAATTTTGTAAATTTAATCATAAATTGCCTTAATCTGTTACCAGAGGAATATTACAGTGATATAGACTCCATTTCATCATACCATGACGAATTTACAGAATTATTCACTGGCATTTTTTACTGAATTGGCATATATGCAAATTCTGCAGACACCACAACAATAGGAGCTGATTTCCATCATAAATTCCCCAGTATCGAACTCATGAAAAACACACTGAGTGCACAAAAAGGTTAGGGGCCACAAATACATGACTCACCCTGGCGCCTGCAACCCACTGATTTGACTGTGTGAGAAGCAAATAAGAAACCATTTCCAGACTTCACCACAGTCATTTCAGCCTGTTACACGGCTTCCTCATCCCTCTCCACCGCCACCACCACCACTATCACGACAACAGCAAAGGGAGGAATCTGTCTTTTCGTCGAGGATGTGGAACAATATATGGACTGGTCGATGACTGTGGTTCACCGCTTTCAGACCTGGGCCTTGAACTCGTCCAACATTGTCATGTTTGCAACGCTGGCACTTCAATGTGGAAAGAAGCTCCAGACAGGCCATGAAGAAACTTGAGTCTTACAAAACCAGACAGACCCTTTTGCGTCCGCGTGACTCGATTAGAACCCCTATGTTGGGCTGTGTTTTTAACTTTAGAGCTCTCTTATGGGAACTTGTCCCCAGGGCTGACTGTGTCGATCTTCCCTAATGACATATGGCTTCCGCTGCATGTGGAGGGCGCTGACCCCACGTCACCCCGCTAACCCGCTTTCATGCAAACACAAGTTCCCCCGCTTTAACCTGCAACCACAGTGCACCCAGAGTACACACACACTATGCAATATCGTTTGAGGTCTGGGAGAAAATGCTGCATCAGTATATTGAGTGCAATAGGGGAAGCAGGTTGGTTGTTTTCATATCCTATACAACTATCCCCCTGGGACCAGTTATCATTTAACGCTATAAATCTGATATTTGTATTTAACTTTATCTCCATTTCTGTTTGTAAATCAATCCTGGTTGAGTGTGTCTTTGCAACATCTGTGATTGGGTCAAGCAGTATCCATCCGTGTGTGTACAAATGTGTGTGTGTGTGTGTGTGTGTGTGTGTGTGTGTGTGTGTGAAGCCCCCGGCTGTCTCCATGTGGTTGTTATTTTAGGTCTTATGAAGGAATTCTCAGCCTCCCCCTCCATCTCTCCTCACAAGTAGGGTTACTTTTGGGGGGAAGGAGAGCGTGAGAAGGGGGGGTCAAGGTGAACCTAGAACTTGGTCATGGGGGAGGGCAGGGACAAAAAGGAAGACATAATAACCTTTTTATTGTTGTTTTATTGCATTGATTGTGTGTTTCATTTACTCTGAGATCGCAATGAAATCTGCAGTGTCCTCACAAGGTTTTTTTTTTTTACTTCTGTAGGTGGTGATGATCAATTCATCCAATCTGACGTTCATTCTGAATTTCACTGGAGAACAGGTAGAATCATCAGCACATTTTTGTTATTCCTAACGCAACAAGCTAAGGTTATATAGGAATCATTTTTTTTGCAATAATAATAATCACAGGTGTCCTGTTCACATATTTTAGGGTTGAGTTTCAAACACCTGAGTTTGACGAGCTGCCTATACCAAATCCCAATCCAAAACCCCAACCATGTGATAAGGAGACTAGTAAAAGCACATTCCATTATCACAATCCCTATGTCAACACTCATTCATTCATCTTCCATACCGTCCATCCTCACAAGGGTCGTGGGGGGTGCTGGAGCCTATCCCAGGTGACTCTTGGTACAAGGCGGGTAACACCCTGAATTGGTGGCCAGCCAATCGCAGGGCACTAGCAGACGGACAACCATTTGCAATCACAATCCTACCTATGGGAAATTTAGAGTGTCCAATCAGCCTAACATGCATGTCTTTGGAATGTGGGAGGAAAGCCGAGTATCCGGTGAAAACCCACGCAGGCCCGGGCAGAATATGCAAATTCCACACTAGTGGACCAGCCCGGCCAACCTGCTCACGACTCTAGCCACTTGGGAAAATCTTCAATTATAATTTAATTAAAATATCAGATGTTGTTTATGACTATAATGTGTAATACTCAATTCTCCATCCTTTAGATGGCCTCATATTTTGGCTACTCAGTGGCTGTAACCGACCTAAATGGCGACGGGTAAGTGGAGTAGTTGCTCCCAGTTGCTAGAATTGCATGTATCGTAAATATTATAATACTAATCTTCACATTCTGCTTCCAGGACGGATGATGTCTTAGTCGGAGCCCCCCTCTTTATGGAGCGGGAGATGGAAAGCAAACCCAAAGAGGTTGGCAGGGTCTACCTGTACTTACAGAAGGCCCCACTCGACTTCTCCAAAGCTGTCGCCCTCACCGGTACGCACACCTTCGGGCGCTTCGGCACGGCCATTGCGCCTCTGGGAGACGTCAACAACGATGGATACAACGGTGAGTGGTGGGAAAAAGCATGGGAAAGAAAAGATACAAAGGAAATTAGCATGGATAAAATTCATCTGAGTAACACAAACAAATGTGAGAGCAAAAATAACTCCCCCCTCTTCTTCGCAATCTTTGGCCTGAGGCTGATTTTAGATGAGAAGTGGCAGATGATAACAAAAATGTGATCTTATTATTGTTGTATTATTACATCAATATAAAGATTTTCATGTGAAGGAATAGCCAATTTCCTCCCTAGGGTTAGTATTCATGAAAGCTTGTTTGTAAGATTTTAACTGCAGGGAAAATATAAACCGCATATCCAATGAAGCCTGTTCTCACCAGAATTTCAGAGTTTGTATAAAACTAATGTGTTGATATTGAAAAAAAACTGCAGAAAAAGAGGATTATGTAAAGAAATTAAGTTTTAATCAAAAGATTTCTGAAGGTAACAATGGATTTTTAAAGGAAATATTTACATCACGAGTCAAGTTATGAATGCATAAGGTCTGAATCTATAATATTACGAGGTTTTCGTTCTACAAATCAATGACATTTAGAAAATAAATAACTTTCCAAGATACGTTATGCTCTGACGCAAATTTTTGAGAAAATACCGTAGTAAAATAAAAAGACCAAATATTTTTAGTTTAGTTTGAACATACATTAATTATGTTACATATATCACAATCAATATTAAGGGCAAGAATAAATCCATTGCATCACAATTAGAAAATGTTGCTGTTCTCCACCTGTTGCTCACTTATTTAGCTACTTCACACTAATTCTCATATTGTTCGCCTCACGCTTGAACTCTTTAGTTTTGACACTATCAAGATTAAACTAAAAGTCTGCACAGGTTCATATTTAGAATGTCTGTCTTTGTTAGGAATTGCAACAATAAATAGACAGTAGGTCCCCACCTCTCAAAGTCCATCCATTGTTTCGGTTTTAAGGGCTTTACAAAGCTCAGGAATTGATGTTTACAGTTTCAGAGTCTTTCAAAGATTTAAATAGGTGTGAAATGAATTGTGACCTTTCCTGTTTGACAATTTTGGACAACTGTTGTAGGGAAATCCAATGACAGACAGACGTCTTTTTCAGCATTTCCTTTACATGCTGGCCTATGTTTGGTCTCTGATAAAGGAAATAGCATCAAAAACTCAAATGTATATGCACCCTGTCCATTCAAGGAAGTGGTACGATGAAAGGTTGTCTGCGTGAACATGTTTCCGCCAGTGATGTCCAAGGTCAAAGCTTTTGCTGGCTGAGTAAGTTATTTTTAACTCTTCAGATGTTCCTTGGAGATAGAAATCATCTGGTTGTGAGTTTCTGTCCTGGAGCCCAAAATAAATTTCTCTTCTGTGAGTTTGTTTTATTCTCACATTGATTGGGCCCAACACATGAACACCAGCCTAGAGCTCCACTATCCACAGTGCTAAGGTCTTCTCGAGAAAGCAATGCACATATGGCTTTTTTCGTAAAACATCCATCCAAGTGATTTATGATTTATACATTCAAGGGTGCATAGCCTTGCGTTTCACCCCGTTAAACTATCAGATCAATATTCGGTCAAACAATAGCAAGGCTTTCACTGACAAGAAATATAAATCACATTAAGCTGTCTGTCAGGATGTGACAGGTTCCCAAGGGGCTCCAGAGGAGCTCTTAGTGACATGCGTGAAATTGTTTTTAACCTAATGAGCGCACGCCATTGTCTGCGTGATTTTGTTATTCCGCATGACCTCACAATTATCGTGGCGACATGGCCATCAAGGTCGTCAATGCGTGTCTAAAGCATACCTGTGCCCCCACTTTTTCCATCTTTGTGTAATTACTGACAGATGTTGTCACTGTGTTTGTAAATTACTCTCTGAAAGAGAAACATCCAGGTTTGTACTCATCCTCACGTTTTGTTTGGTATCAGCTGTTTTAAACCAGTGGATCGCAACATAGTAGCCTTGTTTTTTTACTTTCAATTATCTCAAATGACTGTGTTTCACCATGACTCAAACGGATCCAAATAATGGCTATGACATTGGATTCGATAACTTTATTCATCCTGCATTCCGGAAATTTCATTGTCACTGTAGCAAGTGGGTGAGAATGCAGATAGATACAGGAAAATATATTTTAGACATAAATAGATAAGTAATGAATAAGTTAATAAATAAATATATACACTGTACATAGAGAAATATATAAATAAATGAATATTTGTGTTGCTGAAGTATATGTATACACATGCATACATATATGCACAGATGTACATGTATAGATACGGTTGGTTGGTTTTAACATTTAGCCATTCGTTTTGTTAAAGAGTTTGGGTTTTTTTTTCTATTAAAAAAACACATGTATAAATAATTATATTTAATAGCCATGTCCTAGTTGAGGTCAAATTTCTTAACTCGTTGTTCACAGTTTTCGAGTTTAAAAAAAGTGACAACTCGCGTATAATGCGATTTTTAGTAGCTACTTGTCTTAAAATTGAACATATGTATCTCTCTCCAAACAATGTTCATGAGGTAACAATTATGTGATTGAGTAATAATATTTTAAGGCACCAATATTCGCAAATCACTAACAGTGTATACCCTACATACTCTATATACTGTTATACTGTATATACACATGTATGCATTTATTTGCTCTCCTTCAACTCTTCATGTGGAACTACTTGGTTAGACCAACTTAAGCTCGGTGGGGGCAGAGACAAACAGGATGTTTCAAGCTGTTTATGCACTAAAAGAGAAAGGCTTCCTCTTAAGTAGGTTTTCCCAAATATGAAACAATATTAACTGTATATAAGTTTTTGGTATGTAAATTAAGGTGCCAGTGATTTCTGTTTTTTTTTTTTTTTTTGCACATCTCTGGCCATCTGCTGCAGTTGGACGTAATAGTTCAACCTTTTATGGAAATGTGCTTATAAGCTGTCCTGCCAAGAATTAGATGAGAAGATTAGCGGTGCTCTTACTTTTATCCAGTAAACATGGGAAGAGAACCAAGAGACTTTGAGAATCTTGAAGACAGAAATTATTAACCCCACTTTCTGAAAATTTGAAACCATGCATTTTTCTTATTACGCTCTGGGCTTCCATTTGTATTATTACTAAGCATTGGAGATAAAGTAGTTCAGAATGAGAGGAAATAAGTTGGAGCGCAGGCAGTGGTAAAAAAAGAAAATGAGAATGTGTTGCGGAAAAAACAATAACTTCCTGCACATGGCAGAAAAGGAAGTCACTTCTTGCAGTCTTTATACTGATTTAATTAAGCGTTTTGTGTTTTCCTGTTACCATGAGAACAACATGGACAAATGATAAACTTTGGTTAGACTAATTTGGGTTTCCTAAAAAACATTTTTGAGGGCGTGAGGTTTCCGTCGAACACCAGCGATGTATATGTTTTCAGTGACTAATAAGTTTATGCACGATTATTCCTTTAATGGACCTAATATTTCTCACTCACCTTTTTTTCCATACCTTCATAAGGGTCACAGGGGATGCTGGAGCTTATTCCAGCCAACTATGAGCAGCAGCCGGAGGACACCTCGGGCAAAAAGAGACTGATTACGATTTATCAGTTTATTAAATCCACAAGGTTAAAAAAAAAATTCAATAAAGTGAGAAGCTTCAGTTTTGTATACATTTGCCAGATGTGTAATTCAAAACACCTGCAAAAGGGACCTCAGCCTTTAAAAAGTCAGTCTTGGGTTAGCTCAGAAGAGTTAACACTTGCATAGGAAAGACTGCTGATCTGATACGTAACTTTTTTAGTAGTAGTGTGTATGCCTATATATGTGTTAACATGTAAATGTGTAAAATAATGATATAAAATAAATATAAAGTATTCAAATATAAACTTCATACAGATCACAGGCTTGAACCGTTGATGTCAGAACTGTGAGCAGATGTGCTAACCGCGTTTCCTCTGTACCACCTTTTTTTGCAAAATGAATATTTAAATTTTTCTTAGCCCAAATATAAACATAAAAAAATAATAATAAATAAAAAATAACTACGTCATCCAATGGAAATGATTTGAAAAGATGCTGAAGAGTTTTCTGATGTCGTCACGGGGGTAGGTCGATAGTGGAATATTTCCCCCCGCTTTGCTCTCAAGGGTACCAGAACCATGCTGAAGACTAAACCATGTGCATTTGTGTCATCTTTCAGACGTGGCAGTGGGATGTCCATTTGCTGGGGAGGATCAGGGAGGACGTGTATTGGTCTTTAATGGCCAGAAAGATGTGGCGACTCGGGGCCTGACACTGAGCCAAGAACTGAAAGCGGCTTCTACACCCACCACCACGCTGCCTGGTTATGGTTTTGCCCTGCGGGGAGGCCAGGACCTGGACCACAACCAATACCCAGGTAAGGACTCAACGAGTCAATTCTGGTCTGTGTGCTGCCTGTGTTTGTTTAATCAAAATTCCACTTTAAGGTTGCAAATCTTTCAAATTCTTCCTTGCTTTCCAGCTGCTCTTATTACATCCTCCCTCCTCTTCATTCCTGACCTCCACTTTTCATCAGTCCGCCTTTTGCTGTGTACTCCTTTGCTGTCTCCCTTAGGTCGCTCTGCTAAAGTCATCATTTAATAAGAGGACTGCCAATGAGCTATGCCAATGAATTGGATACTTTTTATGGAGAGTTTACCTAATAGTTTAGAGTTGGATGGGTAGATGGATGGATTGGTGGATGGGTGGGTGGCTATGTAGATGACTTATTAAGGATGGATGGATCAGTGGATGGGTGGGTGGTTATGTAGATGACTTATTTAGGATGAATGGATGGACGAATGGAATGTCGGATGGATAGATGTTGGACGGGTGGGTGGTTGTGTGATCTCATTTCTTTTCTCTGGTTGAATCTACCTCATTTTAGCCATTTTTTCTATCTCATTCCTTAATTTTCGATTTAATGCTTTATTTTTTATACCATTAACTCTGCTTTCCTCCCATCATATATTGCATTTTGCAAATAATGTTCCTCCAATTACAGTAAATGCTGTTTGTTTACATTGGGAAATATACTTTTTCACTGTAAAGCAGTTTATATACACAGCTGCTTACATCTGGGTGAATACGGGCCGTCGCAAACAAAACAAGGCTGTAAAAGCTCATTTTCTGCTCAATCTGCCCTTTGGACAATTTCACAATTACTTGAACTTTTCTTTTCCTTACTTCCACCGCTCTTTCCCATTTTTATGTACATGTGGCGACAATGGTGGTGATTTCTTCATTTTTCAATCTAGGTACATGCCTAAATGCACAAGCGTGACTTGTGATTTGTTTCATTAGTGGTATAGGGAGTGTGTTTCCGGGCTCCTGGTTAAAGTAAAACATTGTGTAACTGCCAATTAGAAGTCCTGCAATTAAAAAACACAGTGCAATAAATGCAAATACAAGGGTAACAGGTTGAAACGCTGGTGCAGGAGGAAGTTGGTTGGGGTTTTGGGTGGCAAAGTCATAGTCTGACTCTGACACATATACATGCAACAATTAAGCACACAAATGTATAGCGCACGGACTGTGTCGCCTGTCATTAAGAACTCAGTTGATGGAATAGAGGCTCACACATGTGGGTCGTTTGTTGGCCAGTAAAGTCACACTGTTCAAAGGAGGAACGTTTTTTGATCTGTGTTATAAGGCGTGTGGGTCACCATTAACGTTCTGTGTTATTACTCACAGACACAGGACAGGATTATAAGCAAGCTTTGAGATACTTTTAGTTCCAATTTAGAGTGTTTTTTTATTTTTACTATCTTTGGACTGAGAGACTGTGTTCGTATGCTTTCGGTGTTGGGGTTCAAAATAGTAAATGGTTGGCAATAACGAACTAAGAGCAAAATATGATGTAAAATAACAAAGTAGTTTCATCCCCCACAGCTTCTGCACATTCAACTTAAAATACATGCAATGCTAATTTTATCAAGATAAAGTATTGAACGATTTTTTAACCAATCAACAGTTTTTGTTTCAACATTTTCTGAAGTATTAAACAAAAATAAATTCATAAAGACTAGTCCCATTGATTGATCCTTTTCACATTACTAAGAGCTTGAAGAGCAAAATTTACAGGAAAAAAATAGGAAAAACACTTTTTTTAAGCAGACTCTTGGCATTAATGACAGAGGTTGCAAATTACTTCTACAACTATGCAAGTAGGTTTCAAAATTTTCAACAGCTAATTGATCTAAAAGTTTTCCATAGCAATAAATCATGCATCATTTGTGGATATTTGCTCATAGTAAAAACATCAATAAGAAAGAGTCCCCTCAGTTTGTAAAGACACACAAACAATATTGGATTAAAAGTTTTGGAAGGAAGACTCAGATTAGACTTGGTTTCAATCACAGGAACACATTCCAAATCTCTATGGATTCTTTTAGGTCCTGCCCAGAGGTGAAAGGTGTAAAATAGACAACATATACCTGCCAGCCATGTCATGAGTGCCATGTCAGTGTTCAATGTGTGTGGTGCTGTCAGGTGGTTACATTTGTCATCAAGTGCCAAATATTGCAAGCCTCTCTCAACTTGCAAAAATAGTGCAGATTGGAGAAATGCTCCAGAAATAATATTTGTCAGCTCTTCACTGCAGTATAAAGTTCCAAATCATATGGAAAAACAATATCCCAATGCACTTGCACAAATAAGGCATGGAATATCTTACAATCCTGCACAGACACCCAAGAAAGAAAAAGTCCACAGCATCTTTGCCGAAACCACCTTCTTTTCCTCCGAGGGTCGTTGACTTTTGACTTTGCCTCATCGCTGCTCTGGTCCCCTGCAGTCTCGCCGGCAGTGGGCGCGTCCTGCCAGTGACAGCTTGACAGTCTGTCTAAACTTTAACTGAAGGTTATGTTTTCTTAGCGATAGATGGACACCATCAGCTCGAGAGGCTGACTTACCAGGGCCGTTAAACACATACGTGTTCCCTAACTGTCTACTTGCAGAAAGAATTGACATATAAAGGAAAGTATGCTGTTATTTTATTGTTAGTCTCCCACTTAACCCTCATCAAAAACTGGTTTTGGGGAAAGATGTCTGCCAATTGCAAAGAAAAAGTTTCTTGCTTCCAGAACTCTAAAACAGCCAGAGGGACTAAGAATTTGGAAGCAAGGTGGTTTCATCCATCACACCATCTGGTGAAAGCTCACCTTGCTTCTTGATGGTTTTCACAGATTGCAGCCTATTAAAGGCCGAGTACATGAGGCTCTACCCCCTCCCCCATCTTTTTACATGTCCTCTTACCCGGCCCCTCCTTTGCACACCTTTCAAGTGCCCCACAAAAGCCACATCTCGGGGTCCTTTCTTGTCACAACCACACATAGCACCACCCAGCACCATGGGAGACGTTTCCAACTATGCAGTGGTTTGAACCAAAGGCAGAAACAGATGTGGCCCACTCAAGTTTAGTTAGTCTCATTTTAAAAATGCAAGAAGGGGGACTCCCACGACAAAAGACAAGGACATGAGTAGACTGCATTGCCCTTAACGCTTGGTTATATTGTGAAAAAGCCTTAAAACTGTCAGACACACGAAAACAAAATTATCGACACTGTTTACAGGCTATAGCCAAGGCTATCGTCAAATTAACTTAGGTATCAGATTGTTATGGGATCAGTATCGGAAAACAGTCATTTGAAATATCAGATTTTATTTATTTTATAAGGGAAAGCACATTTTAATGAACATGACCATTTGCGCTCACACCTAGGGGCAATTCAGAGTGTTCAACCAGGCACAATGCACTTTTTGGGGATGTGGAAGGAAACTGGAGAACCTGGACAAAACCCACACAAGCCCGAAAAGAACATGCCCTAATCAGAAGGTCCAGTCCTTGGATTATGCGCTCGATCTCAGAACTGTTGGGCTCATTCATTAACCATCCGTCCACTGGGCCACCATGAATGTACATATGAGCAATTTTCTTAGGGTGTCTGAATTCAATCTGGGCTAAGTCGTGACTAAAAGCGAGAATAAAATGAAAAACGTGCCGTCAACCGTGCCCTTGTGCATGTGCATTAAACACAAGGACTGTTTGTTGATGAAGATTTTTGAAAGCTTGAAATTAATCCCATCTGTGGCACTCTTTGAAATGCTTCCATGTTCTCTGCTTTCCCCTGCAGATTTGATTGTGGGGTCCTTTGGTGCTGGGGAGGTGTCTGTGTACAGGTATTGCAAGATTCATTCTTGGTTCATTGAATTCAGGGTTTACATGATAAATATAAGGAAAGTTTTATGACATTTGGATATATGTTTTGGTCATAGAGCGCAAGCTGTTGTGTCTGTGGATGCGGGAATGATCCTGACTCCCAGGATACTGAATCCTGATGACAGACAGTGTCGGCTGCCCATCAGCAATACCATGGTGACCTGGTAAGACCTATGTTCCAAGCTCGCATTTAGAAGGACAATATAGAGTTTGCAGCTAACTAATTACACATGTTCATTAAATGTGGGAGGAAACAGGAAACCCACACATCTTTGAGGATGTCACGTAAATTCGTCTTGTGTTGATATTTAACCCTGGGATCGCACGACTGTGTGGCAGACATGCAAACCACTATTCTTATCTTATGTTATATATCGTCATCAGTTTTTTAATTTTTGTGGAAAATGGTGGGTAGAGAAAATAACCACAATGTAGTCTGTATATGAAGTTGTAACTTTAATGTTTTTTTAAATGATCAAAAGTGCTGAAAATGTTTGCAGTCAGTACTGCTGACAAGCACTTTTTATGCAAAACAAAAAACAATATTAGCTCTTTGTGGTCTTCAGATGTTTTTTTTTTTGTGTTTGGCTGCAACCATTTGAGGTTGAAGAGGAATAGTTGAGAGTTCCCAGTAGTCTTAAATAGGGCATATCTTCTTCATTAATCTATGATAATTCTCAACAGCCTTCTTACACTGAGGTTAACATGACTGGAACTCTGTGTACATACGCGGAATGTACATATAGTATTATTTAATTGCCAAATGTCCCACAGTTGGTGTAGTTCTATGAATCATATCAATATGAGCACGCATACTTCAAGCGGGAGCTCCATGATCGTTAACTTTCGTATTTTATCATGTTACACCACACAGACAGTTTTGTCCAATGATTGAACCCATGTTAGCATATGTGTAGAATTGTTGTCAATTCCTGCAATTACCCGCAACAAAAAAGACCAAACCAAATGTATTTTGGTCCGGACCACAGAGAATGCAAACTATGACCTTTTCTGTTGTGAATGCCCTTTAGAATGTCTTGCTAAGAAATTAAAATGAACCACATCTGCTTAAAGAAAGGACAATTCATTTATTTATTTTTTCAAATCAAATTTTTGATTCTTTTTTTTAATTACTGCGCCTTAGCGACACACACAGCTAATTGGAACTCCAGTGGTTGTAATGAATCCCGAATGTGTCTGGAATCATGCTGTCTAAACAGAACCCTAACACACTGTGTAACACATTTACAACCTCAGTACAGGATGACGCACTCAAAGACAAATTCTGCACCTCTGTTTTAGCATATCTCCCATCAGGAAAGATCGAATTAATACCCAAACAATATTTTATATAACCTTTATTGAGGCAATTAATTTGAAACTTTATATCTTGTTTTCAGTGTATATTGTTTTTCCCCATGTGGTCATTTTGGTTAGTTGAGTGAGACCCGAGCATAAAATCTCCCGCTGCTTCGACTACTTCTAGCATAGATCCGAACATATTAAGGCAGGAATTGGGACTGTTTAGACAAGAAAAGTGTGCTGGGCTGGCTGCCATGTTGGTTCAACGGTGTGTGAGTGTTGGCGGCAGCTGAGGCGGGACCAGAGATTTGAGACTGATTGACAAAAAGCACTAAACTGTGGAGCTGTGTCATAATAATACACACTTAATTCAAATAAACAGGCATAAAGTTGATTTGGAGGCATGGAATCAGATATGCCATGACATATACACAGCCACACAATCAAATAGCAGCAGACGAAATTAAAAATCACGAATTGGAGAAACGCCCTCTGGTCAAGAGGTGAACGAACGATGATGTGTTTGTTTGTAGTTGAAACAATAGGCACAAATATTACACCCGTGGGGAATTTTCCCAGGCAAGGGAATCTCAGCTAATCAACAAAGGAAAATATTGGGCATTATCTAAGGATTGTGTGTGTAGGTTAATTGTTTTCCTACATAGGATAAATATAATAATACCATAAAACTCCTGCTAACTACTAGTCATTCCGTTGTTATTATTGGGTTTTACTTGGGATTCATACACAGGTAAACTCGTCAAGCTTGAGCTGAGGAACCAATATAAGCTATCTAGCAATTGATTGAAATCAAATCAGGTCTTATTTTTGCATGTGTTACAACAGGGGTAGGGAACCTATGGCTTGGGAGCTATATGTGGCTCTTTTGATGGGTGCTTATGGCTGTCCGCTAAACTATGAGCTAAAATCTGGACATTACCTCTAGAGTTGCTTTAATCTTACAGTTTTTAATCAAACCTTTCTACATGCATGCATGCATGCATGCATGGATGCATCCCATTGATTAGCATCAGGATAACAATTTTGTTAACATAATTCTGGGACTTTTTCTACTTTAAAGGCAGTGAAATGACTAAAAAAGCGCGCGTTTTCATGTATTTTTTGCTCCTAGTAAATTCTGAGTATGGCTTTCAATGAATAACAATTGAAAATATTAATTGTTTATGGCTCTCTCTGTCAAAAAGGTTCCCGACCCCTGTGTTACAACTTACAACACATGCACAGTCACATAGCTTTCTTTGGGGTTTACTTTTTTTTTAAAGCAAAAGGTTCATTACGAGTTTATATTCTCAATTGTTGTGTGCCATAAGGATTCATTGCCAAAATACTATACATCTTTGCCTATTGGATTATATAATTATATTATGTGAACATGTACAATAATCATAACTTAAGCAAACATGCTTGTGCTTCTGTTCTGCATTAATTCTCGTCGTGGGAGTTTACGGTAAAAGTCTGTTTAAATCAAAGATACATGCAACATTTGGTATTGATATTTATTTACAGCACATTATAATAAGACCAAGCTGTTGATGTTCTCATAAATATGATTTTTCCCCCCAGGAGTCTGTGGTCCCACCACTAAAAGTACTGATACCTATCCAACTTTTTCGAATGTGTGAACAATGCATTCCAGTTTCCTTATTTTTTTATGAATTTTGAGGCGAATGATCCAATCCATTGTTGTTGTTTAGATTTTTTTTCCACTTCCAGGCATGCATTCCTAGGGACTATGACTGGTTGTTATTTACTGTTCTTCTAAAAGAAAAACAGATGGAGGCCAGGCTGTAACTATTTGTCACAGCATTAAAAAGAAAAAAAGATAGAAATGCTCATCTATTGTCTTAGAGGAGGAGATGGGCCATGTATGATGATGGATTGAAGCTAAAGCCGTGGTGTAAAATGTTTTGAAAGTTCTCACTCATCAAATGTAGCTGGGGGGGCTACAGTAAGCATGTCTAATAATAACAATGTGTTTTGGTCGTAAAGTGCAGATGCATTTTTGGAACAGTTCCATCTACTATGTTGTCATGAATAAGAAAGTGCCAAGGCTATGTTATATGTGGAGTATACCACACACACACACACACACACACACACACACACACACACACACACACACACACACACACACACACACACACACGCACACACACACACACACACACACACACACGCACACACACCAATTGTTATAATCACTCTCACACATAAAACACATGTAACACTCAAAATACTAACTGGTCAGAAAAAATATTTGAATTTGACTCAAAGGGGGGCATTTTTTTAAAAGTTTGTATTTTACTATGTGCACTTAAGTATCTGCATCATAAATATTTATTATATTCGGGGGAAACCCAATCTCTAGCTCAACATACACAATGAACTCATTAGAATGAAGTGGAACACGGCAAAAAAAGTGCCATGTGGTGCTTAATTTTAACTTAGTAACTATTCCATAGTTGCTTAGATTGTGAGACGTTAACAGTTCCCCATTTTGGAATCACTTAACTCGTACCTTGATTTAAGGAGGTGATAAGGAAATGCAGAACAGTTGCCTGGGCTCCCATATCTGTTTGTTTAAAGAAAACTCTCCAAGGAATAAACTACCCCAATAAATTCCCTGGATTAAATCCCTTTGGTTGTCTGCATTTAACACTATACGCAACATTAACTCTACATCACTTATCTTGCAGCCTGAAGGTGGATGTGTGTGCAGAAGTGAGTGGAGTGGCTATCCCAAACTCTGTGGGTAAGAAAGTTTTAGATCAATCATAACGTTTCACTATACTGTGAGGGACATAGACTCGGTATTTTAAATAATTTGTATATACTAGAGATGTCCCATATCCTATCACGTGATCAGAAATCCGGTCCGGTCTTGGCTTTTTCAGATGATTCAAATATAAAAGACCAAAGAAGGGTTTTTAATGATTTTTTTTTACTATTACGGGCAACAGACAAAAATAATTCTGGGGTATATTGCAAAAAATACATATATACTATATACTGACTCTAGTGAAACAAACTTTGCAGAACAATGAGAAAATGTCCAGCAACTATATAAAAATCAAGAGAGTCACAGTCAAGAGAGCTCTTATTTTCAAATTGGCACTATTTTTCATATAAATTAATATGTGGGACATTGTACTACAAATGTAAGCCAATATACCTATGAGCATTTTAGCCTAATTTTATGACGGATACCTGTGTAACATATTTCCTGAATTTGTGTCCATCCCATTTTCTCAGATCTTCGAGCCGAATTGCATTTGGATTGGTTCAAAGGTGTCCGAGGCGGTGTGAAGCGAGTCCTCTTCTTGGACACGCAGCAATCTCATACCACTGGTCTCTTAACGTTGGGCCACGACCATTCCCGGGCTTGCTTAAAGTACACCATTTACCTGAAAGTGAGCAGATCAGACAAGAAGCGCACACTTTCTTCACAACTAGATCACTTTGACAATTCTTTTTTCTCTACAGGAGGAAGATGAGTTCCGGGATAAATTGACTCCCATCTCATTGGCTCTGAACTACAGCTTGGCTCCTCCCTCTCAGAGCCAGCCGCTTCCACCTGTCCTAAACTACTACAGCAGCACCTACCTCCAAGAGCAGGTGAGCATGAATGTAAAAAAAAAGTAGTTTTTCCTCTTGCTCATGTGGGTTTTCTTTAGGTATCCGATTTCCTTCCACATTCCAAAACAAGACTCTAAATTTCGTGGGTGTGGATGTGAGTGTGAATTGCGATTGTATGTGCCAACCAGTCGACAGTGTACCCCAAAAATCCACTTGCATAACTCAGTATATGTGCATGTATGGACATTTTTGCTGTATTTGGCGATGTCTAATGTAGCCCCGTTTTTCCTCTCAGGCTTACATTCTGCTGGACTGTGGTGACGACAATGTTTGCATCCCGGATCTTCAGCTCTCTGCGAGCATGTAAGAACTCAACCAACATACACGGAACAAATCAGAAAGATACACAGAAAAGCCCCCGAAATACTATTATTCAAACAATGACAAAGGCTTACATTAGAGTTGTCCATTGTTGTTCTTTTTACCATGTGGAGATTGTAATGTGCGTCCGTCTCTCGGCCAGTCTTCTCTCTGTAGTGGTTCCAGATGCATGCCTTCCCCATGGCAGCATTGTACAAACATCCTGTCATCCACTACTGACTTACATATACAGTATATGCACATAAGCTGAGGTCAGAAGTAATTTGACAAATGCTTAAATCGTACATGCCACCTATTTTTAAAAGTAGCTCGCAGGTAGTTTTAATTTGTAATTTTGCAATTGCAAGTTATTAGTATGTGTTGAGGTAGTTTATAATAGAGGCAAATTGATATTGAAAACATCCATTAACTCCACTGTAGCAAATAAAGAGTATAGATATTATTGTTAAACTGTTTGGTAGCCCAATATATGCATGAGGAAAAAGCTTTTTAATACTATAACGAAATATCCAAACTATGGTATTTTCCTTATCTGATTGATAGTTGACATAGATGCATGCTCTTTTAATTTTCTTACAACTGTCAAACTTAGTTGGGAGACGGACATGGCAAATTAGTTCCGATCCAAAGTCTATGTTTTGTCCAGGTTCAGAGACAGGAACGCTTTCATTTTCAAACATTTGCAACATTTTTTTAATTGCCCAGGTTGCTAATGCTTCAGCCTTATTGGTTTATTAATTTCTGCATCACTACTGCATACATGACTTTTAAAAAATAATCAAAATCCTCTTCCAAAGGGACCACTCTGAACTGGTGATTGGAGATGATAATTTGGTCATGTTGACAGTCAGTGCAGCAAACAGAGGAGAAGGATCTTACGAGACAGAGCTCCACGTGGTGATCCCATCAGAGGCTGACTACATTGGCGTGGAGAGGAGACTCGAGGTGATATACATCACAGACGTGCCACACATGCGCAGTTGTTTCTTGAAAATCTTTGTTGGGGTCGATTAAGCGGTTCTATTAGCACATAACTGGCAGAGGCACAGAAAGCTTCCTTAGATGATGCCCGCGGTGCATTAGTGGCCCCCGGAAATCCATTGAGTCAATTGCTGCGCGTGTGGGGGTTGGGGCATGTACTAATGAGATTGTTATGGGACTACGTGATGGATGGGTTCCTAACTGTCAGAGCATTCATCACTCTCAACCACTTCTTCTCGCAACAATGTTTCCCATTTTTGATGCTGTCTTCCTTCCTGGTTTGTTTGCCAACTTCACTTACAAGAAAAAAAATAACTTTTGCGAATACACACACTTTCACTTTGCTTAATTTTTACCCCCCCACCCCCCCCCCCCCATTTGAAAGTAAACTCAGTTTAAAAAAAAAAAACAAGACAGCATGTTTAATGCTCCGAAACTCCAAAGTGATGATTTATTATTGTTTTTGTTTGTTTGTTCATTTTGATTTTTATCCACAACACATTCCCCGAAATAGTTTGAAATTTGAGGAATGCTTTATAAACACCTGCTTACAACAGTGCCTGGTGATCAAGTGTAAATTGAAAAACATGATACTAGTATATATATATATGATTAGTATAAAATGAGCTTCCCCAAAATGCATTGTTGTTCATGCAAGTATGGGTTGAGGTTCACTAATGTCCATTGGAATAATGTTTTTTTTTTTTTTAAATAGACAGTTGTTTTAAAAACAATGCTGTCAATGGCAAGCAGAGTTAATATGGCAGCAACTTCCTTGTCGCCTTCAGTGTTTTGAGGAGCAAGGAACATTGAGTCATTCTGAGACTTGAGCAGATCCCTGGCAAAAGAGAAAATGAATCAAACGGAACTAAAAAAAACAAACCCAAATGCATGCTCTCATTTGTGGCCAAGACAGAACCACCCCATACACCCAATGTTGAGCACTTTTGACAACTCAAAAATGAATCATTAATCTCACTTTTTGTATATTTTTTTTTCAACACATGTCCTCCAAACCCACTCCTTCAGGCTCTGTCTCAGTTGAACTGTGAATACAAGATGGTCAATGACTCAAGGGTGGTGCTGTGTGACCTGGGCAATCCAATGGTGGCCCAAACTGAGGTGAGTCATTTCACACTGCAAATCCATCAACATTTTTCATTTTGCCCCATTAAAAACCGGCTCTGGAATTCCTCTACTTTAACACATACTGATTGATTGTTTCCAATCGTTACCAATCATCTCCTTGACCCTCATTTCATTCCACACAATTCCCTTCGCCTTGACTCTATTCACACGCCAACCGAGGGTGCTACATACTTGAAGGATTCACTTACCTCTTGATGACTGACACATGCAGGAAGCCGAAGCTTTGTAAAGTAACAGCTCCGTCGTTTCCTGGGATGAATATATGGATCTGATGTCACTTGTCACATTACTATGTGTGTCAAGCTCATATGATCTTAGCAAAAAAAGGTGTCAGTGGTAAAGTGACAACCAGCATTGTTATAAATCAATTAAGTGGTGAATGTTGGTCATGTTACACTTCTTGAGGAATGCAATGCGAGGCACACAAAATGGTATGTGGAGGGATGGGGGGTGTCCCAGTCGTCCAGATGAGAGTTATTAACTCTCTCCATGCCCTCTGTGGATGCTTAGGAATCCACAGGCTTGTGTGCAGGATATTTTTGCACGCACCCCCCACCCATGCAGATGTTGGGTATAGTATTTGGCCCTTAAAGAGCTGTCATCTCTGAAGTTGAGTCATTCCTTGTGCTTCAGGTCACAGATGTAGCAGATCCCCTTGAAGGGCGAGTCTGTAATAACGTGATGGAACACAAATGTAATGACACAGTAGACCTAATTATTAAAATTCCTTTGTGCCATACTTTGACAGGAGCACTGAGCTCACCATCCTAATTTAATGTTGTTCAAAACAAAAGCCAGTGAATGTATTTTGTTACTGAACAAAATGCTTGTATTAATGCCATCAATAATTTTGTAATGATAATGAAATGTCTTTATCAGTTAAAATATGTTGTTCTTGGTGTTAATGTTAATTTTGGTTGGAAAACATATACAGTATTTTATTGGCTTCAAAATCATTTTCTAATATTTTAAATCGTTATATGCATAAGATAGGGTGATGTATGGGGTCTTGTCCTGGTGGATAATATCTGTGTAGATTTTTATTAAATTGCAGTCGTTCGTGTTCACGAGTGGACTTTTCTGTAAATGGTAGATTTTGAAATTGGTCACGGTCTGATGTCACATAGTGCTTTATAATGCAAGTGATTGGCCTCTGGGTTCAAATCCAGGTCGGTCCACCTGTGTGGAGTTTGCATGTTCTCCCCGAGCCTGTGTGGGTTTCCTCCGGGTACTCTGGTTTCCTCCCACATTCCAAAAACATGCATTGGACACTCTAAATTGCCCCTAAGTATGTGTGTGAGTGTGCATGATTGTTTGTCGCTCTTTATTATATTCCAATAGCTCTCGAATAATGTTATAATTATACACTTAATGTATTATCGGTAAAACAATTTTCTACTTCAACCTAACACTGTGACAGGTTAATGGCTCATCAATGGTGTAATGTTGTACATATTTTCTTTTCACTATGCAGAAAACCAATGTAATTTGCCTCAGTCATCATTCTGATAAAAATATGGAACATGAAAATATGAAAGCTATGATTTAGCTACATTTTGAGGAATATTTTAGCATTTTTGCATTTCTAAATATTTATTGAGCATTGACGTCACCAACATGTTGTTTTAGGGCTAATTAAAACAGTTTTTTGTGGATGTTTTTCATCCTCCCAATGACGTAGTTTCATGCTGCCAACAGATGCTTGAGTCGAAAGGAAAACATAGCAACTTTAAAGATGAACTGCCCCTTTCAAATCAGACCTCTGTGACGTCTTCACTTTGACCGACCCGTACCCGTTTGCCCTCTTTGGATCTTCACCGCCTGGTTCTTCTCTTCCAGCCTTACTAATGCGTTCCATATAGATGGCCTCCCATCTCCAAGGCCCCACGGGGCTGATTTTTGAAGCCTGCTTGCTGTCATTTGTATGTCAGGCCTGATGTCCAGTGCAAGACTTGCGTGCGTGCATGTACAACAGTGTTGTGTAGTTTCGTAATGACCGCATTCTAGCATGTGTTTTGGGTTAGAGGACATGGGGGTGATTTACGAACATTTTAATGTGCGTCTTGTCATCACTACAAACTGGATCTTCTACTCGTATAATAGCACAAAATGAGCTAGTTAATTGGGTCTTTCCTGTCTCATTAATGGACACTAGGGTACCATGGGTCCTTTAATTTGACATCTTTTGTCTTAAATCTCCTAAACTTTTTCTGTTTTTGTTCTCCACAGTTGTCTGTTGGTTTGCGGTTTTCAGTCCAAAGGCTCGAAGATGCCGGACCGAAGATAAGCTTTGACTTACAGATCCACAGGTGACCCATTTTGAAAACTATCACATTATAGAGTAGATTAAAACTCAGGCGTGGACTTTGAAATGTTAATTATCTGTTTGAGACTGAGCTTAAATATACTATAATGCTTCAATGGTCAACGTTTTTGGATTTTGTGTTGATGGATGTTCTGTTTTATTACATGCACACTTTTCACTATTGCACAGGTGCATGTCAAAGAATGTCAATAGTTCAATCATTAAAACAATGACAGAGTACATTTATCCAAAACATTCCTGTCATTTGCGTTAGACCTCAGTTTCACAACATGGAGAGGGTACTGTGTTTTATGTCCTTGACACCCACTGTGAATCTTCACCCCCACCAACCCACCTACCCACATTCCCCCTCCAATACAGCTCCAACAAAGACAACCCTGAAAGCAACCCAGTCAGCCTGAATCTGGCCATCGTCGCTAAAGCTCAAATTGATTTACGAGGGTGAGTTCTGGTATTTTTTTTTTCATCTCTGACATAAATATGATCTGCTTTTATGTTTTGGGATTATGGAACATTTTTCTTCTCTTTTGTTTTTGCTCTGCCACAATGAAATGTGCATGATTATATTTTTTTAAATTACATCAACTATAATCAAGTGCACATGGGTTAATTGTTTGCCCTCGGCATGTGTCGTGATACGCATACAAACTAAAAAAACTCTTTTTCGTCTGTTGTAATAGAAAATTTTAATAATAATAAGAGTTGTCAGCTGCCATTGAGCATCATTCAAAGGTTCCAGTCAGTGGGAGTATGTTGTCAAGTGTGGTTGCCATGCAAAAAACAAAAAATAGTGATAGCTTTTTTAACATGAAGGCAAGGCAGTTAAATTTAAACCATTAGACTACATGTGTCAAAGTGGCGGCCTAGGGGCCAAATCTGGCCCGCCGCATCATTTTGTGTGGCCCGGGAAAGTAAATCTTGAGTACCGACTTTCTGTTTTAGGATTAAATTAAAATGAAGAGTATAGATGTATATTAAATTTCCTGATTTTCCCCTTTTAAATCAATAGTTGTAATTTGTAATCATATTTTTCTGTGTTTTTAGTTCAAAAATTGTTTTGTAAAATCTAAAAACATATAAAAAAGCTAAAATAAACGTTATTTTAGATCTTTAAAAAAATTGAATGGTTAGGGATTTTGATCCAGTTCTTTTAATCCATTCATTAAAAAAAAAAAATCAAAATATATCAAATCGAGTTGACTGTAATGTGTCCCGCGAACCAACCTGAGTCTGACACTTAATCAATGGTGACTGATATTTGTAAAAAAAAGTTACATTACTATGCGTACCTGCCAGGTTAAAGTATGTGTACCGTCTCGCAAAGTTTGGTTCAGATCGCATCCAGGTTGAACATTTTGGCAGCATTTTAAATGTAACATGGAAGATCCTATTTAACATATGATGAGCTGTTTATAGTTCTGTCAAATAAGTTTCAATCAAGGTGTAATTTGCAGTGTTTATGTGAGCTCCAAATAGCTGTTTCATGAAAATCCTGAATTCCTTCTGATTGAAAAAGTACGGAACATAAACAATCCAGGTACTAGTTAGATTTTCTTTTTATGGGGTGTTGTTTTCGTTCTCACAAAACCCCTGACGAGATTTTTTCATCCCAGCGTTAACAAGCATTGCAGGGTTTGTAAATAAATGATGTTGACATGGAAGTATCATCCACCTTGTAACAAGCGATGTTATCTAGTAAACATTTTGCACTTGATTATAGCGTTTGAGCGCTTTCAGGGGACACGACTATGTTTGAAACTTGACGGGCTGGCTTGATTTCTCCCCATTTATTAGTCTATTTTTAATTTTATAGTAGTCATGCAAATTTGGCTGACTTGTTAACCACACACTTTGACACAACCAAATAATTTATATTTTAAATAATTCATTCATGTTGACTATACACTTTCTGTGTCTCCATTCGACAAATTCCATGTCTTTTCTGTGGTTATCAGACAATCATTTTTGCTATCACCTGTAACTTTCTGTGGTGATTGAAATGAAAGCCAAAAAAAAGCATAATACACATTGTAAAAGCCGCATTTTAAAGGTTGAACTACTCTCTGTAACAAAGCTGCAACCAATATTACGCTCCAATAGGCAAACCTAATGCAATAAGACCTTGTTCCATTGTCGCCACAGGGTGTCTCACCCCTCTCAGGTGGTGTTACCATTTCCACGCTGGGAACCCAAAGAGAAGCCTGTCAAGGAAGATGATGTGGGTCCACAGGTCACACACATCTATGAGGTAACCTGCACTCACTCAGTCTGCAATAAGAGGGGAACGTACAATCTTAAGTAAAAGAAATGACAGAAAAAAATGAATTAAAACAATATGTGATGTGCAATTACTGTTATGGGGACAAGTAGATTAGAAAGGCGAGCATGATGGTTCAAACTAGCATAATTACAGGAAAAACAAGGTCAAAATGAGGTAGATATAGAAGGAGGGGGTATGGCAGACAAACTGGCGACATTTTACAATGCTTGTGTGTGTCCGTGAGTGTGTGTGTGTGTGTCCATGTGCTATACATGTGATGTCTTTGGGTCTTAAAGGGGCCACTACTTCATTGAACTAGAGTGCTGCAGTGTCTGGCCTTTCCTGCAGCTGATAATGATTTTTCATCGGCGGTACTTTTTTCCCGCTTTGCAGCTGCTTCTACTTAAGGAAGACATTTTGTTTCCTTTTTTGGGGGGGTGGTACTGGGTTTGAGGGGGGCGTTGGGGTCATTGCACCCTAATTCCTGCCCTGCAGCACCAAGATCATGTCCTGTTTGGATGACTTGCCTCACTGTTAATGACCGCAAGTGTGTCTATGAGAGAATGTGTGAGTGAATGAGTGATTGGGAAGGTGGATTTTTTTCAATTGATGGTTCGTTTAAGCTCCCAATTTATTCCTCTGTGTCTCGTGCCAAACTAAAGTTGAAGTTGTAGATGAGTCTTGTCTCTGTGTCTAATCCCCAATGAGGGAAGGCCTATTAGTGGTGCAGCCCTGTAGCCAGAAACCCAGGTGGCCAGTGTCATCACGCCACAGTTATGATAACCCAATTATAGTATATAGTCACTTGAGGCCCAGAGCAATAAAACTGCTCACTTCTCGACCACTTCTTACATCTCCAGCTCCATAACGCCGGTCCCAGTAGTATTGGGGAAGCCGAGGTTGAGGTCGGCTGGCCTTCCCGCTTCCGTGATGAGAACCTGCTGTATGCAATGGAGATTAAAACTGATGGACCAATAAGCTGTCGGACGAATAGCAGCCTCAACCCACTTGGACTTCAGGTAAGAAAAAGTATGCACATGAGTATATAAATATAGAAACTATTGAATATCAGAATATTTAGTGTATTACACTACCAATCTGGTGTTGCACAAAAAACTGTATTTGAACTTTGAAGTACTGTTTCATAATTCTACAATAATAATTAAACATTATTACTTATATTGTTCATTGTATCATGTTGCCAAAAACTCAAGAAATGCTATATTATGCATAGATTTGTGCCTTAAGATAAGAGTTTCCAGTAGCTCATTCCGTGAATACAATCAAATCAATCTATCACACATTTAATGCTTTGTAGTGAAGCAAAAATGCAATAAATATCAGATCCAAGCTAATTCAATTTTTTAAAAGTTACTAGTTTTTTCAAGAAATGCACTTGAATTATGAAAACATAAAGCAAAAACCAGTCAGAACTGACACTAAAATTAGGCCATGCCCGATGTTTAAAAATTACTTGATCAAATCCTGCAATCACGCAACCATGAGCCGCAATTGGCCCATGTGCCGCAAGTTTGAAACCCTCGCCTTATATAACTATAAATAAAACATTGCTAATGAATAGCAATGCATTGAAAATATTTATATAATTAAACATTATGGAAGGTAAATGCCTCGAACTATTGACGAAACACGAACACAATCAACCCACTATGCACTGTTATGAAATGATTATCTCGCCATCTATTGCTTTAGGATTTTTACTCAGTAGTTTAGAAAATGTCCAACCAGGTGTTCTATCTGCCTTATGTCTTCTGTGCCAGCTGGCTCTTAGAGAGTATTTTGCTTGTTAGCAGGAATTACACCTGAAGTACTTTCCAATGCAAAGTGATAGCATCTGCAATCCGCAAAGAAAATGTGCACAATTAAGTTTGCACGTGAAGAGTAATGGACATGAACCAGGATGGGAACCGTGTGTGTGTGTGACTTCATTGGCAGTCAAACATTTAATTTAGCTTGACCAAATGGTTAGTGTGTGGGCCTCACAGTCCTAGGGTCGAGGGATCGATCCTAGTTCGCTATCCAGGTGCTCCAGTTTCCTCTCACATCCCAAAAACATGCATGATAGGCTGTTTGAACACTAAATTATCCACCATGAGTGGACCCTTGTGAGGATAAGTAGTTCAGAAAATGAATGGATGGGTGGATGGGTTTTTAACTTAGTTAAATGATTTGTAGCCACAGTAAACAGGACGTTCTATAAATCCTCTGTAGATTTCAAACCTTCAAGATACACCAGAACTTTTGGGATTCTTGAGGAACGCCAGCACCCCCCATCGCCGGCACAAGCGGTCCACAAGCACCGCCCACGGTCATAGCGGTAAAACACTGGTAAGAAACACTCGACATGGTGCTCAACTTGGCCAGAATGTGGATCAAAATGCTCCTAAAGAATTCTCACATGCGTTTTCCACAGAACTGTACAAATATCTCCTGCCTGATAATCAAGTGTATTGTGGGCCATCTGGATCGCGGCCAGAGTGCTGTCATTAAGGTCCGGTCGAGAATGTGGGCACATACCTTCCTGCAGGTCAGTGTCTGGTTCCACATCTTTGCTCCATTAACCCTTTGTTTATCTGCCAGGACTAGCTTAGCTGCGTAACTAAACTAGAAAGGTTGAAGTAACATCCGTGACCTTTGCCATGTATCTCGTAAATGTGTCAGCTCAGCCTTTGCCTTGATTGTTGGTCAAATAACTTGCATATTTGTCATGCAGCGACGTAACGACCCCTACATTCTCAACTCCACTGTGTCCTTCACGGTCCTGGCCATGCCTTATCGGGTCCAGCCCCCCACCCTACCTCATCGTACCACCTCGGTAAGAAGGAAGATTTTGAGTGCGTTTAAATCTTATTTTGAATCTATAGGATCCAGCCAATATGAGGGGAGTTTGCCTATTCCCAAACGGCCAGACTACACACGACAAATATAGATAATGTTGTTTCATTAATATTTTAATTTGACTCATGCACGCCACAAGTCTGAAAACTAGTGTTTCACCGATACGATTTTTTGGCTTCTGATACCAATTCCGACACTGGTACCAATAATGTATTGATTCCAGCGGGGGGAAAAATCATAATTCTTTAATGTTTTCTGTATGAAATGATTTGGTTCGACACTGCTTAACTCATTGTCGACGATTGATAATTGAATGAATTAGCTGCTCCGACTTCAAATGTATTCTACAAGTGATTAACTCATTTGAATATACAGTAGAAAGATGATTGGACGCCTGTCGTCATAGTGGGAAGAGCAAACAAGCGCACATTTTTTACAGCGACGTGCATAGTTGGCAGCCATTCTGGGTTGGGATCCAGATCTCGGACATATTGGCCTGCATTGCTACATTATTTTCTAGTAGTCGTCGATACCGATGAAATCATTTTAGAGCCATATCTGTACCTAAACTTTTGGTATTGGTGCAACTTTTCTGAAAACTGCTTCTCTAATGAAAGATCTATTTACTCTATTATCATATTCTGCAGCTTTCATGCAGTTCAACGGGAAGCATTCAAGTATTTACAACAATAAAGATAAAAAGTTTCCTCCCCCTTTTAATCACTTATTGGCCTTCAAAGGACGTTGAGTATTTGCAGAGTAACATGAAACATATTATTGCCACCAACCGAAATACAGTGATACAGTACATCACTCAGTCTATGCAACAGTGAGACTAACAGGCTCACCACGCCCACCCCAGTGCTCCAACCGCACAATTGAAATAAATCAAGGTTAGCTTGTTTTTTTTTTCAGCAGGAAGAAAAATGGCTCCATAATTCAGAATTTGTATGAAACACCAGCACAATGGTAGTGTTTCTTACATCTGGCTCACAGTTAGGAGTTTTGGGGTCTCAAAAATCAAATTCAGCTTTTTTTTTTGTTGAGGACAGCAACATTTTTGCAACCGGATGTTCATATATCAGACAGTAATCCATCACAGATATATATATCTTTAAAATGGGAAAGAATTATCAATAAATAATAGTGTTGAATGTATCCCTTGTAGATGGGCACACCAGTGTTATGGGGGACACCAGAAGTTTCCTTTGCCGTTCCACTGTGGGTCATCATCTTAGCAATCCTGCTGGGACTGCTGGTGCTCGCCGTGCTGACGCTCGCCATGTGGAAGGTTCTGATTTAAGACTTTTTCCAACACGGTCAGTGTCACATGACGATCTCAATGCTAAAAGATGTTTGATTTTGTTCTTCAGTGTGGTTTCTTCGACCGGGCGAGGCCACCGGCCGGTGACAACATCTCTGACCAAGAGCAGCTGACTTCGTATCAAACGGGGGATGCCTAAAAGAAACATGGAACAGATCCTATGAAGGAGGGACATTGGGTTTAAGAGGATAAGAGGATTGTGCACCTTTTGATGAAAACAAATCCCAACTGAGATCTGGACTTGTTGGACCTTGTGCCTGTTGTGGATGGACTAACTGGCCTGTGAGTAGTGGCTGGCTGGCTGCAGTCTCCATCAGGAAGGGACCAAAGATGCTCAGCTCTGACCGCACAAGACCAAAGCACACTTCAGTGAAATGTGTTTTGGGGATTGTCTGTCTGTGGTGATTAGAAGCCACAAAAGAACTATGTGGGCGAAAAGAAATGTACCATGCATTACACCAGGCATGGCCAAGTCCAGTCTTCCAGAGCCCCTACCCAGTCTGTTTTCCATGTCTCCCTCCACCAACACAACTAAATCAAATAATAAGGATCGGTATGACAGCTTGCTGATGAGTTGATCATTTGATTCAGGTGTGGTAGAGGAGGGAGATGGGGGGGGCTCTCAAGGACTGGACATGGCAATCCCTGCATAACACAAACTTGGGTTGAATCGGGATGAGAGAGGCTTAATCCATTCTTATGTTAATGTGATTTTAAACACTCCCTGGCACAATATTAGGTACAACTGCACAATGTTTTTTTTATGTAATGAGTACTGTAAACCCCTGCTCATTCGGGAGGAGGCCTAAGGGAACAAGATTTTTAAAAGCGTAATATAGTATAATTAGGAGGCCCGGTGGAACGAGTGGTTAGTGCGTCAGCCGGCGTCAAACCTCTGGGGTCCTGGGTTCAAATCTAGGTCACGTCCATCTGTGAGGAGTTTGGATGTTCTCCCCGGGCCTGCGTGGTTTTTCTGCAGGGACTCCGGTTTCTTCCCACATTCCAAAAACATGCATGGTAGGCTGCTTAAACACTCTAAATTGGCCCTGGCTATGAGTGTGAGTGTAAAATATGTCTGCTTGTTCAATTCACCCAATTTTGGGTGTCCCCTGCCATCTGCAGATTGCTGGCTACCATAGACACCAGCGATCCCCCCGGCCCTTGTAAAGACTAGCGGTATAGAAAATGAATGACTGAATATTTATGACTTCAGTAAAGTATAATTGGCCATATTGATACTTTAAATACGATGTATATACGGCTTGCACACAAATTGGAATAGGTAACTAGTTAGTATGAGTAGTGGGACATGTGTTTCTTTTTTGGGATGGTCAAAATTGCTGCAAAATCCTTCAAGGTATTTCTAAGGTGGCCATTTTTTCCCTTTTAAATTAAAAAAACAGTAAGAACGTGTTTTTTATATATATATATATAAAGAGAGCACTTATATTGGATGTTATTATATTGTGCAGGTGAGCCTAATATTGTGACTGATCCATGTTTGTGTTGATGTGTGTGCAGGCACTGAAAATACATTAGAGAACAAGACATTGGCCTAAGCCAATGTCTTGTTCTGTAATATGTCACACACAAACAGACACATTAACATGAGGGCACAAAGAAAATGTGTATTTATGAATGTACGTGCAATATTTTGAAATTGCGTGATACTGAAGCTTGTTTACACTGGCATTATTTTATCAGAGCTTAATAGTGTATATGTATATACTGTAAGTGATTTGGGAGTACGATTTTAGTTTTGCAATTCAACAAGAACTTTTCTCCAAAAAGGTTTGTGTAACACCAAATAATATGAGATGCAAATAAGTTATATATTAAAAGAAAATATCTTTTAAGGTCTCACAATCAAGTAACATTCTGCCTCACTAACTGAAGATTTTTAATTTTATTTTTTAAATTGGGCCTCAACTGTAACTCCTGCAAAAAAAAACAATACAACAACTTAACAAGATAAAACTTTTTTTTAAAGTCTTGAGTGCCATGCAAAGTGTCATACACTAATCAGCACCCAAAATAGAATAGCATTGTGTCTATACAATTATAACTATTCATTTAAATGCTCAACTACTACTAAAATATAAAGAGCAGCTAAAAATATATATAGAAAGACTGAAAAAAAATATTCACTGTGATAATCTAATCTTCTCTGTCATGTTTGTGTCCTATTAGTTTTCTAATTATTATCTAGTTGACCTCCACAACCTTCTGGGCAAACTGCTATGAACTCCTACACTTCAGAGGAAGAACTATTGCTCCCCTTGGCGGTAAGAAGTATAAATTGCACACCATAAAACGAGGATAAACAATGATTTTTTTGCATCATATGACATTGGTCAATATCAAAATATAGTTACAGAAGGCCAATGTGTTTATAGGATTATAGCAGTGGTGTGTCGTCAAGGCCTTCTCTGCTGGCCTAAGAAATATCTGAATCATACATTATATTTTGTCCATCAATACTATTAATAATAATTTGAAAATTGTCTGTTAGCTTCCTTTCATTGCTTTCCTGCTGGTTGCACTGCTTCCAGATGTGTGTTTTCATATTGAAGCATTTAACCAATCACATTTCAGCCATTATTGGTTGCCAGGGTCAGAAATCTGCCTCAAAGTAAATATATTTGTTGTCAAGACATTCCAATAATGACTAAGTGAAGTGTGGCGTAAAGGTTAACTCACCTGTCTCCTGTGTGGACAGGTGGGGTTCGAATCCCGGCTGGGTAACATTTTTCCCTTAGTTGTTTCTATATATTTGTAGTCAAGACCTTCCAATAATGACAAGGTGAAGTGTGGCCCGTTTGTGGCGTAGAGGTTAACTCACCTGACTGCCCGTGTGGGAGACTGTGGTTCGAACCCCGGTCGGGAAACATTATCTCTTAGTTGTTTCTATATATTTGTAGTCAACACTTTCCAATAATGACAAGGTTGAAGTGTGAGCCATTCGTGGCGTAGAGGTTAGCTCATCCGTCTCCCGTGTGGGCAGCGGGGGTTCGAATCCCGCTGTCGTTTAACTGATCACTACACTATGTAGTTCAGTAAATAGATGGTCCTTTTTTAATTAAAATAAAGACTTAGTCATTTTTTTTAGTAAAACAATTAATGCCGGTCAGCCTTCGGCGACACCACCTAGTCGTTGACTGGCGACACCGGGACGTGAACCCACATCCACCACTTGAAAGGCGAGTGACTAACCCACTACACCATGAGGTGGCCCACTTATATATAGTCATTTGGTGATTTTGTTTGAGGAAAGATTGAATGACTTAGTCTTTTTTAATGGCAAAATGGTTCATCACCCACTGAGATTCGAACCCTGCCTGCCCACATGGTAGTCAGGTGAACAAACCTCTACACCATGAGGCAGCCCACTTATTTATATATGGTCATTTGGTGATTTTTTTAGGAAAGATTGAATGACTTAGTCTTCTTTAATGGCAAAATGGTTCATCGCCCAGCGAGATTCGAACCCTGCCTGCCCACATGGTAGTCAGGTGAACAAACCTCTACACCGTGAAGTGGCCATGACAAAGCCTATGTCCGATTATTATTATTTACAACTGAAAACTTACCGATATTTCCAAGTGTATGTCAACAGTAGAACACGTGACAAGCTATTGTAGCCTCAAAGTTATAACAGAATACCCTTTTCCAACTGTATGGCTTTGTATTTAATGTGCAACATTTCAAATTTTGCAGCATTTTTTTTCTTGTTTCAACACATTTTATTGATTTATCTCTGCTGCGAGGCCATTTTAGTTTAGGGTCTGCAGGGGGGAAAAAATTCAGGTGTAGACCTTCAACACGGTCCGAACTCAGACTGTTTTCAACGTGCGATTTCTGAAACATGACATCCTCTTGGATTTAGTGCTGCTTTAGAAGCATTTTTATCAAACCATACTGCAAGGTAGTGGGGGTAGCACAATACACAATATAAAGATAGTATTCTATACAATATTGGTAAGTTTAGCCACCAAACATAACCGTCTTAGAATGCAAAGTGAAGAGAAACGAAACCCGTAGTCTGTTGACAAAATTGGAGTAGTAGCGTTATACATTGAGGTGAACAATGTCATATTTTGCAAGGACAACAACAGTCAGTGGGCAGTGTTTAGCCTGAGCAGAACACAAACAGAACAGTCAGATTTTTTTTTTTTTAAGATTACAGGAAATAACAGGAGTTAGAAAAGTACAATGGCTATCATAGGTGAACGGTATCATCACGTATTCTATTTTACACTGTGCAAGCTTGTCAACTCTTGGAGGAGGCCAAATTTGAAGATGTTGTCACATTCATGATTGAAGCAATAACAGGACCACCTTTGATGGCTGCTGCGTAAATGGAATGATTGAAGAAAGGACGCCGTGGCACGTACAGTACATAGGCTACGTAAGGGTTATATCTATAGACACACTGTACACATTCTAAGATACAATTTACTGTACAAATCAACATTAGCTGGCTTTCAGTGACTTTCTTTCTCTAAATAGTAGCTCTATCCATCATCAAAAATAAAGGTGAGATAGTTTATCCAAAGGTCGTTTACATTCCCTGCCCCACGATATCATCATTTTACATGGTGGACATGATGAAAAACAGTCATTTGATTATCCTCATCGAGTATCTCCACCCTACACCAGTTGGATGCTTTACCAAAGTGCTGCTGCTCAGAATGTACACTCATCCACATACACATGTTCCCCTCTTTATCACACATACATGCATACAGACTCACACACCTTTCCTGAGTATGAACTGTAGCGTTTTGGCTTGAGTTTTAAAATGAAATACCGGTAGAAAAAAGCCATACGCCCATGTGGCAGGTATGTACTTGAAGATAAAATCTTCATTGAGGAAAAGAGGTTTAATTCTGTCATCAACCTTCCTTGGTTATTAAACCAAGCCAACCTTTTTGTATTTATGTCGCTAAATATATGATGGATTTCTCTCTGGATTTCAATTTCTCTAACAGAGAACATTGTGCTTTTGTTTGTGTCACGCTTCCTACTCGAACATTTTTTTCAAAAAAAAACACATACAGTTGGCCAGCAGATTTTAGTTTGGCAATTGAATTATATTCAAAATTTGATCTAGAACTTTGAGGAATATATGGTCCAAAGGTCCAACATTTCATCAATTGAAATGGAGAAAAAAAGGCCCAGTGTGACAAAGTGCTATTCTTGTTGGGAACATTTGTAATTAGAACAAATGAAACGTTTTCCATCTTCCTCTTAACAGAATGCTTTTTACCTGCAAAGTATTTAGCTGGTTTGTGAGGTAATAAAACATAGGTGATCTAAGCCGCTGCCAGCCACTCATTACTTAAGTGCTTATTTATTGCCCTTCAGTAGAAAGTATATTATATGAGGGGGGGGGTTGTTTTTCCTAGAATCATGTAACAAACAAACTATTCCAAGATTAAATGACCGAGGATATATGTTGTCATTAGAAAGAATTTGGAGTTCACCACATTTTCCCAGTGTCCTGTACTACATTTTCATGTACTTATCTAAGGATAATTCCAGGGATGTTGCTGCTATATGCCAATGTTGAACTGTTGAATGATCAGGACACTAATATCAGAGGTTCTATCATGAAGAAACAGTCACAAGTTGCCCTGAAAGTATAAACAGATGGCCCACATTGAAGTGATGAACTAAGTTTGTAAGTTTGTATTTTCTGACACCAGTGATTCTTTCTTCCTCTACTTGCATTTCACTGTCTCAATTTTTGCTAAACTTAAGTCTTTCTTACTATAGTCGATAGTGAATATTAAGACACTTGTTCAGTTGTGGTTTAATCTTTCAGCTTCCCAGTCTCCAAGTAGTAATATTTTCTAGGTGAAAAACTGCACATGCTATGCAGTGGAACTATGGCATCAGATTCGGAAGGTAGTGAGCAGTCAACTTCAGCTGGAAGTCAACAACGAGTAAGAAAAATTAGAGAATATTTCCTAAAAGCGGGGCTAAAACGATAAGTCGAATTTGACCCGACATTTCGACTTCAAATGTTGGCTGAGGTTTCTTCTTGTCTGTGGCATGTGTATCAAGACAACTATTTGCTATTGGGTTGCCATCTTTGTTTCAATGTAATCTGCTCAAAATGTTTTAGAAATAGGGGTACAGTGGGTGTCTATTTATGCCAGCCAATGAGCAATCTGGCAAACTATAATCAACGCGGCTCATGGACTTCAAGGTGCTCTCAAGTTGTAAAAGTCAAGCATCAGTTGTACAAAAGATACTACCCTTTAACGTACTAACCCATGTACAAGCTATGGTCCTCTTAAAGGTAGTGATGCACTTTTTTTGAGTGTGTACATTGGTACTATAAATATATTCCAATTTGTAGTATTCATAAAAATGCTACATGCAGCCAAGTCTGAAAACACTCTTTCGGCTGCCTGATTCCTTTAGAAATTGAACTACCATAAGAATGTGCCATTATGAAACTGCTGTGACACACAATTTGCAAACACATCTGTATCAAATTACCGCACATTGTACTCATTGCTCTTGGAATAAACAATGTACCCATGACTTTATAAGTCAGTGTGAAAGACAAAAAGCTGTGGTGTCCAATACATTCATACCTGACCCCTGTCTACGCCCTGTGCCTAAATGTTGAGGAACTGAGAAACGCATAATCTGTGGCAGCAAACACACACTTGATGGTCTGAAAGACTATGATTATATTAAAAAAGCGGATAGATGTGTGAGGTTGCAAATATCGTTGCCATAATTATTGCCAAATTAATACCATCATGAAATTGATCTTTGACTCTCAAATGAACTACCACTCGTAATGTAACTCAAAATACCGATGGTTTGCCTTCTACACATGAACATCTGTATTCTGTGCTCGTTCATGTTTGTCGTTCTGGTTGCAAATACGGCCGTGAATGATGTAAGAACAGAAATCCAACGAAACATCTTTACCAGCATTCAAACTTAACATTCACACTGCTCTCATTTTTGCTTACAGCATTGATTGCACTGATTGCACAGTGTGTGCCCTCACACACTGTAGTTTGTTGAAGATATCTGAACCTTTTAAACAGAAATAAAAATGGTGATAATTTGTAAACTCTTCTATTTTATAGTAGTCTGAATAAAGAGAAAACAGAGTGGATAAACACAGTACAAACATGTTTCTTAAAAGCGCTCTGTCGACAGTCTAGAGTTTGATCAAGCATTTCTCTCTGCCGCTACTCGAGTGGCCCTCTATGCTGATTTTTACCTCCTGAGAGATGACGGAGGGTTTGAGCAGAGTCAACGGAGGTTCCCCCTCCACTTTTTCAGTCTGGTCCCGCTCTGGAGCGGACCAACGTCTCTTGCGAATGGTGCTTCTGTCTGGATCTCTGGCCTGTATTTTGCAGAGTGTGGGCATATCGATTTTCTGGGATCTTTGCCTTATACCTGCAGTTCCAGAGATTGTCAGTGTAGGTTCTCCAGCAGAAGTCCCCTCCACTGATCCTGGATTTAGTCCCATATCTGTGAGTAATTGCCGTCCTGACGCAGATCCGACTATCCTTTCGACACCAGAGGCCTTCATTAGAAGACCGCTGTTAATGCCAGTCGTGTTCCGCCGTGAACTGTTGTTGAGAGCGGAATCTGTGTTGTTTCCTGGGTCAGAAAGTCTTGTGCTCTTCAGCCTTGCCCCCAAAGCCTGGCCGTCTGCTAGAGAACCATTCCTAAGACCTCGGAGGGTCAAAGACACACAAACATCACCTACGCACAGCTTGGCGCATGACAGCTCAAAGAGCTGGGTGGTTCGGTCAGGACAGCAGGAGGACCACCCCTGTCCGAATACGAAGAAGGGATATTCCACAAGGACTTCCACACACACCTGTAGGAAGACATGCTTGCATCTTTGAGTATTCTAAAACTGAATGTTTAGCTGAGGATATGAATGAGACATAGTATAAGATGAAAATACCTACAGTATGTATTCCCGGCTAATATACAAATAATTTTGTGAAAAGAAAATCATTTATTTAATTTATTTAGTTTACTGCCCATCAGTACAACATACATTAGAAGTCAGAATTTCAATTGTGAAGACTGCAAAGTCTGTCTTGCCTAAAATGAAAATCATAATGTGACTATACTACTTATTTAGTATGTTGACTACTACTTTATTTTACTCTATGTACTACTTGTTAATTGAGAATTATTATTATAATGTATTTAATATTTATCTGTTCATTTGTTTGTTTGTTGTTGTTGTTATTATTGCACTTCCCAACTTATTTATGTTCCTGACTACTCTTATTTATTATTCACTACTTATTTTTTGTTATTATTTATTTGTCTGTTTGATTGTTGTCTTTTTTTTGCACTATTGTATTACTGTTATTGTGGTGAGGGTTTAAATCTTATTATACATGTATCATGAAAATAAAAGCATTCAATTCAATTCAAAACACATAAAGCTAATCACCAATACAAAGTAATTCATCTCACCTGTGCTTTAAGCTCCCCGACAGAAAACTGTATGACCACGGCGTTAGGACTCTGACCGTTATCGATTCGTTCGACGGTGCTGGAGTCGATCTTCAACTCACTGCTGATCTCTGCGCTCTGAATGAAGTCCTCAGTTTTGAGGTCCTCCACACGCTTTAGCTCTCCATCAGCAAGTTGGATTATTGAGCCTCGCATAAAGAAAGGGGGAAGTGCCACAGGAGGGGATGGCGGGGTGATTGTGGAAGAAGCTTGAATGGAAGTAGAGACTGGAGGATTGACAGGGAAGGTGACTGGAGCTGGGACTGGAACATTGACAGGAGCTGGGACTGGAGAAGGTGGTGCCATTGCAGCAGGTGCTGGGTTTGAAGGCAAGGCTGGGATTGCTGGAGGTGGAGCTACAGCAACAGGAACTTGATTTCCCTCTGGGCCTATTGACTCACATTTGGACAGGGCAGTGGCAAGATATGCATGAGGCATTGCGGTGGAGATTTGAGGCGTCGTGGTGGCGGTCATGGAACAGACAGCTCGGCTGGTCTCCATTTCTGTGCTGTTGTTTGCACTGCTGACTGGGATGAGCAGGGATTGACCGCCTGGAATGACCAGGTGCTGTGGTAGAGCAGCGTGGTAGCTAACTGCGTGCTGGTTAGCACTAGTGATATAGCCAATGATGGGCGCTTGTGTAGAAGAATAAAGACTGGCGGGCAGCTCCTCGTGGGGAAGAGTCGTCTGAATGACTGTATGGGGGGTGACGGACTTCATGACATCTGATGACGAGAGGGAGGAGAAGGAGGAAGATCTCGATATGGGTTTCCCCAAACAGATTCCTCCCTTTTCAGTCTGAACTAAAGAAATTTTATTTGAATGATGTTCCTGATCAGTGCTGTGATTTGGCTGGGCCACCAGTACTAAAGAAGTCTGAAGTCCTGATGAGTTCTGTCCATAGTCTGCTGGCACGAGGATGTGTCGTGCCTCGTAGCTCTGAACTTGCGGATGGTTTGCTGGTAGTGTGGGAGCATTCATTTGTTTGACTACTTGCTCACCGTTCAGCACAGTCTTCGTATGTAACTCTGGTTTCTTGATGGCAGATCCATCTGCGTATTGAACAACCAGTTGAGAGGGAGCGAGTGTAAGCGTTTGAGGGAGGACAGTAGTGTGTGGATGAAGCTGCAGGTGGGCTCCAGGTGTCGACATGGTAGCACCACTGACTGTCAGAGGAGTTCTGCTATCGAGATGGATGTACTGGCTGGTGACTTGAGGAGAGCTAGGTAGGGAGACGGGAGCAAGCTCTGTAGGAGAGAGACCGATTTGGAACTGCTGTTCCCCTTTGGTGCCAGGCGATATCAGAGCGGTGGTGTAACCATCAAGGTGAGGGCGCTGTCCCATTGGGCTGGTATTGGTGGGGACTACATGAGAGGAAATATAGCTAGCATAGGGCCCGGAGCTTATGAATTGAACATTGGGTCCGAGCTGAGCAAACTGGATAGTTCCTGACTGCTGAGGAATAGCTGTGGGATAAACCGCAGGTAGCGAAGCCAATGGCACTGCTGATAGGGTAGCAGCTGAGGTGGGAATAGCAGGAGGAGAGGATATGGAAGTTGATGTAATGGAACATTGTGGGCTTTCAGAGTCTCTGGATCTACATCGTTCACTGGCCACACTTGCCAACCATGCTAGGTTCTCGGTGTGGAGAACAGGATTATTATGGACAACAGGAGTAGTTGATGTAGCCACTGCGACTGGCCTCTGTTCCAGTGCAAGGATTTCCCGCTTTTTGGGTGGCAGGCATCCATTACTTCGCTCCTGATTTGATTTCATTGTGCAAGGCTGGTTTAATTTGTCTCAGTTGGCACTTCTGTTGTTTTCAGAGCCTCACTCGCTCTCAATGGTAATGTCTTTTCTCTGCCAGGTTGTGAAATCTCGACTGGTGGTCACTTGCATATAGCGCCAGATCTCAATCCGGACGAGGTGGAATTAGTATAGCTCAAAAAATGAGCTACATAAATTTCATGGGGAATCATCTCTGATTGATCCACTTCTTCCACGATGATGGCGGGAATCTAATGATAGAGATACAAAAAATGGTAAGTACATATTACATTTAGTTACTAGTCCATTTGTCTGAAACAGTATTTTCTCACTTGTCGTACTCTGCTAGCTCAGTAAATACAGTTTATCTTTACTAAACATTTAAAGCAGAAAAAAGATCAGAATTTTTGTAACACATCTTTCAAAGATTCAAAAACTTATGCAACTAAATAAACATTAAGTACAGGCTGCATTTTGCACACTTTTTTTAACTAGAACCTTTTTGACAAAGAGGGGCAACAGTTCACATTTTCAAGTATTATTTCTTGAGAGCTCACAATTTAACGGAGAGTCATATGCAACCATCAAAAGAGCCACATGAGGCTCCCGAGCCATGGGGTCCCTAACCCTGCACACCCTTTAAAATCCTATGGGAACATGGTAGTTATTCAATATTTGTATAATTGATATTCTTTCTCTCTCGGAAGACATATGTATGTGGCAATCAATATTTTATATCTATTCAGTAATTCTTCCAGTGGACTGCCAGTTCTTAAAAGACCAGACATCACAGTGACCTACTTCAATTGTGTGCCTGTTTTCCAATCTGTAATTGTGTTGTGCCAATTTTCGCCACTAGATGGCATAAATACTAACAGTGTTGAAATGATTATTTACACAATAGATTCGCAATGTTGCTCTGATGCATCTTAGCCGTAGCAAAAATTTTGAAACATAGCAACCAAGCATTCATTCACAAACGTACACAGCCAAAAACAAACAAACAAAATGGATTTTGATTTTTCCATGAGAGAAGGATAAGCAAGGATATTTTTCAAGTCATTTTCCATACCGCTTATCCTCAAAAGGGTTACAGAGGTTCTGGGTATAGGCTCCAGCACCCCTGCAACCCTTTTGGCCACCTTTGTTGAGATAGGGGGGGAACACCATGCACATTTGAATGGCAGATTGAGTTTTTTTGAACAATAGTGGGTCAGTGGATGTTATGTAGACTGTGTGATGCATCACTCTTGTATTTGTTGAACCATTACAACACAGTCTAAGATAGAAGTTCAAAAATAAAAGGTAACAATACCCAAAATAGTTTCTTTTGTATACTCCAATTTGTTCGGCATGGAAAATAAATTAAATATTCACCTCCAGACAAATTGAGTCGGCAGATACATCACAGTAGTGAAAAAGCTGAAATTTAATTATGGAGCCTTTTGCTAAATATGACCATAATTTATCAATGACATGGTTTCTTTTACAAAGGCACATCACTGGGAGATATAGTTACCTAAAATGCTGTATCTACCAATGTCAACAAGGCCAGTACAGAGACATGGTCAATATTTAACTGCAGGATAAATTGAGTTATTATTTAGTAGTATATTCTTGATCTGTGCATGCCCATGAAACACAAGACATTATTACATTTGTTTACTATGAATGATCAAACTTTCAAAATCAATGCAACAAGTTTGCCTTTCTGGCTCCTTCTATAGTGTTTCTGTTTTGTACATTGGAACTGCTAAAGCCATTTATCTGTGTGGAGAAATTGGTCGATTTCTAATTTCCTGAGGTTTTGAAAAAAAATTTAGTTGTAAGTATAGGATATTAAAAGCTCTGCAACAAAAGTTTAAAAAGAAGTTAACCACCAACAAAAACTTCAACTTATAACCTGAATAGATGTAGTGTTGATGCTTCGAATGTGTGTGAGTTTGCTTCCACTGCATTTTCTTTGTCTATCACCAACCCCTGTCTAGGCGGGTCCTTTTATATGAATAACTGTCATAATAAAAATCCAACAAAAGTTACCGGAGTTACCAGAATATACACTCAGGTCTCACATCATAGTAAACATGACGACAGTTCAAATTTCTGAAGCTGGAAATTCCCATCCAAATGTTCTACTTTGCTTTCCTAGATGTATTCCGTTTATGTACACACGCTTATCTGTGGGTCAATGTTAAATTACTCTCTAGCTAGTGGCTCCACAAAGATTGAGTGTATGACACACTTACACTCTCTCTCTCACACACACACACACCATATGTATGTGCACTCATACACACCATACCATTTAAAGGTTCTTTCTTCATATTACATAGAAGGTTCAACACACCAGTCCAACAAAAGTCTTACATAATATTATGAAATAATAATTAATAAGGAGTAAACCATGGTTTGTTTCTGTTTGGATGATGATTGCAAGATTGCCGTTTACCAAAGCATCAACAAGAAAAAAAAAAGAGCAATGCATGTGACCTTATAGATTCATTTGATAACAGAAGAACAAAGAGAAAGAGTGGGGAGCGATGAAGTGCAGCAATATAGGATGACAGATAGAGTAATAGGAATTGTAAAAAAGCGGGGAGAGGATTCAGAATGGGGTAGAGGGAGTGAGAATAGGGTAAGAAAGACAGTGCCGCTCCTTCTGACCCACATTGAGCAGAGCCTGCAGCATCAACCCCCGCCTTGAGCTGTCACTGTACATATAAACACACTCACCTTACACACCACTCTATGGCAACAGCCCCACCTCAGAAACACCTGTAATTACATCAGCACCAAAGCACAATTGCGCAATCATGCAAAAAAAAAAGCACCAAAAGACACCAAAACGATACCGGTCTTGACATTAAATAGAACAGATGGAAAGGTATTTTCCCCCTGGATTATTAACACAATGCTCACTATGCACTTGGCCACACAAACATCCTCATTTGATCTTCCAACCAACCTATTGTTGGACAACTAATAATATGAGAGAACATATGCAATACTATTGAGAACATACATGAACATCACAACAAGTCAAGACCACATGAACGCACCAGATGCAATGCCAGACTGTCCCTGCTATGAGGACAAGTATGATACAGGGATGACATCAGTGAAGGAGGGGCGGAGGCAGAAATTCGCCAATCTCATATGCTGAGATGGAGTGATGGTCCCTGACAAAAACCTGCGCAACCACAAATAGTACATAAAGCTGTGGGTGACTCCAAGTGATGGGTAGCGACATGTACTCTCTTACGCAGTAGTACTACACCCTCCAATCCTCAGCTTCATAGCAATAGCATCCCTCTGCAGCAGTAGGAGACAAGGAAGCAATGATATTGTATCCCGGGTAGCCCGATTGAGTCCTAACGTCTTCCACAGAACAAACCACAGTAAAAAAAAAATGACCCTGCAATGACATTAGTGTAGTAGTCACTCATGCTGATATCCACATCTCACCTGCTAGACCAGACATTAACAGCTCTGTGCAGCAAAGGCTATATTTAGAAAACAAAAACATCATCATTATCAATCTAAGCATGCATGTAACAGCAGGGGCTGGGGGAGAATTACCGAGATAGACATGCATGTGGGATTCGCTGCATATAAATAGAACCTTGCCATAATCCCAGCACGATGCACAAAGCAGATCGATACAATGCAGCGTTCTCAATATCCAAAAGAGCCATTTTCCTGCCCCCCTCCCTTTTTTCCTGTGTAAAAACTAACGTCTACTCGTGCTACTGTCTCTTTAAGAGGCGTACCAGGCCAAAAGAACAGACACTGGGCTCAGCCTGCTTGTCTTCACAATGACTCCGGAGTTCTGCATCAGTGCCGGAACACACACACAAAACACACACTCGATCACACTGATATGCACATCCCCAAACATCTGCGGATTCCACATTTCTACTCTTACTATTTTCCTCTAGTAGCACACTAGAAAAAAAAACTACTATTCCACAAATGTTGCTAAGAGAAAAGCCTCCTGCTCCTCCTCTTTCGCCTCCTCCCACCCCCTGGTTAGAGTACTAAGAATAGCATAGCAGTACCTCCACACACGCCGCTTGCAGAACATGTGCAATTGTCGGACTCGATCCCGGTGCCTCGAAGCGTCTTCTTCTAGCTCCAACCCGTTTCACGAGGACGCCTTTTTAAGAGTTGCCCCTCCGTTGCCCTTGCAATCGGCCTGATGGCAGAGGAGGTCTCCCCCCTCCGCCGGCCCCCCCTTTCCTGTGAAAAAGCCCACGCCAGGTCTTGCGTGCGAGGCTTCTCCAACGTGTGTTATGCAAGGCCACCAGACCGCCAGCTCCCTCTCTGCCTTTCTCCCCCCTCTTTCGCCCTCCTCTTTCTCCCTGCCTCCCTCCCTCAGTATACTCCAATTGACACAGCTCCTCCCCCTCGCCAGCCCCATCAGCCATCAGGTATTCATTCAAAAAAAAAAATACACACACACACACACACTAGTACTTGGCTTAGTGCCCAGACTACACTCACACGGGGAGGGAGAGTGTCAGTGTGCAACAGACAGAGAAAGGCGGAGTCAAATTTAAAGAGTCAAGAGATGGTTTGCAAGGACAGACAAGGATGTGTAGGAAGAACGAGAACTCATACCTGTCAATTTTCTACGTTTTTTGATCATTTCAAATTGCTTATGCCAAAGGAGGTCCTCGAGAGCCCCTATCCAGGCTGTTTTCCATATCTCCCTCCTCTACCTACCACCCCTGAATCAAATGATTAACTCATCAGCAAACTGTCTAAAAGCTTCATACTGATCCAGATTATTTGAATCAGGTGTCTCAGTGGAGGGAGACATGGAAAACAGACTGGATAGGGCAAGAGTGGGCAAACCAGTCCTGGGGGGACGATGTGGGTGCAGGTTTTTGTTCCAACTGATCCAGCACAGACACTTTGCCCAATGAGATTTCTGCAGAAAACAAGAAGCACCTGATTGCAATCCACTGGTTGCACTGTTAGGACACCATCTCCTCGTGCCCTGTGATTGGCTGGCCATCAATTCAGGGTGTCCCCCCACCTTTTTTACCTAGTTCTACAATGTCTTGTGTGTCTTGTGTCTGTCTTGCAACTGCAACCAATACATTCCCCGAATACAGGATGAAATAAAGTTCCAATCTAATCTAACCTCGTGCCCAAAGTCAACCCCCCGCGACCCTATTGACGATCAAATGGTTCAGAAAATGAATGAATGAATGAATATTCATGGAGAGCCACTGACACATATGCATGCACAGAGGATTAAATTGAAGTGTGGTCGCAAAGCCCCTTTAATGCTCTGCCCTTGTTCATTTTCATATGCATTTTTCCTCTCAAGGCAAATCTCTTTCTAATCTCCCCCACAATGATTGAATTGAGCCTCCTTTCAACTGGAAAATGACTCAGAGTACCCAAGAAGAAGTCCTCCCCTTTCTTTGTCCCCAGAGATATTTCCTCATCGTTCACAGAAGAACTCGCAGTACAACAAAATGGACAAACAAACACTCACACAAGGTCACTTGGCAATCTTTGGTCCACTTTCCACTGCTGGGCAGAGGGCAGAGAGAAACCGGGCCAGCAGACGGGCATTATAGTGCCAGGACAGACTGCTATCTGCTCTTCTGCAGGCCCCACATGCACAGTAGCCCCTCCAAATTGAGCATACGCTGGGGGGCAAGGAGGAAGAAAATCCAACAAAATCATACACTTATACACAGATTAATGCTGTAGTAGTGTACATTGTGAGGTCTTTTGATCAAATAGGAATGTTCACCATGCTTTTTCAGGACAAGTTGTTGTTTTGCCAAATTTTCATTATGAACAAAGGTGTGTGCTTGTTTTGACTGAGTTGTTCAAAATCAAAGAAATAAAAATAATTTGGGGGAAATGTGTGAAGAAAAAAAACTCTTTAAAATGATGTTGCCCATTGTAAAAGAGCAAGAAAATTAGGGGCTACTTTAAAAGGAGTGTGGGAGGGCTTTGAGGTGGGCTCGAAGTGTTCAATGACATGGTGAGTGACACTTTTTATGCTATGAATGTGAGTCAGATTACGTTAAAAACATTCATCATTATGCATTTTTTATTTCATTATAATGTTAAATAGGAAGCTAAATATAGCAAGTGAGGTGAAGGTAAAACAAATAAACACAAGAGACCATTCCAGCAATTAATGCCATGCTTACGGTCATGGTTGAGTCTACTGTAAAGATAGATAACATTGTCAGTCAATATTTTTTCACTATCATATGTATTTCTAAAAAAATTCCATCTCCCAAGGCAAACTTGTGCAAATCATACATTCATTGAACCATGCATGAAAGCAATTTCAGTCAATATTGTACAGTCAATTGTCATCAGCAAAATAATAGTAATAGCAGTCGTGAATATCAAGCTGTAATTTAGACAATTATACTCTTTTAAAAAGTCACTATAATGCTTTATCCTTACAATCCTGCAGTATTTAACACCCACATACACTAACTACACTCTCCTATGCACTGCAATTTGTACTTTGGGCTACAACAATACACTGCAGAAAACCTCCAATGGTTTCTATCTTTTGCTAAATCTAATACTGTTAGATTGTAATTTTAACCTGCTCAAGGTTCCAAATTAGCTTTGGCTATAACCTTTCGACAGGAATATATATATATAAATATTCAAAACATTGATTCAAGAGAAAGTGTTCAAAGCAGGTTACCTTGAAAAGCTGTTGCTGTCCAAAGTAAATGGAATCCAGCTATCATCACTGTCCTTTGACTGCTTGGTTTCCTCAACACACCGTTGCTGTGAGATCCTCCTCTAAGTGTGTTAGTAGACATGTCCTGACATGTTACAATTCCCAAACACAAGCGACAGACAACATGATGCACACAGCTAGAAAAAGGCAACTCCAAAACTGCTCAATGAAAAAATGTGAACTCTAGATGAATGATTATTAATTTGGCAAATTTACACATAGCTTAGTTAATGAATAGGGCATCTTTGGCTCAGAATCAGCATTCACTTGTTGCATTGCAAAAAAAAATTTGAAAGAAACAGATGCCTGGAAGCCTGCTAAATATTCTTATAACCATTAACTAGGGTGTGTTGAAATGTGTTTGACGTAAGCAACGTCTTCAATTTAGTTTGTTTACTTTGGATAAATTACATTATTGGAGGGGGAAAATGAAATTCCAGCATACTTTTTTGTTAACAAGTAAAACTTTGATCTTAATTATAGGGTACCACATTGTAAGAGTGGTTAAGAAATTTTAACTAACTATTTTGAGGTTTTAAATTGGAAAGTTGTTGTATGAAAGTGCATGCTGTAATTTAACACCATCCTACATTCCTAAAACATGAATGTTTGATTGTCTTTCAAAATGTTTCTCATTTACGGCATCATTCTGTACATAAATAATATATAAAGCATTTTTTTCAACTTTGAAGTCAACCACTGTGTGTACTGTAGCCACTGTATATGCTATTGTATTTTGTCCAACCACAGAAGACAGGAGGGTGGATTGGGGGGGTTACCCTGGGGAAATCCTTTGCATTAGTAAAATATAAAATGTAGAACAGAGTGGGTGGCAGCATTATAGGAGCATGTGTTATCAGAGTGGGTGGTAAACCAGCTTGGCGAGGTTCTGTCTGAGAGCAGACCTTCCTCAGGCTGTGTGGCAGGGCTCAGGTTCGGAAGTAGCAGCACCAACGCTCCAACGTTATGTGGGGAGAATGTGAAAATGTGCTTGCTGCCATGGCAACAAGACCGCTCCACAGTCTCTCGTCCACATAAAGATAGACACGGCTACTAACGTGTCCACAGTTCAGTGGCAGGGAGTATGACAGGCTGAAAGAGCCTTAGTGAGCGATTAGGATCAGTTAATGGCCACAGTACAAGATCAAGCAATTCATATGGAGGACGACCTCATTACAGCTTCTTGGAAATATTACTGCACATTTTATCCCTTTCTGTACTTTCCCCTCAGGGTATGAAGATGGGGACTGTTAGTAGCTCTACGAATTAAAGTAAAAGCTTGCACAGTTCTGATTACACTTTAAATTTATGGCTTCACAATCTTATAATAATGATCTATAACATTGCAGTGGTGTCGTGTCCTTAGATCACCTACTCTCTGCCAATCAGAATATTCTCATGACAAAAAGGCATTCATATTTGGATTTCCTTATATCAATTGTAAATAACTTACAGTAATATCATGTTTTAACACCCAGTGCTTCTTTGTATGTATGCTGTAGTTTAGTTAATATCTTGACTTCTTTGGAGCCGGACTTTGGAGTCAAAGCTGAAAAAGGTACCCCCTGAGACCCTTGTAATTCAGAAAATAAAAGATTGGATATACATAAATGAGTTACTGGTTTTAAATGACCTTAAAATGCATTTTCTAAAATCATTCCTTACTGCGGTTTTGAATTAGTACTAATGCTACTGTTTATAAATGCTGAAAAAAGGTTGTTAAAAAGAAATTTAAGCACATTTGAATCACTTTGAAAGCTGCAGGCCTTCCATTTTTACATTCCAGGAAATGGTTGTGGACAAATGTGCGTAACACTGGCTATTCATTGTATTGTTTTAAATCTGGAAACTAGTTCGGAAATTTTTATTTTAGGCTCTGGGTGTTTTTTTTTACTCATAAGCGCACAGAGTGAGTCATGGTTGCAGTTTCTGTTCAAAATGACAACAGGAGAACAACCAAGACACACACAATTATTAGTACTTTAAAAAAAAATCTGATTCTGCACAGTTTGTGGCTTTTTAACAATATTTTTCAACATGGAAAAGAACAAAACACAATTAGTTTCCTTTGTAGATGTCTACAAGTGAACTAGGTTTCCTTTTGGCTGAGTCCAAGTGCCAAGCCTCCTTTTCATTTAGCTCAAAATAGAAAGCCAGTGCTTACGCATGTCTCCACAACATAGTTTAGGCGGTGCTTGGGCAAGAGTGATTTGTGGGGGTGGAGTAACAGAAACACCAAGAGTATCTGGAAAATGCCAACAGCATGCGTAAATCATTAACTTCATCCGCATGTGAACAGCCGAGGCAACTCCCACTTAAGAGTAAAGCCAATGTTACATTCAAAGCTTGTAACCTATTGATTTACATGCCTCGTCATGTGATCTGACAGCCTGTGTTCATATGAGGAAACCAACCATCACTTAAATGACCTCCGTGACCCCCACTGAAAGCCACTCTTCTAACTACAGAATCACTACTGCATTATAACAGTAGAGGGCGCTGGAAAAATAAAACAGAACTCTACAATACTTTATATAATGGATTCCCATCCTGAGACATTTTTACATACTAAAAGTCGTGTAAAAATGTATACAAAAGATCTGTAGAATTATTGTTTTTGAAATTGAATGTGCAATAAAATTGACACATCATTTGAAATAATCAAAAATATAAAAATAATGATGCAATAGATACTGAAAGTGGAACATATTTTCCCTTGTTGCTAGGTGATTTAATTCCAAAAATGTGCATCACACCAAGCAACAATCTCAATGCAGAAAGAGGAAAATTAAAAATAATAATAATAACTGCACTGTGGTTGTAAAGTGACTCTTGTGATTTTAAAAAAAATCAACATTACACCGCATTAACAAGAAATAAAAGCAGATTAGATCCAATGGTTATTTAACACACACTTGCATGGGAACCTCATGATTGAACACACTCACCGTGAATTTTGTGCTTGCCTCGTATCTATTTTTGTAACTGCAGCAGAGTCTGGTGCGCCACTGAAAATGTGCTTTATTCATGTCATGATAACACTTATTTATTCACTAGCCTAGAAATGAGTTCATTCATAATAGATTGGAAAACGCAGTACATTATAAATGTGCATAGCTTCTATCGATTCTAGTACAATGACACAGCACTTAAATTAATTCATACGTAGTTATATATACACAATTCTATGTTCTGTATATAATATAGCAATATTGTGAAACAACTTAACGGTAAGGGATAGATTTGAAAAATTAAGTTCACAATTATTCCAGCCATCTACTGATGATATAAATGTTGTGATGTTATTAATCTAATCTGCAAACACAAGGTCGATTCTCATAACAGTTAAATAAATGATTGCGTAGGTAATGGGGAATGATGACATTTGGTTAACCCATGGAAAGATGTATCGTACAAAGTTCGATCACAAATTGGAACAACAAATCTGTACTTTCTCAGAAATGGCCTTCTCACTCTGGCTGGATGAGAGCCACATGTCAATGTGCAAATTATTATTGATAGATTATACCATTGTATGTGGAGGCATGAGGGGTGTTGTCTGTACACTATCTTTTGGTTTTTTTTGTTTTTGCTCCTTAAAGCAGTATTTTTAACAGCCGTATGAAAAAAATGGCTGCCTTATTAGAAGAGAACAAACAGGACGTGTTGTTTCTATTGTCGCCTCTGAGCTTTACAATTGATCAATGACTCGTGAATGTACACTAGAGGGAGCCAAATTCCCAAGGAATAATTTAAGTTTTATACACAGTACACAACATACATTGCTTCAAAGGGTTAAAGGTTAGACTTTGATATGAATATTGCCAAATTTGAATTCTAAATAATCATTTTGGAATGAATTGACATGAGAGGAATGTTGTAATAACACACTACAATGCTTTTGATTGCATAAGTGAATAAGACAGGCCAAAGCCCAAACCGAATGCTTAAAAATCAAAGCAGCCAAAATATAGCGCACGGGATTAAAATTCAATGCTTTATTACAGTTTAATAACATGTTGTGGCAATCTATCTTGCATCTGCAGAGCCAGATATATCAGATATTCAAGAAATAGCAACTATTTAAATCATGCAGTTAAGAAGGGGTCATTTGGACAAAATCACACTAATTTTTGAAAGCTGTATCTAAGCTGTTTCACATGACAAGTGGGATTTTTCTTTTGTACAAAAAGCAAAGTGAAAAGACCTGACCAACAGGCTTTAGTTGAAACGTCTATAGGCAAACATCCTTAAGGTCATAAACTTTAGTGATAAAATTCTTCAGTGTACTTGATGAGATCTCCATTCTGTGAGCATCACATTTTGTTTCATTTTTTTCTGACTTGTAATCTAGCCTTAAATCACTTTTGGTTGACTCACAGATATCACTTAAGTTGCATCGAGTAAATAGACTCGCATTTAAACCAATAAGACTCATTCATTCATGTTTCACAAGGGACACACCATTTGAAGTCGGGATTAATCAATTATTTGGTTGGTTAAAAGGGGGGGGGGTATTGTTAATAACCCTAGCAAATCAAAATTAATTTAAAAAATGATGTATTTTAATAAGGCCAATAAGAGTGGTAGTAAGTAAAGGTGGCATTACCCTAACCCCTATTTAGGGCCACCTACCCAAAAATCCTGGCCGTTATGAAAAAGATTAAACACTCAATTGTTACTAGTCTGTCCACATTTTCAACACGCACTGTATGCACTTAAAGCATGTTGATTGTTATTTAAATTATTATTATTATTATACTTGTATAATGCCAATAAAAGCATTCAATTCAATTCAAGAAACAAATAAAATGACTGGACTGTCCCTCAGGAATGTTTCCCTTTTTTTAACCAGTTTAAATTGACTGCAATTGATGTACTTTGTCATCAAAACTCGAATTGCATAAACACTTGGCTCATCATTGAGAATTTTAAAATGCTTCTGATAATATTCGCCTGCAGAGATTAAGATATAATCATAGAATGGATTGCTATCTTGAAGTTTTGACTGTGGATCGATTGTACCATCATATAGCATATTAAACATTTCCCTACGATATGCTACTTATTTCTCTTGAATTTATCAACCTTTCAATACACTGAGAAAATAAACAGTACTTGATCATCTGAAAAACTGAGCACAGTCAAAAAGCTCAACAATGCAAACTCTTATTACAAATATACATAATGATAAGTGTATTAATTATCAGAGTGGAAAAAAAACACGTTAAGCCCTGATTTCCAGCAGTATAATAAAAAGAGGCAATTGCTTGTTTGTTTGTTTTAACCACAAAAAACACAGATGTCATTATCCCCTCACACTTGAGATAAAGAGTGGCATGAATTTGGCACAGACACCCATGCAGCCATTTGGTCACATATGAACCAAACGCAGGTTTGTAGCGCACCGAATCCTTAAGAACCTTCCTGACCTCATGAACTAGCTCTGGTGCACATGAGCCGGACTTAAGTTCTGGACAGATTTAGTTTCATATTTTTTGATGCGGTGCGTTCCGCAGGCGGTCATGCTTAACGTCTGGGTCATCTGACCCTGGAGCGTTTGACAACAATTGTGCCAGCGACCATGTCATACACAGTCCTGTTGTGTTGGAAGAATAGAAGGGTCACAAAAGCCGGGAAGAAGAAAGCTATTGAAAAGTTCTTGCTCAGGGCTCGAACAGTTGATCTGCCAGGAAAGACAGAAAGAGAACATCCTAAGAGAGTAGGACAGCCATCAAATGAATAATACCCTTAATTCCCTTTAGAAAGTTCAAATTAACATCCGAAAGTAGTGCCTTGCTACTTTTAAAAGGCTCCAAGTTCATGTCTTTTACTACACTAATTAAGTTAGCTTACTCCTCATTCCAAAGTAGTTTGTTATTCTCTTTTAGCTTTACTCACACAGAAATAACTATACTTCGCGCATTCCAAAAATTCCTTGTGAAGTGAACATGCGTAGAATGCTCCTTTCAAAATGGCTATCCCAATATGTACATCAGGGGTAGGGAACCTATGGCTCGGGAGCCGTATGTGGCTCTTTTGATGGGTGTATATGGCTCTTTGCCTTGTTAAATCATAAATTTTCTTCATTAGACTCTTCTACATGCATTCTCTCATTGATACTCATTGATTAGCAACAGTGAAATAATGTTCTCAAAAGAAATCAGACTTTTTTTTACTTTCAAAGTGGTGAAATGAATAATAAATGCTCACATTTTCATGTATTTTTACTTTTAAATTCTGAGTATGGCTCTCAAGGAATAATGTTTGAAAATATGAATTGTTTATGGCACTCTTCGTCAAAAAGGTTCCCGACCCTTGCAATAGATGATTTTTAAAAAAATAATTTAAACCGTTTTAGCATTAACCTGGCAAGTGATTTTATTTTTTTATAAATGAAACTATGATTAAGCATTGACTGTGAAAACATAACCAATGTTTACTGTCAATCTAACCAATATAGAAAATTGCATGTCCTTTGACAACAATCACATTACTTTGCGCAACATTTGTGCCTGTTTTTACTCTAGTGATTAATAATTAAAAGCTCAGTATAACGAACAAGAAAAGGCTCGTTAACGCTTGACGTTTTAATGGCGGCACACACTTTCGTGCCTGCCCACTTCCTGAGAATAAGTAACGCTCCTTCATCATAGTGACTTCAACTCTCTGCACTTATTGAACTTTTTACCTCTCGGTTTTATATATATATATATATATATATATATATATATATATATAGTAACTGTCCTGAGTCAGCAATGAGCTGTGTGATGATGAGACCACCATTTGCAAAAATTATCATTGCTAAGGACGATGACTTTGTCATGGAAAACTTGCAACACTTAAAAGCCCCAATCTATATCCGAAATGTTTAACATTGCAGGTAATTACTCAAATATGGGGGATTTTAAAATCCTTATCACAGACAATACATTTGTTGAACTTACGCAGACAGAGATACATCAGTGGCCGGCACAACGAGGACCCGGTTGGGCTGAACCAGAACAGATGTGTCGCATGTCACAACTCGGAGTCCAATGAGGAATTTTCCTGGAGTGGCCCCTCCTGCTCCCCATATACATACAATCTGCAAGGAAATGATAGTGATGAAGTACCTTGCATCTCAAGAGGAAAAAAAGTACTAATAACCCATGTTGTTACATCTACATTGGACAAGTAAATGTATAAGAACTAGTGATTGGCTGATATTTGGCAATTTGATGTATATCGGTATGGGCCTTTTTTAAAATCTGACCGGTCTTTATGTATTCATAATTAATTTATAATGAATATTTAATGTATGTATGTATAAATAATGAAATATCTAGCTCGACAAGTCGAAATAAGAGCTTTTGGACTATTTTAGTTATAAACTGTCTCTAAAAGATGAATTGGTTACCTAAAATGTTGATTATTTAGATCGAATAATGGATGATTATTTGCTTCACTCCTTCACTCCTTCACTGCCACTGACAGAGACCGACATCAAGTCCATTTCAAGTATGATGGCTTGCTCTGAGTGATCATGTTTCATTCACATTGTTCAATCGCAACCCATCAAATTGGATTGGATGTCTGTCAGCATTTGACTGCTTTTAGAGTTAATGACAGGAAAGGGAAACTACTAAGAATCAAACATTAGCCATCTAATCAAAATGTATCATTTTTTGAATGAATCAGGTAACACAATTGTCATGAATACTTACTTCATAAAAACACACTAAAATTGGGTACACCAGAGCAACCAGCATCATTTTCTGTAGCTCCTCCATCGATGTTTCCTCGTCTATTTCATCGACGATAAAATGCATGGCAAACTTGGACACATCTCTAAAAGAAAGAAAAGTGAGAATATTTCTATGACAGACCAACGTGACACAACAGCCTTGCCACAGCAATTGCTTACTTGATTCCACTCAGATGCATAATACTGATGATAATGGACGCTTTGATGAAAAACAGAATGAAGAAGTCCACAATTTCAGCTAGGAGCCTTTGGAGAGGTGAGGGGATTGTGTATTCCCGACCTGGTGAGGGGATTAGAACTCTGAGTCAAACTAAATTAACACAGAAATGTAGCCCTGATATCTAGAAATGCTATCGCACAAAACTCAATTTTGACACGGAAAAGTTTTGTGCACAAAGACACTAAGAGCAAAATCCCAGGTAACCTAGGGCCAGAGGCGGGGGACACCATGAATTTGTGGCCAGCCAATCACGCTCACACACATACCTAGGGGCAATTTAGTGTCCAACCAGCCTACCAAGCATGTTTGTGGTATATGGGAGGAAAACAGAGAATCCAGAGAAAACCCACAAAGGCCCAGGGAGAACATGCAAACACCACACAGGTGGACTAACCTGGATTTGAACCCAGGACCCCAGAATTGTGAGGCGGCACTCTAACCACTCAGTGACCGAGCCGCCATCCGCCAAGTTAGTATCTAAATATAATTTATTATTTGTTTTTCATAGGCCCTGAAGAGCGAGTGCGTTTTAAGAGAGATTTAAAAATAAGAAACATGAACCGAGGCAAAAAGCCAGAATATACACAAAATATGATAAGAAGCAAAGCACTGCATTCTATTTTGGCCGGGAGCCGCATGCGGCTCGAGAGCCGCGTGTTTGCCACCCCTTGTTTGCCACTCCTTGTTTAGTGCAATGACATGTATGAATGTATGCAAGTTTATCCTGGTTTTACCTGGCCTCCGTGCATTTCCATTCTCGTGTGGCAACTGCTGCGGCTGAGTCTGGACTGCAGCCCCGCCTGCGGCTTCACCTCCTCGACGACTCGAAGAGCCTGAGGGGGTCGCATTGTGTGTCAGCGGAAACCCGACGTATTGGGCATTGGAATCGAAACGTGCCGTTGACTGTCCGTTGACCGATTGTAGAATACAAGGATAGGACATGGCTGCTGACGCCGCCAGCCAGCTCTGCCAAGTCACATAGCCGGTGGAGTACTGGCACATCCACGCTTGCAATTTCTCGCAATATTCAGCGGTAGTGCAGCTTTCGGGTACATCTTTCCCATTTTTGCGTTTGGCTTTTCGCGGTGAATCTTCTTTCGTGCGCGGTTTAAGTCCATTAGTGGTAGCTTTATACTTATCGGGGTCCATGTTTGTGTTTTCCCCGTCCGCCATGTTGGCAAAGGTTGACGCAAGGGTTTTACGTCATTCCTGGATATTCAAAGCAACCCTCAGGGGAGGTATTTTTATTACTATTTGTTTTACTAGGCTTTCACTGAGTTACAAATTTAAACATACTGTAAAATTTATTTTTATACGAAGTTTGATTAACGTAATATTAACCGTTTAGACAAAATCAATGCTGGTTTACAACAAAATAAGTACGGATTCCATTCGCCCCCTTTTGGATAAAATATGGTACGCCCCAAATCCACCTACAGAGCTGCTGTCAGATGCAGAAATGGGGCGGGGGGATAAACCAATACATTTGTCTAGTTATCTAATAAAATTTTGTATTATATAGCTCTAAAATTATTTAAAATATTTAATCAGCCTACCAAAATGCAAAAATAATGTTGATCAGGCTACATTACACTTAATGTTTTTAACTACATACTTGGCTATCTGATCACAAATTTGCTCCCCAATTGGTGAACCAAATCCCATCATTTTTTAAAAAAAAAAAAAAAATTCAAGGGCGTTTCTTTTTCCTAATTGACCTACCCACATGTACTAATAACCCATCTACCTGTGGAATATTGAAACATTTGTTCAGCAAACAGTTATTAATGTTTGTCCTTTTTGCAAACATCAATTGCATTAGCACTTATCCTTAAGCATAAAAAATAATCTTCTGATTCACCCTGTATAAATATTAGTTTACAGTAATCATGGATTGCAAATGAATTAATAAAAGCAGCATTTTTAGTTCCCAGCAAACAAGTTCATGCAATCCAACACAAAACCCCACTACCCCAAAAACCTTTAAATTGGAACAAATACATGCTTTACTTCCAGTCTGTACATCAAAAACAAGAGCCTTAGCAATTGAGGGGTCAAAGTCTTGACCCCAACAAGGGATTTGTCCAAAAGAGGTTAAGATAAATCTTTTGTTTGAACTAAAAGAAAACTGTCATGAACAAAAGCCCACAAGTTTGATTTTCAAATATCCCTGTCATCCAAGGTGACTTGGGTACTAGTGAATGACAAAAATCCTCTTAGTCTTAAGTTTTTCAGTAAACCATTAGGGCATTGTTTCCCCAACCATTGTGCCATGAGCAATAGTTCGGTGTGCCATGGAAATTGCAAGAAATTATTCAATGTAATAATGAGAAAATTGAGTGAAAAGAACTGGATTAAAAATTTAACTACAAGGTTAAAATCAAGACTAGAAATTATAGAGAATACTATAAGATTCAAATAGTCATTTTGTTGCTTATTTTTTGTAGTTTGGATTCGAGGGCATTAACTTTGGCCGACATATAATCAGTGTAAACCCAATTTTTAGCATATTAGAATTAAATTACATTACTTATTTTTGCATCACTTGAACTGGAATTTCTTCAGAGTTCACAGATGCCAACTTTTGGTAACATGAGGATTTTGGAGCTTTGTGATTCCTGCTGATAAAACTTTGAGACAGACTTGTTAATATAAGAGACATGGCTTTAAAAATATTTTTAAATGTCCCTTCGAGATTCATTGTTTTAGACAATTCATATGGTTGACATGACATGATCTAGTCTATCTTCCCCCAATTGAAGCAATTTTACCAATCAACTACATTTTTGCACAGTAGGCTCAGTAACCTTTTACTATTTATGCAAAGTTTAAAATGGCATACACGACCTCTGAATGAAACAAAGACTTAAGAGTTACAATTCCATTTTTATTGCAATTTTTTTGTCCTTTATCATACATCACATTTAGATCACAGATTTAAGCTTCCCTCTCGTAGGTCCTCAGTGCAACAACATCACCCATGATGCATTTCTGCAGAGAGTTACATTTACAAATTAAAAAAGGTTGCACAAAACAGACATCCTCTAGAAAAATACAAAAAAAACAACAACTTACAGCTGTTAGCTTGCCATCCTGAATTTCTCTTTCTAGTGTGGTAGACTTTCCATCCCATGCTTGCTTCTGCACCAGTTTGCCATTCTCCAACGTAATAATGGTCTGCAGATCACATTCCCTTTCAATACTTGCAAAAGATCTCACCCATTCATTTTTTAAACAAACCTTGGCCTGTCGGTCATCTGCCGTGGACTCATCGAACTCCTCGTTGAGTTTGAACTTTATTTCTTTAGTCTTGAAAGTGCTCTCAGACCTCATTGTGACAAGGCCTGCATCATCCACGCTGATCACAAGGTTGGGTTTAACCACATTGCCCATTTGGCGTGTAGCAAAGCCAACACCTCCATTCCATTAAAAAATGAAATAGCTTCAATTAGCACCTTTTTACAACAATATTAATGCATAGTTTCTCCTTACCAATAGCCTTCATATATTCATCAAAGTTGTCACTGGCAATCAGTTTCCAGGTTCCGACAAATTGCTCGACCATGGTGATGTTTGTAGTTGACTTGGTGACTCCGAAATGCAAACTGCAGCACTCCCTTACTGTGTGGGACGTAGATAGGACAGATGACAGATTGACACACAGAGAAAATGTCATATTTGAAGCCCCATGAGCCAGTGGTTGTTGTGAAGCCGGCCAATCGGGAGCAGGCGTTGCCGTTGCCATGTGGACAATGGGATTAAGGGGCTTGTCTTGAAATTAAATTCTGGTGCGTGGGCCTAAAGAGGACAAAGCCTTCCTCTGTTTGGAATTGTTATGATTGACAAATGCATTCAGTTTGATTTAACACTAAAAAAACATGTTTTATGGTTATGAAATGCTCTAAACTTACTTGCAAATTGTCATTTACTGTGTTTTTAATCTATTTTTTTCATTATGGGTATTTTAGGTACTATATGTGTAATGGAAATGGAAAGTTTTGTTTTAGAAAATGATAAATAAAATAATAAAATGCTGCAAACTTTACTCTCACTCTAAAGGAAAATTCTGATAATTCTATTATTTGGAGAAAGTTACAAATAGTCAAACATTTTTATGGAGGGAAATCATAGTATATTGAGATGACACTATACTGCAAATGAAAGTTCATAGTCATTAATTATTATAGTACTTAATAAGCTTTCAAATTACTCCTTTGGTGCATCTTTGCATGCCCTTTTTCCCACATTACTCTTGGCTGACTCAATGCCACTCCTACCACAAACATTCAAACAGTTGCCATTTATTTTTTTATGCTCATCCATCATAATCACATTTCAAATGTTTCCTATGAGGTAGTGACTTGAGACAACGCTTCATCAATTCGGGCGAAAGTTGCATTATTTTAGGTGAATAAGAAATAAAATTAAAATAAGTTTATGTTTATTTCAGATCCTCTTTCTGTGAGTGCTCAATTTTTCCACTGGATGGCGTTAGGAAAACGTTTGTCAGTCCATTGCAAAAGCAAGAGATGCATAAAAAACGCTTTAAAAAAAAGAGTGTTCTCTCTTGCACGTTTTTGGTCAAAATTTAATGTGACCCATTTCACAAAACTCCTTATCACGTGATTCATATCACACGATCACATTGCCTCTTATTATAAAGTGAATTTTTAAATGTCCTCATGTTGCAGTAGATTGAGTACATAACCATTATTTAATGATTGTTGTACTGCCATGTTTAGGCCAATTTAAAACATATTTCATCATTTTCTAAATGTATTTTGTGACAGAACTTGAGATTTTTAATCATTATCCATAATATCCTTATGATGTTATATTTCAAATGATACTAGCTGTTGATGTGGAGCTGTATTGCTACATTAATATGTTTAAATATTTATAGATTTAAATTTAAAAAAATTAAATATGGAACAACACAGGCTGGCAACCCGTCGGATGAGTGGTTAGTGTGTCGGCCTCACAGTAGGGGTCCTGGGTTCAAGTCCAGGTCGGTCCACTTGTGTGGAGTTTGCATGTTCTCCCCAGGCCTGCGTGGGTTTTCTCCAAGTACTCTGGTTTCCTCCCACATTCCAAAAACATGCATGGTAGTTTGATTGGACACTCTAATTTGCCCCTAGGTATGAGTGTGAGTGTGGATGGTTGTTTGTCTCCTTGTGCCCTGCAATTGGCTGGCCACCAATTCAGGGTGTTGTCCCTCGCCTGGTGCTCAGAGAGCTGGGGTTAGCTCCAGAAAAAAATGGAATTAAAGACAAGGTGAATGAGAAATATTTTTAATAGTTGACATGGGTACAGTTTCTATCTTTTGAAGTGATGCAACACACCTATTCAAGCAGTGTTGAGAATTGACTTCTTCAGTCAAAATTTACGTGGTCTAAGAATAGTGTCAGTTAGAGGTATGATGGAAATTGCGCGCCCACATACTTCAATATTACATTTTTTGGTCTTGTAAAGCAGGAAATGTCCATTTCTGTCAACTGACAGCCACTACTTACGTCATAATCGTAGCGACTGGGCTTGGCCGATGTGACGGAATGTGGTTGTGGAGTCCTTGATCTGCATACTTACAGATGCCTCCCAATGAACATGAACACTGTCTGGCAGTGGCAGAAAAGTCCTTTCCTACCAGTTTTCATCAACACTTCAAGCCCCATTGATGGCAGAACAGAGGCTACGGACAAAAGCTGTATGTACTGTACAAACAGCGCTCTGAGCGGCAGCACACTGACTCATTCTTTAGTTTGTGTGAGAACGGAGGGGGACCCCTTTCAGCTCTTTTGTGTCGGTGTCTGTCAACAGTGTAGTTGCAGGCCGAGCCCATTGTGGCGGCCAGTGTTTCGTATTGACACAAGGCCTCGCTCAGCTTGTTCCCAGGGTCCAACCTGAGGACTCATGAATAATGTAGAGAGGATCACCCAGGCCAAAGGGGAATTGAAAAGTTGCCCTTGCCTTCGCCTAGATTTAAACTGCCTCTTTTAAAGGCCAACAGGTACAAGGATGGTCATGCCGCTGATCACTGACTTGAATATTTGTCTTGCACTGATATAGCCCTGAAAAAGTTGACGCCTAAATGAACATACATACTATAAACATGTACTCTTGATGGGCCGGGCAAACTGGAAAAGGCTAGTCATTATTATTATCATGGTTTTTCCAGCTTTTTAGGAAATCAGGAAGAGTTTTACCATTGCAGGTTACCATTTTTTTTTGTGCATGAATGACTAGCGTGGCAAGTGCTGATTAGAATGCTTATTTCCGTCATAAAGTACTGAGTCATCTCTCCACAGTCAGTCCCAACTGTACTCAGCTGAGCGCATACCTCCACCCATGCTAAACAACCTATTGTTAGAATGACCTATCATGATGTGCATGCAAAAATCAACGCCACTCTTGTGGGTCTAGCACCATCTGATGGATCCAGTTGGTCACTCAGCCGTGAGCCCTTAATGCAAGTGGACTGTCGTGGTTCAACGTGGGATCCATTCTCATATACTTTATGACTTTATTTGTATGTATCTTATGAGTGTAATTGCTTCATTTTTGTGCGAAAGAAGATAGTATATTTTTTTACTTATCTTCTTTGATATTCTAGTTTGGGTTCAATAATGCACTTCAGCTCAAATTCTAAGTTTTTAGCTCGATTCATGTTTCATTATTAACCTTTTACAAGGCTCAATATTAACATTTGGCCTATATGACCCAAAATGGGATGTTCATATCCATGTAAGCTTTCAATTGTAGTTATATATATATAGTTTTAAAAAAAAAAGTTTAATAAAAGATAAATATTGTATTTTATATTAGTTTTCATGAATAAATAAGAAAAGTCATAGAGAAAACGAATGAATAAATAAATTAATAAAATGTTACTAAAAATAATAATAAAATGCAAACAGAATTTCAGCGGCCCGGCGACTTGAGTGGTTAGTACGTCATCCTTACAGCTTTGGAGTCATGGGTTCAAATCCAGGTTGGTCCAACTGTGTGGAGTTTGCATGTTCTTCATGGGCCTGCGTGGGTTTTCTTCGGGTACTACGGTTTCCTCCCACATTTAAAAAAAATGTGTAATAGGCTGATTGGACAGTCGAAATTGCCCCCAGGTATGAGTGTGGGAGTCAATAGTCGTCTGTCTCCTCCTTGTGCCCGGCAATCAGATGGCCAATGATTAAGGGTGTCTCCCCAAGTCATCTGGGATAGGCTCTGGCACCCCCTGCGGCCCTAGTGAGGATAAAGTGGTTCAGAAAATAAATGAAAAAAGAAACAGAATTGCACTCTAGTTATTGTTTCCCAATAACACTTCATAGTAGAATTTGTTGTTTTTAAATGTCATAGTCTCTTGTTAATTTCTTGCCATACACAGCAATATACATTCAATTCACTTAAACTGATTGGTAAACTTATGTTTCTGTGCCACTAACAGTTATGGACATTCAATCCACTTTGCCTGGAAGAACTGGCAATGATCACTCGCCATCACTCACCACCAGCCTCCACCAGTCTAAACCTATTGGGTGTCTGTCCCCGTCAATGGTACCCAAAGAGGTAAATGAGGGCCCCCTTAAAGGGGTTTGGGGACAGTACATTAGTCACATGAAAGGGAAAAGCCAAAGTTCCACCAACAGGGGACAATCCTTCAAGTCTAGCAACCTAAGCCATCTGCTTAAAGGCTCATACGACCTGAGTCGTGTACCCTCCTTGCTTTTGACTTTTTATGACCACTACATGAGGGGAGAACGGGACCCCGCGTGGGTGCCGTGTGTGCGTGGGTAGGCGCGTGAGACTGACAGAGGTCAGAGTGGTGCCTCTTGCATGTGCGCTTTGAGCTTTTTCATGCACCCAGCTTTGATCTCTCTTCCTTTATCCTTCCACGCTCCCGCCGCCTCCGGCGGCTGGTTCGAGGCACACCGATTGCAGTGCAGGAGTAGAGTAAAGGTGGGGGTGAGGGGTGGGAGCGAAGAGGAGGGGATTTTTTTTTTACCCGCTTTCCACAGAGAAACTTCTTGTTCCGTCAATAAAGTGAGAGGCACAAGGACCCCCTTCCCAAGGCACAATGCCACCGGGCGCAGATTGCGGTGGGCGGGATAGATGGGGCGGTTCTAAGAGGATGCACTTACTGTACAGCTCTCTGATTCTCTTTTATGTGCTCTTAGATCCCCCACCAGTGGGCTGGAATTCTTGTGTGAAAAACAACCGCCACACTGCTTAAAGGGTGGCCTCGTGACCTCTACATGGGAAAGTACAGAGTTCAGCTGCTAGTTATAATAAAGCCTGTCAGACTCATGACAATCCATAGATCACGCCAGTTTCAGTCTCTTAGCATGGCAACGTTATTTCCTGCTAGCCTATTTAATACAGCATGGTGGATTTCTTTTTTTTCTTTTTTTTATTAACTGGCTAAGCTTTTTTGTCAATCAGCCAAGTTGTCATGTGAATACATACGCCAGAAAGCATCCTTTATCTTCCTGGAGGATTATAATCCTTAGACACATGCTGCCCCCACACCCCCACCTGCTGAGCTCAGACTAGAAAACACAGATGCGAAGGCACAGAGTAAAACCCCTAATTGAAGATTAATTGAATAGCGGGGGCACTTACCTTTGTTTAGACATGTGGTAAGTGTTAGGCCGTGACAAGCAACTCGGCCATCTGAGCAGATGACTGCATTTAATATTTCATGACTCACTTTCAAAGGGAGGGTGTATGGTGGGATGCGGGGGACTCATAGAGGGGGGTTTGTCCTTATTATCGCCATGTGAAGTAATCAGTGCGTGATCAAGTTGATGACAGTGATCATGCATTTCGGTGACACCCCTCGGTGTACTGGCAAGTGCTGTCTAACCCTTGCTGTCCGATGCAATCATCTGCGAGTGCAAATCAATGGAACAAGTGTAACGTTCAAATGTGTTTAATTTTTAACAAAAGACAATCCAAAAGTGAGGGACAACTGTTGTCGGAAAGATTTCTTCCACTTGTCGTTCACTTTCGCTGCTGACCAGAGAAAAACCCTAATTTTAAATGGCCTGTAAAAAAAAATCACAAAAATTATGAAACCCTGGTCTATTATCTATATTTTGCTCAGATTGAAAAAATGAATTTCTAAATGATTTGTTCCAGGTTAAAACTCTTGTTTTATGCAAGAATTTTAATTCATTATTACATTTTGTTATGTTAAGTGTACAGCCTTTTCGCCTTTGCACGAGCTCGTCATTCTAATTTTTTATTTTGGTTATGTCCAGTGGCTTGTTGTTAACCAAATCTGCTTTGGAATGATGCTGAGGTTATTAATGAAGAAGGATGGCGAACAGGTGATTATCATGTGCAGACACTCAAATGCAGTGGTCCCCAAACTATTCCAGAAAGTGCAGCAATGGGTGCAGGTTTTCGTTCCAGCTTGTAAGAAGAAACCTTTCCACCAATCTGGTATCCTAAAAGTGCAATCAGTCAGGTGCTTCTTTTTTTTTGCAGAAATCTCATTGGTTAAACTATTTGCGTTGGATTGGTTGGAACAAAAACCTGCACCCACCGCGGTCTTCGAGGACCGGTTTGGAGATCTCTGTTCAAATGGATAATGTACATCAGATAAGAGCAAATAGAATATGTGGATAAAGAGAAATGACAATGTAGTGAAGGTCGGGGGCCTTTGGGCAATTGGGATGAAGAGAGAGAAGGAGTAAAAGGAGGCTGTGCTGACGGGTTTGCTGCAGCTCACGAGCAGTTTGACTGCAGCAGAGAGTAATGGGGCTGGCAGGGCGGAATCAATTACTGGCCACAACAGATTTTCCCACAGGATCGGAGCTTGGGAAAGCAGTGCTTTACTGCAATGCAGACAGCTGGCACTGAGAATCCACTGGGAAGAGAGCCTGGTCGCAAAGAAATGTTTTCATACCAACTTGTAACTCACCAGTTGGCAGTTTTTTTCTATTTTCCTATGAAATACTGATTACTATCGTGAATAGTTGTTATCTCATTTATCATCAACTGTCCCATTTGGCCCAAAAGTAAAAATGGAGGATCACTCCTTTTTTTTTAGGGGCCTTTACACATGGGCTGTTTTAAAAACAATTTCACACAGAGGAGGGGGTTCATAGTTCTCATTACTGGGGATTGTCATCTGAAGATACATTTCAATTAAGGCTCCAATATCCCCCAACACACACACACACACACACTGAGTTCTCTATACACGCACAAGTCTATTATCATGCAAACAATGTTTTTCCTGCAGCGACACAATGTGTGGCCTTAAAACTAGCCGGCTCCATGGTCCTGCTTTCTGTGCGGTGGGACATCACGTGCTGTCTCCTGTTGCGCTTATTTGGAAAGCAGCCTTGTGATCTGCCATCTCTTCTTTGTGGACTTGCTAAGTTAAGTGTTAATGGGGAGCATGCTTTTAAACGCCATGGGGACAGTTATTGTGATGGACTACTGAAGGAGTGTGCACGATTGTGCGGCAAGATAAAACAACAACTTTGGAAAGGCTACGACTTAGTAAAAATACATTGGGCATAGAAGACTTTTCACATCCATTATGGCTATACTTCAAAAGCTAATGATAATAATCTATAATGGGTGAAAATCCTCTATAGGGCAAGTGACTAGTAATATTGGTCATGTCCACATTCCCAATGTAAAAATATATTATAATTGTTTATTTATACATACATTCATTCATTTTCAACATAGCATATCCTTATGAGGGGTGCTTGAGCCTATCCCAGTATCCTAAACTGGTCGCCTGTCAATCGTAGGGTATACAAAGAGACAGAAGGCCTCCTGTACGAAGCATGATAATTGGGATAAGGATGTGATGTTGGTGTGCTGTGCCATTTTTCATTCTGTCACACAAACAATTCCACTTTGTTTTCCTCTGTCCACAGAACAATTTGCTTGAGTTCTGTGTAAATCAAAGCGCTCTTTAGTGACAGACAGCAACAGCTCCCTTCTTGCAGTTGTCCCACGAACTCCGTTTTTGTTAAACATTTTATCCATGGTAGAATTGTCAAAAGAGTTGTTCATGATTTCTATCATGCTTTATCTAAATTTTAAACCTATATGATCTTTTTTGCTCCATTCTGCATTTTGCTCAGTTCTATTGCTGTCATTATGAGACCAACAACAGTGCTGAACTATTTTAGTTATAGGCAGTTTTTGTAATTGGTGACATATGAACAGCTGTTATAGGTACTTTTGCAACTTTTATTTTGAGCTTTTTAACATATATAACACATATTTTTTCTCGACGTTTTTTCAATGAGGCATTGTAAACATAAGCCAAAGTTTTTTTGACAGAAAACAATGTGTTTCTAGTGGCCAGAGCATCTTCATGCCACACCTCCTTTCTTGTCCATTTGATTGGACTACAATTAGAATTGCACCTGACTGATTCCCTTTTGGAGAAGCTGTCATCTCAAGCTTTACTGAAATTTTCCTTCCATGCCCTCTATTTTTCCAAAACAACCTATTTATTCTTGGTATGTGGCTGAAGATATTTTTTGAACAACTTCTACCAAAATGTAAAGAATTCCAAAGGATTTACATCCTATTCTTTCTTGCCGTAAATACATGTTATACCCACTAAAAGCCTCCATGGCTAGAATAGATCCCTCGAGGTCGTCATAGGGTTTTTCCCTGCTGCGACAATGAAGTGGGCACGCCAGTGCAGAGACCCTGTCTACATGCTGGCCATCACGTCCAACTTTTACATTTAATGCTTTCGGCTTCTCTCCATGATGTGCGAGCAGTCATAGCCTACAATAAAGAGCTTAAACCTGTTAGCTACTGCATGTCTATTTCTTGTGGCAAACTGTTGGCGGTGTAGTGGGTTAGCAATGCTGTCTTCCAATCAGTTGTCATGGGTTTTCTGGAATTCCCCCTTTGAAGAAACACGTGTCTCCATTTCTTACATGGAAGCAATCATGGTGTACTTTTTCAAACACTTACTTTGCTATAGTTTCCATTGACAATCTTCTAGAAAGCTGAATTGACCCATTTTTTATTCAATTACAGAATCCTGTGAGAGGCTGGGTGGCCAACCCTTATATCCTGAATAACAGAAAGCCTTTAACAACTTTGTGGTAGAATGGAATTGTTTTGGTTTCCAATCTGCTCACCATTGAACATGTGTGTTTTCTTATTTTTCATAGTCAGTACACAACAACTTCCACCTTGAGATCCATTTTCCAATGTTTGCATATACAGCCTGCAAAACAGTGTTCTAGACGTTTGAAATTAAAGCTGTTTTATCTGGAAAAGTGTCATTGTAAGAGTCCCCCTGGGGAATTGAAGTTACGTTTTGAAAACATTTGAATCCATGCCCAAGTGCTATGGTGCCTGATGCGGACACAATTTTCATCCAAAAGTTATTTTCAATGTTTACATGAAAACAAGAATGTCCTCGTTTTTCCAAAACATCCACTATGAAGTCTGATTTCCGATGTTTGCGTTTCCAGTAATGAAAACGTTTTTGCTGGGCCCTGTTTTCTTTCAGTCCCTCAAACACCTCCTTGTGGTCACCATCATTGTTTTGTTTAAACATTCCAACCAATGTACAAGTGGTCATCCAAATCAGTATAGGATGGTTTGGTTTGATTGTTTATGTTGTGTGAGTAACTGAAAACTTTGTTATGGGCGCCCGACGTTGAGATCCCGGTGTCATTTGAACAATATGAGAAGGTGTCTTGAGAGGAGAAGAAAAAAAAACCAACACGATTTTGTGAAGAAAACAAAGAAACAAGGAAGTCAACACATCTTACCTATCCAAAAAGCACAATGAGAACTGATGCCAACAAAGGCAGGAAAGTAAAGAATGAGAAGTGGGGGGTGGGGGTGACCCGCTGTAGGAACGGGTCTCAAGCCTGGACTTTTCCCTGCCCAATATAGAGACTGGGTGCTGGCTGGAACCAGAGGGGGCAGCCAGGAAACTGTGCTTCATAGGATAACATTGTTGTATGGAAGCCGTCTGGGAGACATTTCCCTTTGTGGGACGAGCTATTTACAACCGGCATGGGTGGCATTTGCGTTTTCTTGCATAATGCGCCGTAGCTGGCGGCTATCCGTATGAGAATCCCACACCTTTTGTGCGTACGGCTTCATTGAGTCGGTCAAGCAGCACACACACTTTAACAGTTGTTGAATGACAGGTATAAGATATCAGCATTACACGCACACAGGATGCAGGCACGGCTGCGAGCGCCGCTGCCGCCGACAGCCTCAACGGTTGACATAGTAAATCAATCCTGATGGGAGGGCGGGTAGCACGGAGGCCAAGGAGGGGGGAGTGGGGGTCTTTGCCCGCGGTGGGACTCTGCCGGGCCACTGTCAGACACGCTCAGCCACTCGGCCGGCCGGGGAGAGGGGGACTGTCGACGGGTGGGAGAACACTCGCCGGGAAGCGCTCACACGGAGATTGAGTTACCACGGAATTAGATCAGGGCTGTGGGAAACAGCACCTCCTAAACACACTCGCACACTCACGACCGCACACACACACACACACAAACACACGCAGACGCACCGGCACACACTTGGGCCGCGCTCTTTGCACACTATAAAGGGTCACCAAGGGAAACCTGAGGGGAGATGGAGGAAGGCAGCTGGGCACACGCCAGTTTCAAACAAATGCTCGCTTATACCTCTTAGTTTCCCCACTCGCTTTGAGGAGAGGTTTCTCGCCACCGAGTTCACCCGCGGTCAACAGACGCCGCCGCTTGCCTTCTTCGGGGTTGGTGGGGAAAAAAAACAGAATAGATTTTCACCCAAGTCAAGTGGAGACCAAAATGTTTGGATGCGACGAGGTGAAATGTCAAGGATTCTGCAGGGAAAATCCTAATTATGTTTAATGGGCCAAAGGAATGTCAGCACTAATGTGAAGGACCTTGACAGTCAGGTGTGAGGAGAGTGGTTTGTGTCTGCATAATGGATACCACATGTCCATTGGAGCTGATAGTGCTTTGGTACAATAATAGCATCAAAAACAATACCAAAGTCATCCCAAATATACGCAACACAACCCCACTCCGGAAAAGTCAGTGAAGGGAGCTGTTGATGGTTTTGACTGGGTTAAGGGCAAGGAGAGGGCAGACACTAATGGAGCTAAACCTGTCCCATTACTGTCTGACATTTTAGGGTGAGTGGGGAGTGTTTGCTTTCATATATGGACACCTGGCTGTACAGGAAGTGGAAATAGAGGACTAACTCGTATATGGTTGACACATAGTAGCTGCTTGTGATCCAATTTCGCGTTCATCCTAAAAAGGATTGATGGGATCAAAACTGCATTGCTTTGATCATTGATAAAAGAACAGTCGTATGAAGAAAAGTATTACAACACATGGGAATTGAACTCAAATTCAGTATGAATTGGGCTGTTATTGGTCTTAGTTGTATCAAATGATCAGATCTGCACTAAAGGGAACTGATATTTTTTGCTTACATCGATAATTACACCAGACATGCCTACTTCTATTCCATTGGTACATAAGAAAATGAAAATGATAAAACCATCCAAATACATGGATATGCTATACCATCAATCAATGTGTGAGGCAATACTTAAGAATGAAATATAAAAAATGTCTCAACCTTATATCAGTCCGAAATGTGGCTGCTTTCTCATATCGAAAGCCTTTGAGTTCAGGTTCTATTACATCCTTTTTACGAAATAAAATGCCAATAAGTTATTTGTAAAACTTGTTATCGAAGCACAAGATGGTCCAAAATGACCAAAATGTAGAAAAAAATGAGATGATTAAGCTCATGAAGGTTTCACTCACTATTGTACTTCTTTTGAACAGTTTGATGTATTAAGCCATCGTTGGAAGTGAGGAAAAACTATATATAAAAGGTGCAGGTAGTCCTGTTTTTTTAGGGAAAGTATATGCTGACAGGTGGGAGACGGTGTGAACGTACACCCCCACACTTCAAGCACTACGTCAACAGGTCAAATGAACCTCGCACATTGTATCTGTCACCGCCCCAACCTGGCTGACATCTTAGCAACAGCGTGCCGGCCGGCCGGCTCGCAGTTGCTCTCGCTCGTCTGCACTTGTCTGGAAAACAACTGACCTGGTGGACAGAGCGGAGAAACAGCTGCTCCTCTACAAGCTACTGCAATGGAAGACAGCGGGAGGGTCACCGCCACCCCCTCCCCCCCTTCATCACCCCTCACCACCCCACTGATGGTCTTACCAGACATGTCAATGCAGGATTAAGCGCTGACATTGTCTTCGGCGTTCAACGCAGCAGAAGGGGAAATGGAATTTTGACTTTTCAATCATCGTGCTAGGAATATTTTTTATTTTGCCAGTCTGCATTTAAGCACATATGACATCTTATTCAAAGTAACGTTCCTAATAAGGCAGGAAAATGTACATTTAAAGAAAAAATGACAAGGCAGTGACCTCACAGTTTTGAAGTTAGGAGTCTGAATCTTACGTCATGGTAGCTGAATTAAAGTGCCTATTTAGGCATGAATGGGGGTCTAAATATACTCATCTGAGATCTTAGTTGGGGGATTCATTTATTCATTTTCAACACTTTGTCAGGATCGGTGTTGGAGCCTTTCCCAGATGACTCCTGACTCTGGAGAGACAACCATTCGCACTCGCAATCACTCTGCCACAGAGTGGGAATCGATCCCAGGTCTAAATTAGGCAAATAAACCACTTCTTTATGGGTTGGGGTGTATTTTATTTAGACCTGGAGAAAGCCATATGGTAAACGAGAGTCAAGCACAATGTTAAGACTTCTCTGCGAGTTTGTTTGGAAAAAAACAGTAAAAGTATTAATTTGTATGTGTGTGGAAGTTTAAAATGTTGCTTAAAAACTTTTTTTGGGCATGTTAGATGTACCAAAGACCCCTAAATCAAACAAGTGGCAAACAAGTTAGAAACAAAGACAAGCTATTTTAGACATTGAGTCATAGATCCACAACAGCATAAAAAAATGCAATTTGTCAAATTATATTTTAAATATAATTGAGTGTATTTTAAGTGAGAATAAAAATAAGAGAAACATGAAACAAAGCAAAAGGCCACAGTATGTACAAAATATGATAAGAAAAAAAGAACCTCATTCATTTTGGCCAGGAGCCGCATGCAGCTCGAGAGCCATGTATTTGCCACCCTTGCCATGACATCGGCTGGCAACGCAGACTTTTGAGCCAAGATTCGACCCACCTGTGACAGTAAAGATGATGTAAAAGAGTTAGGCAAAGTCCCGGTAGAATTTATGTACTGGCATAGCGATAAAGTGGTAAGCGCTTTTGCCTCAATAGGGGAAATCCCTGGATCAACAATTGGCCTTAACTCTACTGGTTGAAGTTTGTATTGCTTTATGGTTGTTTGTATTTTGTACTTCAAATCAAGACATCTATATGTCAGTGAGTACTGTACGTTTTTCATTGTTTTGAATGTATATGTGGTTGTTCAATCTGTAATCAGTGTTTCACTATGCACAAATTGGTTAGGATAAGTTCTACCTCACCTGTCACACTAATAAAGATGGGCAATATAAAACGCATAGCTTGATAATATCAGAAGCCTCTGGCTATGCCAAATTAACAAATCTATTGACCCCTTTAAGTAGTTCATAAACTGAAATGACAATGGATTGATGCTTTGTTTGGGAAATACATGTTTTTGTTGGCACAATGGAATAATAGCATGATTTATCTCTTCTAAAAGTATAAAATACATCCTTAACAAAGGTTGCACTGGCAAAAGAAGTCCTGTGTGAACGTGTTTTCAACACTGTGGCCCACGTTTATGGAAACTAAGGAGCCTGATGACGCAATCTAGGCGAAAACCCCAGTACTGCCTACATATACACTTTTATGTATAAACATTACCTCCACGTGTATCAGTTACGCTTTAGTACAGAGATGTAGAAAGCTACTGTGTTTTATATAGTGTGCCCTTTGACCCCGGCAGATTAGCGGGGTCAAAATGTTCTCACCTTCAGTAGACCACCCGTGTCCCCCAGCAGCGGCGGATGACTGACACGCTTTCATAGGTCGACAGTGAACACGAGTCAGTATGTATGTTTGTTCATGTCGCTCATAAGCAAAAGCTTCGTTCACACTGGCGTGAAGCTTGAGCCTCTAAAAACATTTCTCCTACTCCTCGTTCCCAGACGGGAGTTGGCCAACACGCTCTGATTTGTGGATGAATGATTCCCTGGGAAGCTCGGTCAGTTGACCTGTTTGCAGTTTCCTAGGAGAGCCCGGCAACGCCGCCTCGCTAACGTTGGGCCTCCCGACCGATTCAGCGCCGTGGCGGAATCACACAGCTGACGGCAAACAAAGAACAACACACTCTGCTAATAGGCCGTGTGTCCTGCACAACAGCAAAGAGGCCTACCACTGACTCCCCCCACCCCAAAACGATCAGCAGGCCAAAGAGGGCTTCAAGCCAGGGGGGAACTGTCAGTGGGAAGCTCAATCTTTCCGCAGGGAATTTTTTGAGCATGATTAATTCATTTAACAGCAGTCTAGTTGTCTAGTATTTGGGTGATCTCATTTAGTTATGTGAGAGAGTCGTAAATATGGGGACAGCTCAGGAACATTCTATACTGTTGCAGATTACGACTACAACCATAAATGGAATTGAATTTGATCAATATTGTATATCATGTCATCTTATTGGGACATTGGTCATAATATTGTGAATGGTTGCTGTATTATACTGCAAAATGATGAAGAGTGTGGGGGAATAGGGCCCTATAAGAAACAACAAACTAGTTATACCCAAGACAAAAACAAGTGTCAGGCTACCAAACATGGTCAATTTTATTTTCTATCTTCATTTAAAATTAATTTAAAACAAAAAAAACTCTAAAGTTGCAGGATTCAAAGTAGATTCCCAACTCCACAACACAACTTAATCTACACAAAACCATGATGCACTTGAAGTTTTTGATGCTGTACACCTGACACTGGTTTTGGTGGAATAAAGTCAAATACATTATACTAATTTTGATGACAATGAAAATAAAAAATAAGTTATTTATTCATTTTCCATTCCACTTCTCACAAGGGTCACATGAAATATAAGAATCAAGTAAATAAAGTACTTTTTTTTCTTCTGCCACTATGCCTCAACTATTTCTTGAACTCTAATTACTAGTAGACCAAGTTAGACAAAAACACCAAACATTTTAAACAGTGAGAATCACACCATAAAAAAATCCAATCTTACAAATTGAACTCATCTCATCTTCCGAACTTTTTTATCCTCACCCGGGTTGCGTGGGAGGTGCTGGAGCCTATCCCAGGTGACTTTGGGCTAGAGTCAGGGGACACCCTGAATTGGTAGCCAGCCAATTGCAGGGCACAAGGAGACAAACAACACTTCATGCTTCATGCCTTATTTTTTAAAATAAGTTATGAATGAGTGTGTTTTAAGAGAGAATAAAAATAAGAGAAATAAGCAAGCCACAATATATACTAAATATGATTACTACATGCAAATAGGAGGAGCCTAATGCGGCTCGAGAGCCGCGTGTTCGCCACCCTGGCCAGAGTACATTGGACAATTTTGTTTTGGGCAATCACCACCCATGTGACTGTTTGGGCCCCGCCCCCTTGAGGCACGTGAGTCCAGTAAAAGTGACGCTTGGTGGTTTTGCTGTCACTTCTTCACTCCCAAGTACACTGAAGGCATCATGAAGCGCAGCAACAACTACAGCTCGTCTGAGAGCGACCTCGACGACAACATCGAAGTGGAGAAGGACAGCGGCGACGAAAATGGGTACGTGCCAAGACTCTCTTTTGCCATTTTACTCTTTTACTTCGTCCTAAATGATCATAATTTCTGTTTTCAGTCCTGCAGATTCACACGGCTCAATGTCACCGTCCACGACCACCACTCAAGTTCAAGCCAGAAAACGACGCAGAGGAGTGAGTTATTATCTCGCTTTTTAAAATCTTCTTCGTTTACTACAGTATTGTAAATCTTTTTTCCCCTTTGTTTTGTTTTAGATCATTGAGAAAAGAAGACGCGATCGCATCAATAATAGTCTGTCTGAGTTGAGAAGACTGGTGCCTAGTGCTTTTGAGAAACAGGTATAAAAATAAACAAATAAAAAAAGGCGTTAGTAAACTAAATAATAAGTGGCCGCTTACTTAGTGTGTGTTTTACACGAACGCAGTTGTAAGGTCACAGCGAAAAGAAATGGGGTTTTTGTTGTATTTTTATGCATTTTTTTTAAAATTATCTTCGTAAATAACCTGCATAAAAGTAAGGACCGCACCGTCGTAAGTCGAGGACCTCGATGTGATTGTTAAAGCAGCGTTTTGTCCTACATTTAAAAAAAAAATCGTAAATCGAAACTAACATATGTGTACTACATTAATCTTAAATAAATGTGTGGCATTGGTTCGACGCATTTTCAGATTGAAATAAACCAGATTAGTTGGCATTTTCTGTTTCATGAAATTGATTTAAATCACTCAAAATTGTGTTCATTTTTATATTTACAATCTGATACTTCTTTTGAAATTTTCGCCGATGAACAAATACCCAAATAGCTATATCTTTTATCAAAATTATTTTTCCCACTTGTATTGCAATACTTTTAACTTAGCAGCATTTTTGTTAGTCATGGAGTTTTAGAATAATTCTCAATACAATATTATCCATCAAAGTTATTAACATATAATTAATGTATCTTATTCAGTGCATTGAGTCTGTGTGTTGTAATGCTTTATCTATTAGGGAACTACTACAGTTAATTTTTACCAACTCTAAACTAGTAGTATTTTAAACTTGAGCCTATTAAAAATTAAGCAGTGACCTGTATTGAGTGTCGTCTAGAAAGTCATATTAAATTGTCATTTTATTTGCTTGGCTATGCAGGGATCAGCCAAATTGGAGAAAGCAGAAATACTTCAAATGACTGTGGACCACTTGAAGATGCTACATGCATCTGGAGGCAAAGGTACTGCTCATTTTCCACTCTCACACATGAATTATCTACTCAAATGATGTGTTGGGCTGACATTCATCAAGGGTTGTATTCTGTAATGCCACCAACACATTTAACCTAACGTTGGGATCTATTCTCACTATTTGGCAAATTTCGTGTGCTTGTTTTGAGCGGTTTGACATAAAACAACGCAACCTATATATTATAATTTAGTCATTTTGTAATGTCACCAACTTTTTTGATGACAATCGGGATTGTCCAAAACCCTGTATATGGTCTAATTTTATGACCTTTTCCCCTTCAGGTTACTTTGAGGCACACGCCCTGGCAAAGGACTACCGCAGCCTGGGCTTCAGGGAGTGTTTGGCGGAAACAGCTCGCTTCCTGAGCATCGCAGAGGGCCGGGACGGAGCGGACCCCCTACGGGTACGCCTAGTTTCCCACCTGAGCAACTACGCGTCTCAGCGGGAGGCACAGGTCGGGCTGGAACACTTAGCCTGGGGTTCGGCCTATGGCGGCGCCCACCCGGCCATCCCACGGCCCCTCCTCCTTCAGCCCCCGCAGGGCAGGACGCTCGCATCCAGAGGAAACGCCCGCCCACCCTCCGCGCCGTCCCCCGAGTCCTCGGCGACGTCCAGGCTGCTCCCCCCGACGGAGTCTCTCAGAGCGCCCCCCGGCGGCTCGTTACCCGTCGCCGTGGCGACGTCCAAGCTTTCGCCACCCCTGCTGTCGTCCCTCTCCTCGCTGTCGGCATTCCCCCTTTCTTTCGGCGCTTTCCCCCTGGTCTCCCCGGCAGCCCTCGGTGCGCTGGCCCCCCCTTCTGCCCTGTCCAAGCCGTACAGGCCGTGGGGCACGGAGATCGGGGCATTTTGAAGACAACAGCTGAGGTGGGACACAACCACGTGACCATCTGTTTTCGTCCTTTAAAAGACAGGTGGACACTATGAACTGGCTTATTTTTTATTGTTTGTAAAGCATGTTATGGACGTTATTTCTTACTTGTTTAGAAAAGAGAATGAGCTCTGGACAATTAGATTTTATGAATTGAAATTGATAACTAAAATAGCTAACGCACTATCCAATTGGAAGGCCAAGACACAAGTGGACTCTACGCTGAGCATTTTTAAATTGTCATGGAGCAATATTATGTATTTAAACTAGACTTTGCCTTACTTGTTTCTATCTGGACTACACGGAAAACTAACTTGGAAACTTGTTGTTTTTTATATATATATATATTTGTAATATTTTTCTATCAATAAATCAGAAAGAAATCATTTTTATTGTTCTAGTATCTCATAACACAGGAGGTTTGTCTACGCTAGTGGAACATCAGCAATATAACAAAGTGACTCAGCCAAGGTGTGCAGATGAATACACAGCAAAATCCCATAAAAGCTAATAAGAACGTAATGAGGCGTCGTTTATGGAGCGCAGCCGCTATTCCTACACTGCGTGCCAGCTACGTAACTGAATCCAAGAGTATTGTTAGCCTCCTGAATAGCCAGGAAATCATTAAGAGCCACAGGAAATCCTTTACAATGTTGGCCTGACCTCACCGTCTTGGGTTGGTCCAAAGCGGAGACAATAGTGTGAACAGGAAGCGGACATTCGGAGGGAAGCGCTCACCAGCAAAGGCAACACGCACGGGAGCTGCGCCTTAAATCACCCACTCCGAGCTGACCTTTTGCTTCTATTTGAAAGGTCATATCAGAGGGCAACTCGTTGAACTCAAGTTTCAACACAGGTGGCGAATATTAAAGGCTATTCCACAATATAGCCATATTTTAAAGTCCCCATTCCTGTGTATTATTCCAAAAGATGTTAATAGCAGCAAATCAGTTAACCATCATTGGTTAAAAACACTTAAAAAAAGAACTATATAGTACAAACCTTTGCTAATTTATCCATGCGCCCGCCTCCGTTTACAATCTATATTTTTTTTATCAAATGTAGATTATGATTTAACCATTGTGGTATCAAAAAAAAATCACCTACCTGACAATTATCATGAAGTGTTGCTGTCCAAATACAGTTTAAAGCAAACCATTCCACTGTTTGTACAGATTTTTGTTCCAACCCACCTAACACAAACAGTTTAATCAATGAGGTTTCTGCTATAAAAAAAGAAGCACCTGACTGCAATCCACTGATTGCACATCTACAATACCAGATTGGTGGAAAGGTTTTTGCTTACATGTTGGAAGTATCTAGTTCAACCAATGAGACAGTTTTATTAAATAGTGAAATCCAGTTTAAAAATAAATAAGAATTTGATTTACTACAAATATTGCTCGATTGGGGTGAACTTTTCTAATGAACTGGTATAAAAGAAATCACAGTAAAGGTGGCAGCCACCATTAGACACTTCCTTTTCCTGTCTTTGAGTTGCAGACGCCCAAATTACTGCATAAGAAGTCAATCTTTTGTTGCCTCCTGCTGGTTAAACAGGGGACTGGATTACAAGGCAATTTCCCATGTATTCATTCATTTTCTCAACCGCTTTATCCTCACTAGGGTCGCGAATGGGGTGCTGGAGCCTATCCCAGGTGACTTTGGGCCAGAGGTGGGGGACCAACTGAATTAGCCACCGACTATTAAACAACAACTTATTAAAGATGTATTGAAATATCCAGAACTTAATAAAACTATTTCCTTAGTTCTACCAAGTACACCCAAAGAAAGTCTTATCTGTCCCGCCTCCATCTAGCTAAATAAAAACTTATTTAAGCATATTCCCCACAGAAGAAAAAAATCAGACAGTCATAATATTGTATCTTTTATTAGGCAGTTGCCACATTCTCATCTCGGCACAGAAATTGGTGAGATGGTGCACACCATGTTCACAGAATCCCAAATCTTTATTAAGCAAAGCTTTCACAGAGAAATTCATGAAGGAAAAGGGCAGAAAAACACAAGCGGCGGCAGAGGATGCAGGCAGATATCAGCGGTGCCGTATATATTAAAAAGAGATTACAAGTTAGGGTGCGCCCAATGAATACTATATGGCATCCTGCATTGTCAATCCCAGGCTCCAAATTTTCTCTCATAGCTAAGCAAGCACTCACTATATTTTTCTTTTTTTCACGTGATCAATAAATACCAAGGTCAGAACACATTCTCCCAGTCTTAATGCATGGTAACCGGTATGCCGGTATATTCTAGTGAAGGATTCATTAAGGGAAGTGACCTTGCTGCCCTATTTTTTTAAAGACATTCTTTATCCTTATAAAGCACCAATTAAATAAACACTGGGGCTCATTGCAAATGGACATTTTGTTTTGTAATACATTCTAAAGCGTGCGTGAGGAAGATACAGGTGGCTTGAGTTGGGTTTGTCTATTCTATTTACCGCAGCAGCCTACATTCTTCACAAAGACACAAAAACATCATCATCATCATCGTCGTTGTTGTCGGGAATACATTGCAAATGTCAGTCTACATCCAACTCACAATTCACACGATAAGAAGGGTGGCATCCAACAAAAAAAACATTGTTTAGTACAGTATGTAGTACAGTGCAGTACGCAGAAATCCATAGATAAGATAGAATAGGACAGGAGAGAAAGAGAGAGAAGGAGAGAGAAAAGAGAAAGAGAGAAAGGGAATATTTACCAAATGAGATGGATGCCTCTCTAAAAGGAAGAAATCCTTGCAGATCTCAAAGATGAGTGACACTGATTTGACTGATTGATTGCTGAGTGTTGTGACGTAGTGGTGACGTCCTCCATCTGTCGGGCGCTCTAGGTTTGCATGTCTGTTCGGGACAGGGTGGATGAATGGATGGACCAATGGAGTGAAGGATGGTGGAAGTGGGGGCTTTTGTGCGCCTTCATGCTGTCAGCTCTTCCCTCATTTCTTTGTTTCTGCGCACCAAGGCTGCGTGTCTCTCCTAGGAAACAGCATCAATCTGGTCAATATAACAAGAACCACCAGATGGACACATTTTGCTTGCTGGTATGAAAATGAACTGATGACTTGCTTTTAAAAGAGATTACATTTGATTACAAGTGACTTTATTATTTACGTTCAACATCACAGTTTGAAACCTACCTATTCAAAAATGACCAAATAAACATCCTGCTAGAGTATTTGAACCATATTTCATGTTTATCACTTACATAAATGGAAGAAATTGTAACTAATTCCAATTTAAACATGGTTTTAACTCTAATTGTTTCATTCTGGACAGCCACTCCTCTTTTGGGTGTGCAGACTTTTTCACTTTAATCAATTTCCCTTTTGTAAACATTTGCAAATGTCTTTTCTTACTCTGTCAAATAAATGGTATGAGAAATTTGTAAATAATTATGATTATCTTGATTTTTGTTTTCACATCACAAAACTAAAGCAGTAATTCACTACTGCAATTCTAGTACTGCAATTCAACTACTGCAATTCTACTACTGCAATTCTACTACTGCAATTCTACCACTGCAATTCTACCACTGCAATTCTACCACTGCAATTCTACCACTGCAATTCTACTACTGCAATTCTACTACTGCAATTCTACTACTGCAATTCTACTACTGCAATTCTACTACTGCAATTCTACTACTGCAATTCTACCACTGCAATTCTACCACTGCAATTCTACCACTGCAATTCTACCACTGCAATTCTACCACTGCAATTCTACCACTGCAATTCTACCACTGCAATTCTACTACTGCAATTCTACTACTGCAATTCTACTACTGCAATTCTACTACTGCAATTCTACTACTGCAATTCTACTACTGCAATTGTACCATCCAAATGTCCAGCTGCAATGGTACAACTGTTTTAATATGTATAAATATTTTACTATTATTTTAAAACATGGTTTTTAAATTGTTTTGTGTGTTGTTGTAGCAATTTTAGTCTAATGTGGTCATCACCCTTTCTTGTAGACGCTCCATCATGGCTGCGAGATGAGCTTCGCGGTTTTCCTTAATCTGCTCCATCTTCATTTGGAGCTTTTCCTCTGCCATCTTGCTGAAGTTGTTGTTCTCCTCCAGCGCTTTGAAAAGCACGTCCCTCTCGTGCTCTCGTTTTTCAGCCAAAGTCCTCAGCACCTGTATTTCTTGGTACTAAAAACAAAGACATGTCATTGAGCCCTTATAATAGGATCGCGGCATGTGGAAAACTCACCTTTCTCCGTTCTTCGGCCGCCTCGAGCTTCTTCTCGATGTCGTCCAGGGAGATGTCCCTCTTGGGTGAAGAAGCCAGGTTGTGGACAACATCTGATACTGGAGACACCGGCTTGAGGATCACCTCAAACGCTTGCCCGGAAGCTCGCTTGTTTATCGGCTTCACCTCGATGTCGGCTGCTAATCATATTAGTCAGAATTCCATGAACGTCATAGCAGGAAGGAGCGGAGGTGGGGACTTTGATTGAAAAATGACTTCCTTACCTTCCAACTCATTCAGGATCTTGTCGCGAGCTTCCGGGTAAAAGCAGGAGCAGATGAGCGAGAGGACGGAAAGCTCCTTCATCTTCTCTTTGTACGCTGCACAAAAAAGGCAACACATTATTCAGGTGAGTTATCCATTCGTTCATTTTCTGAACCGCTTTATCCTCAATAGGGTCGCAGGGGTGCTGGAGCCTATCACAGCTTTCTCCAGGCCATGGGCGGGGGCCACCCTGAATCGGTGGCTAGTCAATTACAGGGCACAAGGAGACGGACAACCATGCACACTCACACCCAGACCTAGGGGCAATTTAGAGTGTTTGATCAGCCTATCATCCATGTTTTTGGAATGTGGGTGGAAACCGGAGTACCCGGAGAAAAACCACAAAGGCCCAAGGAGAACATGCAAACTCCACTGTGACACCGACACGGTAACCACTCAGCCGCTGGGCCGCCATAGGTGAGTCATCATTACACTAAAACAACAATGTCAGGAGCCCACAAAGCATACAGTACAATTCCATAAGCGTCTTCTTAATTATTGATGAAATGATAATTTTTCATGTGGAGAGGTTGGACTTCAATATGATAGAATTGTGGAAGCATTTCCAGTCAGAATCAAATTCAATTATATATTAAAGTACATTGCAAAACGTTTCTTACGATAACCTTTATTAGCATTATACATAAATATTCTCAAATTAAGATTGAAATTAATTGTTATATAATTAAAAAAACTGAAATACGCACTAGTCACAGCACAAAGTAATACTAGAAACCAGATTTGTATGTTTAACACATTGCATACCAAAACATAATTCATGAGTCAAATGAATTATGATATTTCTCTACGTTTACCCTGAATTGGCTGATAACCAGTTGTGAATATGCCCCACCCCATGTCATTAGTCATCTGGGATGGGCTTCGGCACCCCCATGACCCATTATACAAATTAATTAATTAAAGTTTTGGGGTGTGGCATGACAGATTTCTCTACTGTCAAATATGTTTGTTGACTCAAGAAAGGTTGTGAATACTGCTCCACTTGGTTCTGAATGTAGCTTGTTTCAAACTCCAGTAGGGGGTTGTCCAAGTCTGAGCTGTAACATTTGCTCAAAATGGCTGCCAAAAACTAAAATCATCAAATTCCTTTTTAATTTTTTTTCTTCTGTGCATCATGTTAAGACAAACATGACGGGTTGGGCACCTTTCCTGTACTATGCATACCAGAATTGCACCATCTGGCAACAATTGGTGACTCTGCCAACATGTTAAAACCAGAAAAAAAATGTGCTTCAGAAATAGTAATGCCAAAACTAATACCAAGAGGATTTAATGACTGTCTGGTGCTACTTTTGCCTGCCTTTGGACAGCGTGGGTTCAATTCCCACTCATGTGAATTTAGTATAAAGATGGAAGGATGATGGTATATTCCAAATAGGAATAGTGCTTAAACCCTCACTTGATTTTTAACTATCTCTTGGCAGTGTCTACCAGAGCATGGTAAACATTTTTTTCTATGTTACTTGTCTTGAATCTCATTAGATGTCTTTACACTCCAGTGCTCGGTGGTCAGATAGCTGAGCGAGTGGGTTAAATTACTTCATTTCCGGCGCAGTGTGCACTATCACATGATGAGTCGGTTTGTCTTCACCTGCTGCTTTTTTTAAGCTTGGATGGGATGAGTTTGCCAAATTGAAAAAAAGGCGGCTGCACAAATGGCTCAGTTCCCACATGCCCGCCATTACGGTTTATGCCTTTTAATTCGTGTTGTGTTCTTTATAAAAATCTCACTGGTTTGAAACTGGCACATTAAGCCCAAAAACTAATGACAACAACTTTACTTTCTTTCTTACATTCAGCAAGAATGCATTATGAATGTAAATGGCCCTGGAGAGTATTTGAAAGAGCCCACCCACATATATTCATTACACATAAACATTGTTTTGATTTTCCCATCAGTGTTGTACGACCCTCTGAAGGCTTGACGAGAACTGAAATGGCCCCTTGTAGGAAAAAAAAAGGTTTGCGGTCCCCGCCCAAATGTTTAGAACATTTTAATGGAGGTGATTGCTTTAAAAAAAAGTGTCCTGTGACACAAAGTACTCTCGGAAAATATATTCTGTATCATATTGTGATGTTTCTTCATTGAAAAAGCACCTAAGATAGTCTCAAATATGTTCATATAGCTTATTTTTGACTGAGTGGCAAGACAAAGAGAAACAATATGATACAGTACATTTGTACACACACATTATAAATGTTGAATAATGCAGATTGAGCTCTGTATATGCAGTGTTTATCTCTAATTATGTCATTACATCTCATTCTATTTTGCAAGTGATCGTCGGTGTAAGATAACAAAGTGTCAATATGATGTAAAATAATGAAAAATGATGAATTTATCCATCATCAATCTAGAATTCAAACATTCTAAAACCTGAATCTTGCTAAAATTCCAACTAGGAAAGTAATGGCACCGTGCTTCCTTAACAAAGGATGATGCATCACGACTGAGCTCTTGAAAAAGGATTCATTTCCATTCAAAAAAGTAGATTCATGATCGCCATTGTGCAGTAATTAGAAAATGAAACCAAAAAAAACCCGAAAAGAAATAAAGAAAGGTTGGCAGAGTTTGGTAGCCTAGCAGTGGAAAAAAGTGATGACGCCCTCTCAGGCCTCAATGGTGGGCACCATCAGCATCTTGGGTGGGGTCCGTCTGCATTATGCTGCATATTGTGGCAGATGGAGTGATGGAGCGCCAGCGCCTCCAAACAATTCCTGTTATCCTCATCATCTTTTACGAAATAAAATCTATCCAATGCATAACGACACATTCAATTTGGGTGGGGATGCAAAATGGCTAATTGGTCAATACTTGCGTAGCACAAACCACGGCGCCGATATCATGTCATTGCAACGACATGGTCCAGACCACCACCCTTTAAAATGTTTAATAAGATCCTCATGATCGCGCATTTTCATCATATAAAGATTTTTAAAACGGTAATTTTCCACATAAGATGCGATCACCGGCCTGCAGACGACAAACGCCGGGGATGTAAGACCTCCGTAGAAATCAAGGAGCATCAATAAGTACACCATTGATCCGTTTGCTTTGCTTTTTAGTTTTAATTTCTGAATGAAAAGGGGGGAAAATATCTTACCAGTCGCTGTTTTGGCCATGGCTGCAGGGGCTTGCGTGGAACGGAGGGTGGGGTGCGTGCTGCTTCTTTGCTCTTGTGCTGCGTTCAGGTGAACGACGAGAAAATGGGCGAGAGCGAGAGGGGGAGACAGCTCGACTGAGTCAGCGGGGAGGGGAGGAAAAGGGGAGGGGAGGATCGGCTGGTGGCCAGGAGGCGGGCACACAAGCATAGAGGATGCACCTAATGAACCGGTGGATGATGGCGTTGAAAAATAGCTGATATCCACCGTACATGCATCCATGTACGTTTACATTCATTTTCAGCACCACTTATGCTGGACAGCGTAGTGGGGTGCTGAAGTGGAACCAACGAAGGGCTCTAGGCAGGGGACAACAACCTGAATTAGTGGCCAGCTAATCACAGTTAATAAGGAGACTGGGTGTTTAGAGTGTTTGCCTTTTGCCCAAAGTCTGCTAAGACAGGCTCCAGCACCCCACAACCCTGACAAGAATACGCTGTGTGGAAAATTAATCATTGAATGATATTCATTCATTCATTTTCTAAACCGCTTATCCTCACAAGGATTGCGGGGGTGGCTGGAGCATATCCCACTTAACTCCAGGCACCAAGCGGGGGGTACCCTGAATTGGTGGCCAACCAATCAGAGGGCACGAGGAGACAGACGACCATTCACACTCATATCTAAGGGTCATTTAGGGTGTTCCACCAGCCTACGCTTGTCTATTTAAAATAATGATAACACTATTTAAAATAATGATAACAATGATAATACAGAATATAGTGGCCAAACACTCAGAATCTTCCAAATGAAAAATATATATTTTCCCTTTAACTAGAAAAAAAATCTGGCAAAACATTCTTTAGCCTCATGGGTTGATTAAAACAAAATTCTTAAATTTCTCAAAGAAAGTTCTAATATGGAACCATAAAGTGAGCCTATACAATGTCTAATATGGTGCATCATTGAAATTCACAGTAGAACTGCATCAGAAGCCCTCCCCTAAGCATATTTAAATTAGCAGGGGGTGGTCACAAGCATCAGTTTGTGCCTGCTCTGACCTTGTTGTATGACTCGCTGTTTTGCTGTTGTCCAGCATGAGTACGTACATTACTACCGCAATAAAATAACATACTGCTTTTAATTAACATTAAAGAGTATACTGTATTATCGCATCAATATTTAGCCTGCAGTGTTGAAGAAATGCATCTTGGTCTGTTCTTATTCAGCAAAATAAGCAGAATCTTGAATTGATGGATGCACTTAACGCTCCGACCGGTGAGTTTCATTCTTCTGGGCTATGAAGTGGGATGCTATAGTTATAGTCAAATTAAAATTGCTAAGTACAGAGAATAAAGGGGCTTGTTTGCTTTATGAAAATGAGAATCTACATTCAAATAGAAAACAGGCAATTCAAAATAGCTTATAAATACATAAGAATTGCATGCAGCATAAAAAAAATTAAGTACAACCTGCATTCACATTTAGGTTAAAATGTCAAGAATTCCCAGTAAAGATGTTGCGGTTCAGTTGTGCTAATTGTGTGGTTGTAAAAGTGGTCATTTCTGAAGTACTCCCAGTCCCTTTAGCTGCTTCTTAATGTAGTATCCCACCAGAATCTGAGGCCGCTGCTGGTAGTCATGGAGGACGTCGCGAGAACTGATCAGCTGGTCTCCCTTCAGCCGGTCTACTAACGTTGCGCATACCACTGCCGCTTTCAAAGCAAAAATAAAAATAAATATTTGAGGTTACATTCAAAGTGAAAAGGCCCTTTTTACTGCATTATGTCTCACCTCGGAGGCCACTCAGTTTACACATGGCGGCAAAGACGGTTGATTCCATTTCAATATTGCAGACTCCTGCTTCCTTGGCTTTTGCCAAGTATTTGTGCTTCTCCTTCTCCGTGTACATGCAGAAAGCACCATCCAAACGGCCTTGACCTACACGCCAGCACAAAAGATTAATGGCGTCTTACAGTCGATGGAATTATGGGAAAATGAGACCTTCGTAGAAATCCAGAGTGCACATGGTGTTGCCTATCATAGTGTGGAATCGACCGAGCTCCTCGCTGCAGACCAGCAACTCTTCAGCAAGGCCGTAGTCAAGGTCGGTGTTGCGGACAACCGTCTCCCCCAGGATCAGCTGCTCGAATTTTGGCAAAAACTTGCCATCCACAGACTGTTTGGTGACAACAACAGTACCAGGTTCAAGCCCTTGAAAATAAAATAATGTACGGTAATGGTTAATAAATGAATACATTGAATATTTAATAACAATTATGACAAAACATTTTATTTCAGGCGACCAGGCAGACGAGTGGCGTCTGCTTCACAGTTCTGGCGTCGAGGGTTCGATTCCAGGTTGGTCCTCACAGTGTGGAGTTGCATGTTCTCTCTAGGACTTGGACGTGGGTTTTCTCCGGGTTCTGCGGTTTCCTCCCACGGCCCAAAAACATCAATAATAGGCTGTTTGATCACTATACATTGCTTCTAGGTATGAGTGTGAGAGTGAATGGTTGTCCATGTCCTTGTGTCCTACGATTGGTTGGCCACCGATTCAGGGTGTCCCCCACACCTAGTGCCCGAAGACAGCTAGGACAGACTTCAGCACCCCCCGCAAACTCTTTGAGGATAAGCAGTTCAGAAAATGAACAGATAAATTTTATTCCAAAGGATCTTTTGTAACACAGTTCAGAGTATAAGCTAAATGTAACAGAAATAAAACATGAAAGAGATATGTCAAGTAGATTTATGCCTGATATATTATTAAATCTGTTTTGGCATGTGACTTGAGGGTTAAGAAAATAGTTGTATATGTTTACGGGTGGTGTACAAAGGCTCTGGATCAAATAATGAAAAACAAAGATATGAAAAAAATCAATTTTGCTTGGTAAAAAAAAGTTATTCTTCCACGTCTAAAATCTGCATTAGCCGTTTTACCAACCCAAGTTAAGCAAAATCTCCACGTAATTCAAGACAAAATAAAGTGTAGCATAAATATTAAGGTGACTCTAATGCGCAATATTATTAAAAAGACAATTACTGTCACAAGGACTTACCTATACCACCTGAAGTTCCAATGCGTATGATAGTAACATCTCTGCATTGAGCATGATGGAGAAGCTTAATCAGCTCATGCAGCATAGTTGATATAGATGGGATTCCAATTCCATGCTGAAAAATATAGCAAATCATATTACATCACTTCCCAGAATCAATGGTAACACTGTGCTTCTACTTACACTAACAGAGAGTACAGGACCAACTTTGTACATGGCATAGCGGTCCGTTCCAGCACAGATATTGGGGTACTCTGATCTGGGATCTTGCAACCCAAGCTCTGCTGCCATATACTCGATGAACTCTTTCATTCGCCATGCGCTGCCACCAACGCACACAAACTGGGATGGAAAAACAACACATAAGAACAATTCAAATGTGCATGTAAGTTGTGTTTAAAACATTCTTACTTTGACGTCACCAAACAGAGCAGGCAGGTTGTGCGTTTTCGTTCCAAGATTGAAGTGGTACAAGATGTCATCTTTCATCCGGCAGAGGTAAGGGTTATGGACAGAAACCGGGCTGGAAGTGAAGGAAAAAGGAAAGTTAATATACAATAGAGAAGTGAAAATGTTCAGGTTGTATTAGTTATACAGCAGAAGACTTAGGATATGATTTTTTTAAGGAAATCGACGTTCCAACTTAACTCATTGGCTGCCATTCTTGGCGATAGTCCAAGGAGAGATGGCAGTGGTGATTCTTAATTCAATTGGATTAATCGTCAATGGCAGGAAGTGAGTTAAGACTCTTTTCTCTTTCATCTGAAATATTCTTTGATTTTTTTTCTTTTTCTTTATTACATCAGCAGCTATGAACATCCAGGGCATTACAATACATTTCACACCATTAGACTACCATATATGTCTTCCTCCCTAAAAGTCATCAAACCTTCTCCAGGTCATGGAATTGATCTCAGAGAAGTTTCAAACAGTTTAAGACAAACATTCAAGATGATTTCATCGCGACCTTACCGGCTGGTTCTCTTGTATTTCACCGAATTCATCTTCTGTTTCCAAATAGTGACCCCAATGACCAGAGTTAAATACAGTAAGAGTTTAAATAAATAATAAAGGAATATTTTCTTGGTTAAGCCTTAGCCTTCGAGACACAACGAGTTGTAAGCAACAGGCAAGATTAAAAAGATAAAAAACGTGTTTTTCAAGCCATCCAGCAGCTGCCTAAGAGGTCTGCTTTTCCCTATTCAAAACAACGTCACCTGAATGCACCGCGAACAATTGGGAAAATTGGAGAAAGTTCGCACCCCCTAACCTAACCCGACCTCCACAGAATTTAATGCGATGCCTGCCATTGACAACGATAGTCGTCCAATTCATTTAAATTAGAGGCACTGGCTCTTGCATTGACATTGATTGCTGCTAGACGGGAAGATTGACAGCAATATAAGGATGGGAATTGGACGTCGACAATGGCTGGCAATGAGTTAAATGGCTCTCCTGTACATAGTGATGAATGACAACATTTGGATGTAGTTACGTTGAACAGACTGCCACCTTGTGGTAGAGCATTTTACAGGCCCGTAAGGGAATCTTACTGCAGCTTTGATGTGTACATCTCCCATAATTGATTATATGCTTTGTAAGGCTTAGATCAGGGGTGGCGAGCACGTGGCTCTTGAGCCGCGTGTGGCTTTCAAATTAGTTACAAATTGCCTGTTATCTCAGAATCTCTTTGCCGTTTGAGAGTCATTTTACAATGCCAGCACACAATTTTAGTCATCTTCAAAGAATCACACTTTGCTAGTTTTCAACATAATGAATTACTTCATGATTGGTTACTTTAAATCTTTATTTCAAACATAAGAAGTGAAATCAAAACTAGTAAACAAAGCACTGTCTTCATTGGAACCAAATATTTAATTATGTAAGACTAATAACCCTAACACAAACAAAACCACGAGATAAAGGCAAACAAAATATCCAATTCAATTGAATTAAATGTGTTTGAAAGGGAAAGTAGGAAGAAAACATTATTACTCCAACCCTCATTTCTATTTGAGGCAGAGTTCTTATTGTCAAAATGTAACTGTAACCTGCAATGAAAATGAATAGAATAATTCCTTCATTTTCTCTACCGCTTATTATGACAAGGGTCATGGGGGGTGCTGGAGCCTATCCCAGCTGATTTTGGGCATCAGTCAAGGGACATCCTGAATCGGTGGCCAGCCAATCGCAGGGCACAAGGAGACAAGCAACCATTCATGCTCACATTCATACCAAGGGAAAATTTAGTGTTCAATCAGCCTCGTTAGCTGGGATGGGCTGCAGCACCCCTGCGTCCCCTGTGAGGATAGACGGTTCAGAAAATGAATAAATATTGATACAGATTACAAATAAATACACGGAATATATATAAAAAATCTACAAACCTGTTTGTTTACCATATTTATATCATACAAAAGAGCGACTATGATGAATCATAAAAAAACTTTATTTAGAATATTTAGTGGAAATAAATAAATGCCTCAATCACGATACCCGGACGTTTCGTCCACGGAAACTTCTCTCTCTCACGATTATCCTTTGGGAGAGAGAGAGAGATTACCTGGTTGATCGCTTTCAACAGTAAACTCTCTCTCATGATTATAATTTTGAGGGCGAGCGGATCCAGTGACCAAACGTCCGTTCGACGAAACGTCCAGGGACCCAAACGCCCGGTCACGCTAAATCAAAGGGCAAAAATAATTTATCCTAGTATTATTTTTATACATGACAAAGAAATCTGGGCATTTGAGCATTAGTAGCATTTTTTTATATATCCACCGTCAGTAGTGAGCACTGCAGAAATGCAGTTAAGGCTTGTTAAAGATTGTCAAAATGCTAAATGAAATGTCTCAAAGTAAATTAAACTAGTAAGGTTAAATGAAATTGAGCAACACAGCAAAGACACACTTTGAAGAATGTAAACAGTGTATGATGTGTTTTGGAATTGAGGCTTCAAAGTCAGGTTATTAATTCACACTTCCTGGTCCTCTCTCATATCATTTTCTGAACCACTTTATACTCATTAGACACTTTCTGCTCTTTTCTTGTATTCATTGAGCTCTCTCTCTCTGTTGACATAGTATGAAGAACAGATCCTGAATACAAAAAACATGGATTGTAATGAAGATTTTCTTAGATCGACTTACTGCACCTGGTAGGACTATGGGATGGTCCGGTAAATATTCCGGCCTCTTCTTGGCTGCAGGACAACTTGCAAGACCAATTAAAAACTCTCTTGTGTAAGACAGTCTTTCTGAGAAGACATATTGCTTGATATTAGCAAACAGAGAAGTTAAATCTTGTTTTTAGATAAGGCAGCTTCAGGTCAAAATCAGGGGGAGAACAAAAAAATAATTCTGGAATTTACCTTTTTTATCTGTTTGGAAATTGACCAGCTTGCAGAACAGCTCTATATCAATATTTGTCTGTGGAAACATTTGTAAACAACATTTGAATGTTAAAAGTATATTTAAGAAATGGAAGACTAACTAACAGATTACAGATTATAATTTACTCATTGTTTCAGAAATTCCCACACAATGTTTCTTTTGTATGAACAAATAAAGAACAAATCAAAACACCAGCTCTTTCATACCACAATAATATATTGTTAAATATGGTATTTTTCAAAAAAAATATGTAGAACTTTGTTACAATTCATTCTTAATTTGGCTTTTGAATATCTGTGATATCCTGAAGCATTTACCTTCAGATCCACCACGCTCATCAACGACTGCACAGACGGAACAGCATTTTGTGTGGGTTCTGAACAGATTCATCTATATTAGAAGCAGCAAGTGAAATAATAAACAACAGCAACAGGCTCTCTATATTGTTTTTTTTACCAGTGAGAACACCGACATCATCATGGAGGCAGCGACGCAGGGGTCTTGCAGGCTGAAGGTGTCTCATTTTCCTCAAAACGTCCATTCTGATGTAAGCTTATTATATATATATTTAAATGTGATTCAAGTCTTGTTCAGCAGGTCTTTGTGGATGGATCTGATGCATTAGTTGGATGTGAAATGTTGATTAGAAAAATAAAGCATTTTTCTTGGAACAATTAAGTTCCAAATTTTAGACGTGATGTGGTAGTCACTTTAAATTTGTGATTTTTTTACCCAACCTTTAAATGATTTTGCATTTTAAACGGACTATATTATTGCATACTTGTTTTTTCGTGTTCTGATAATTTTTTTCGTGTCATTTGAGGACAATTAAAATTGTTTTTACTCCAATAAGAGTTACATAAAGGTGAATTGTCCGTTTTCGGTCTCTGTATTACTTTTTTTAACAAGTGGAGTTAGCTTCTGTGAGCATGACCATTGGCAACAAACGATGACCCGAAAAGAAATGATTAAAAAAAAAAAGTTTAGTTCACAAATGTTAGTAGTGCAAAATCTGATGCTTAGACATCGTATTTAGAGGATGGAGCACATGACACGGTCGCGATATGAATCGGAAATCAATGGCATTTTGGGGGATCTTTCGCCATAACTTTATGGGTTTGCTGCTAATCGCTTCAAATAATTACTGCTTATCACACTTTCGGGCTGACGAAATAAACAACTGTCGTGTTGCAAATGAACTGTGGGCTAATAAAGGTTATTTAGCGACTGAATCTAAACATTGGCGTGAGGAAAAGGTGTCAGTCTTACCGAATGATCTACAGGTAGTTGACCACAGTAGTTATTTGAAAAACTGCGCCTTGCAAAGTTGTAAATTTTGTCATGCACTATTTAGCAAATATATTTGGAGACAATATCTAAAACTATACATGTACAATTGGATTCATTTACCTGCGTAATTGACTACGATGCTTCACCAGACTCCACACCCGTATCAAGCTTGCAAATTGTCCTTTAAATCCGGTTAGGTTTCAAAATAAAACTATCGTGTAGTTTCAAAATAAAGTTATTAATTGGTGTTTTTTCCAAACGTTATATTAGCAAGTAAATTAGTAGTAATACAAAACGGTTGCAATAATCTTTAAGAAAAAAAAACAAACGATGATGACTGGAATCAATGTCTTTTTAATAAAAATAAAAAACATACATACATAATTAAATGCAATATTTCATATACAATCGAATAATGCTCAACGATGAACTCAAACGTTTCGAACATGTGCATTTCTAATGAAACTTTGACTTGAACAAAAAATAAAAATAATCACTCGAACCGGTGCAATAACAGTCTACTACCAATTACCATAGGGGTCGGGAACATTATTGACAAAGAGAGGCATAAACAATAAGGTTTCATTTAGGTCGCGGGGGTTCTGGAGCCTATCCCAGCTAACCACAGGCACCAGGTGGGACCCTGCCAAAATGTGTCGGCGACTCAGCTCTCTGACCAACAGTTCCCATATATTTGCTCACAGTCTAGCTGGAGTCCATCAAAAGAGCCACACATGGCTCCCAAGCCATAGGTTCCCTACCGCTGAGTTATGAGAAGAAAAAAAAAACACAGAATGGTCTAAAACAGAGAAAGACAACTTTACTCCAACTGAGAGTCACATTTAAAGTTTTCAGTCTAGAACAATAGATCACCATCAGGTTTCATACTGCCAAAGTCATTTTCACACATCATGAGTTGAATCTTTCGAGCACCTATCGGCCTCCCATTGAGTTCCTGCATTGCTACTGATGCCTCCTGCGGAGTCTCAAACAACACGCTTGCTGTACCTCGAAAATCTCCACTCCTGTCATACTGCAACGAGATGGACCCTTGGATAATGCGATATCCATGGCAAAAATCATAGATTTCCTCCGTCGTTATTTGGAAAGGCAGATTAAATAGCTTTACGAGGGTGGGAGGACCGCCACTCGAACGACCACCGTTTCTGCTTTGATACGGCTCGTCATAAGAATCATAGCCTCTGTGGGATGCGGGACCCATGTCCATCGACATTTTCCCACTTTGCGAGCCCCTGAAGTTGCCGTAGTCTCCGTCACCGGCGCCTTGAAACTCATGAAATCTTCGTTGCGGGCTGGAAGCCACCTGTGGCCCGGCGAGTATCTCCCTCATCTGACTGCGCGAAATGCATCGCAGAGAAACCACCGTGCCGAGAAACCTCTGTCCGTCAAGACTGAGGCTCCTCTGGGCCTCCGTCTCTGAAGAGAACAGAATCAAGGCTTTGCTGGCCCCCATGCCCGAATTGTCTCGGAGCAAGTGCACATCCTCTTCCGAGACGTTCATCCCAAAGAAGTCCACGACCTCCACTTTGCGCACGTCACGGGGCAGATTTTGCCAGAGGATACACCTCTCTGAATCCGGGTGATTCCGGGGACGGGCTGGATTTCTCTCATTCATCCTTCTGTCATTTCCAGAAGCTCCGTCGTGCACGTTTTGACTTTTCATGATGGCTATCATTTTTTCTCTGGAGACTGGCCGGACATGAACCATCCGATTGAAAAAGGACTTTCCCTCCTGATCTAATGCTTCACGATACTCTCGCAGTGTCTTGAAGAGTATAAATGCACATCTATTTTTATTGCCGTCGGGATTCGTGAACATAATCTGGTCGTCGTAGAGTCTGGCGTAGGCAAAAAATCTCTTCACATCCTCCGTTTCCACTGCAAAGGAGATGTTTTCCATCATAACACAGTAACCCTCATTGGACGACGACACCCTTTGGCCATCAGGTGACTGTGACCTCGAATGGTATTGGAAATTCTTCTGACCACGTGGCGGTGAGCCGCGTCTTTCGAACTGGTCGCCCCCAGGATAGTCGCCCGCAGGATGCAATTTTTCGGCGGTCCGATCCCAATCCTGTTCGGACGTGGGGCAAATCTCCACGTACCGAGAACCAATATATCCCTTATTCCTCTTCAATGCTTCCCCTACTTCTTCGGGGTTAGAAAATTTCACGAGAGCCATTCCATTAATTCTCCCAACTCTATTCCTTAACAGAATAATGTCAATGATGTGCAAACCATTGAAAAACTCAGTAACGTCTCTCTCGGACACACTGAAGGGGAGGCCTTTGAGAAAAACACATGGAGACTCTTTGCTTAAAAGCCTCTTTTGGCGGGGTGGAGGGGAGAGGTCAGCTCTACCGGCTGACCTCTTGTTGCCGTCAGCCTCTGCGGATCTCCGGGCGTGCCTTGACTTGTCATCGGAACGATTCCTTTGATTTTTCTCCACATTCTTAGTACTTATCTCGAGAACGTTCTGCATCTCAGTTTTGCTACTGAGCAGCAAAGTCACCTGTCCTCCTTTAATTTGACCCCCCGAGCGCGTCATGGCTCTTCTTGCATCTTCATCGGAAGCAAAGATAATGAAAGCTTCCTCCCGCTCGCCTCCAATGATATGTACACCACCATCTGGAATTTTCAGCCCAGTGAAGAATTTGCGAATATCTTGAGAACCAGCCGAGATCCTCAATCCCTGTAAACGGATGACGACTGCCATACTGAAGCACAATAAAACAGCACCTGCAGAAAGAAGGGTATAGAACAACATTATTCCCATCAAATCTTTTCATCTCTTCACTCCTTGCCATTCCAACATGTCACCAAAAACCTAATCAACAAGAGATGAGGTAATTCATAGAGGACAAGTCTAAATCGTATTAAAACCCAAAGCTCAAATGCTACATTCATCACAAAAACATCAAAGTAAAGCTATGGTCAACAGTCCACCAAAAGATTAAGTTAAAGGTTTCTGTCCATTTGTTTTCAGTCGACTGTATTCTCAGAGATGCTGATAACTCAGATAAATTCCAGCCTTAACACCAATCCGCATATAAATCTTACATTACCAGGCAATCCAAGTTTTTGTTTTGGCAATGAACCTCGGTTGAGGGTCACAATCATCTTTTCCACTCCATTTGGCGACATAGCACTTTGCTAACGCGCCAAGGTGTCTGAAGTCAAAACATACACTACATGTGGCATCAGACTTTTTACTACTGCCTGTAGCACTGTTAAGATAAAAAGATGAAAAATTAACCAGCATTATCTTCATACCAAGGTATTCACCAAATGTGGCACTAAAATCTAACTCTTCAGAAAGCGGCCATTCCCCGGAAATCTTCATAACCTTTTCAACCAAGTTTGATGAGTCACCCCAAGTTGTCCGTCATACTACACAAGTACATTTCCATGTCTAAAACAAACTCTTTTGAAGACAGAATTGTACCTACCCTATGCGTTCCAACATAAAGGCAGACCATCCTAAAAAAGTGGAACCCAAATTGTTAACCATTGACATACACGCTACGTAACCAAACAATACTGACAGATGAATACACAAAATGCTAGTAACTCCCCACCAACGCTGCAATTTTTTTTCCAGACTAAATCCACCTCCATCATTAAATTTTGCAAATGTCATCTTGGAGATTAACTTCAACAAGCCCGAATTTCTTGCCAAGTAAAATGAAAACACTACATTGGATCCTCATTATTCCGGGAATTTTACTTTTTATACAACATGGCTTAACGCAACCTCAGTTCAACATTGAGATGCTAGGAACATTTGCCAGAAAATGCACAGGCCGTCTTGGAAGGCAAAACACTTAAATTAACCATACAATGTAATCATTGGGTTGGTTATTTTTAGTTAGTGGCAAGGTCACTTTAAGTTAAATTCCCCTCGTTTTTCCCAAAAAATAAAATAATTGGAAATCAACAATGGAGAAAATTGTCCCAAAAATTACACGATTGGATCCAATTTCCTCTCATGTGATGGGATACACCTCAAATAAAAACACCTAACTTCAGATTAAACCATCTGTGCAACCACCTGACAAAAACAACATGTTAATTCATACAGAACGCGCTCCAACAACATTCAAAAGGACTTGGAGATCTCTGTGAGCATCTGAGGAAACCGACTAATTTTCCCGTCAAAATTCAACAATTTGGAATGGAATCACAAACCCGATGACCACGTTTTCCAACTATCCTAGTCTCACCCTCCGTACTTGAATTCCAGGCAAAATTGACGTCTTAAAAACACGTTCCCCGTTGTGAGAAGCTGCAGTCCGAGTAAAATCAAACATCCACGGTTACGTTGCCAATCCAGCCTCCATCCATCCTAGTTGTGAAAGAAATAACTTGAGCGAGCCCCGCGCTGAAATGGTGTTTCATCGTCACACAAAATGGCTTAGCAAACATCGTTAGCCACGAGCCCACAAAAGGCCCTCTTGTTATCATTTCCTCCAGATCCAAACAATGATTCAATACGACGACAAAATAACCACATTAACCAACATCAAGACTTACACAGGCGACAAGATGAACCCTAGTTTAGTATCTGGAATAATGTAAGCAAGTTTTAGGGAAGCCTGTTTCTTGTGACCGTCCTCAAAGCCGCCTTTATCAGTCTTCTTCGCTCAGAGAATAAAACTGGCACCACCTTTGAATGAAACTCGACGGCGCCACCAACTGTCCGTAAAGGGCACATAGAAACCCCAATTATTTTTTATACATATCTCATCTAATTTTCCGAACCGCTTGATCCTCATTAGGGTCACGGGGGTGCTGGAACCTGTCCCATCTCACTCCGGGCCAGAGGTCACCTTGAATTGGTGGGGCACGGGGAGACGGACAGGTATGCACATTCACACCCACACCTAGGGGCAATTTAGTGTCCAATTAGCCTACCGTGCACGTTTTTTGGAATGTGGGAGGAAACCAGAGTACCCAGAGAAAACCCACACAGGTACAGTGAAAACATGCAAACTCGTGACCTGGATTTGAACCCAGGACGCCAGAGCCGACGCGCTAACCACTGGCACCACCGGGCCGTCCAAGGTTTCTTTTTAGCAAAAAAAAATCGCATACAGGAAGTGACTTAACTGTACGGGAAGTGATTCTTATATGTACTCTATGATGGTCAGAAAATGACCCAAACAGGAAGTGACCCCAAAAAGCCCCCCAATGGAGAAGTAAATACCCGCAATTAATTAATTCCCTGCCTCTGACAACAATAGGCATACAACGAATTAACACTTTATGGACTGTCTGTAAAATGTTTATCTTTCAGGTCATTCGCCCCTCTTTGTCAAACGCCCTTGGACGTCTATCACCGTCAATGGCAGCCAATGAGCTAATAAGGAAGACACCCGAAAATACCCCCCAAAAATAATAAGTGACCTGATCAAATAAGAAGGATCTCCAGAAAAATACATTTTCTAGTCATTATTACAATTTTAAGTATAGTGGAAGTTGAAACGGTTCCAACACACCGGGGACAACGTTCGGTATCCAGGCCAGCTGTGTCCGCGAATCATGTGACGTCGTCGCCGCGACGAGAGACACCAAATGCCGCAGAGGGAAATAGAAACGGAGGTATGCTCTTCGTCCCGGCTTATTTGCTTCAATTTGGACCGGAGCGTCGGATAGATCGAGGACAAAATCCCCACAAATCGACATTAGCGTCCTCCCAACTGTTGGCTAGTGTGTGTAGCATAACATTTGAGCGAGACGCAGCGGAGCCGAGCCGACCATCACCCCCGACAGCCCCGGACGGATTTGACGTCGGCACGCATTGAGGCTTGATGTTCAGCGAAGGACGTCGCGTCGGGAATTTCGAAGATGGAAGCGTTTCTTGACCTTAAACACTTTTTAAAGTGAGTATCCCCTCAAAAAGCTATGTATTTACTTCCCGTTGTATCGCTTCAGGGAAGCACACACGCAGGCGGGGACAACACCTCCCCCCGGTTAATAGCGTTAGCATGCTGGTAATGCCGGATGATGGACGTGTTTTATTCATCAAAAGTGTGCATTTAATACACAATGACAGGAAAAAGGGGAATCCCCCAAATTGTTAATCGAATGCTGTTTTCAAAACAAACGATAGCAGCGATAGAAAAGCTTCCGTTAGCCTCCGTGTCGCTTCTGCCATGTTACCTAGTTAGCCGCTCATGCTCGTTTAAGATTAGCCATTTTGGTACAGAAAGACAATCGATTATTCCCCTCTAACTCCCTAACCAAGCACAAATATACACGCACAATGTATCCGATTGTAAGACGAAGATTTCGTGCTCATGTTTCAAACGAACCAAGCGAATTGACCACATCGCTGTTCATATTTAGCCTAACCAAGCTAGCTTCACTGGTTTGGCCATTTTTGTTTGTGGGTAAATTTACACCGAAACGTAACTGTTGTCGTAATATAGGCATGGTTGCCCGTTAATTACGCTAGTAATTGATGTTCAAAATGAATCTTTTTGGTGGAATCACGCAGAACCCCGTGAGATCTTCTTGTTTCACATTCCACGCTCGCTTATGAAAGGGGACAGGAACTGGCTTTTTAAAAGGCCATGTTGGGCTTCACAGAGGCTGCCCGCACAGGCCATGTTGCGGCTCTTTGCTCCTTGCAAATCCTTCAGACATTCTATGGTCATGTATAACATGCCATATTTTAAAACTGTAATCACTATGACATTACTGTGTGTACTCATGAGCCATTTTTATAGCTCTGTCTACTCCATGGTCTCTATGGTTCATCTATTATGATTCAGTTTTTGATCAAACCTTGGTTTGTTTTTGCCATTCAAAGCCAAACAGCATTGAATAAAACCAAGGAAAATGCAGTGAAACCAGCACGAATATGTGCAACGGCATTGTACTTTTTTGCAGCACACTAATGGATAACCATCTTGGGAGGAGACAGCTTCAGTGGAATTCAGTCAAAGCAACTGTCAGAAGCATGTGCTCTGTCTCTACCTGCATAAGTTAATGCTATTGATTCAAGAGCTTCAATTTGATAAGGCAAAAAGCTTTTTGAGATTATTGGTAACGCGTATGGACACACCCCTCAGTTCATTGCAAACCAATTTTTCTCTTTGCCAGGTGTGGTGTCACTTTGGAGGGTTCATTTCTCTGATTTGGATTATTCTTGGCCAAGCAGCGTCTTCAGGCCCACTAATCCGAGAAGAGTTTCTCAATGGACACTCTGCTCACGTCAGAAATCAGGTATTAGATGGCAGACGACACAGACTTCACTGTGAGTTGTTTAGATTGAAGAAAATGTGTGTCTGACACATTCCGATTACTTATAGGGACTTAAGTTAACGGCGGCCCAATGGCCTAGAAAATAGAATGTCATGGCATGGGGCCAAAACAACATTTCAGACCCTTGCCCAATCAGATTAGTGCAGAATTCTGAAATAAAGATGAAATCAACACGTTCATACGGCTCTTCTGTATGAATTTGACCGAAAGCATAGGTTTGGACTCTACCAACCCATCACGTTTGTTGATGACTTTGTTGCATCTGACCCAGCATGTTTCTAAGCACATCTGCCTTTTGTGCGAGTACTTCTGCCACCTCTTAACCGCAATTGGTTAGCTTGTATGTCTAAAATATGCACATACGCTGCTGCTTGTCACCCTAACCATTGCATCAACGTGGGGGCTAAGATGCACTTCTTAGTAACTATTAGTAACGACTATTTTTCACATATCTCAACCTATACGTTTTTCCATATTTTATATGCTTTTTTTTATCATTTCAAATTATGATTTTTTTTCAAGTGGGTTTTTATAAAACTGATTTCATTTTACCCATTTTGGCTCCAATCCAGAATATGCACACTCCCTTTTCACCCGTCCGCCTTTTCACTATATAAATATACCGCTTCATAAAGTTGTCCACTTTGGAGAATCTTTTTTTCCTATTACGTGCGACCCTAAATATATGCCACATTTCATTTGTATGTTTTTTATTGCTTAATAAGGTGAATTGCAATCATTATTAAGGGGAGCAATTGGCAAAATTGACAAGTATGTTTTCACTATAAGGACGCTCTGTTATTGTACATTGACAGTCTGGATGGAACTTATATCATGTTGGCAGTAATGGTGAGTTTGCCAAATAACGATCAGAGATTGATTTAAATAAAAAAGAAAAATCAATATTCACTGTTATATATTTTGATATTTTGAATATTTATTTTTTAAGATCAAAATCCAGTATTGCCAAAACCTTTGCATCCCAGTGTTTTCTAAAGCAACAGCTTAGTATTTGCAATTTTCATATATAGATTAATTTTGAAGTTAATCAGTCTCTGTTAATGGAGGATGCACAGTAATTGAAGATTATTTACTGTTAAGAGGCTCGAAGAAAGGGTTTTGGTAGTTTTTTTGGGGGGTGATTGCGGTCACTAAACGATGTCAGATAGCTGTTGATTAATTTAATTGTCAATTAATTGTGGCAGACAGTGTTTTGCATGGCAATGTGCTTTTTGATCGTGAATAGAACATATCGTTGCTTTGAAAGTGTGGGTGACTAGAAATGTTGTGGTATGTTTTGCTTGTGTAATAATACTGTTGTAGATTGGCCGATATCAGTTATGCAATATACCATCTTTATTTCTGAACTGATGTGTGTTATTTAAAAAAAGGATGTTTTAACACTTGTACTAATAAAAGATTCTTCTCTGTTTTATGTTTCCATGCTGTTCCTTTGGGATCTCAGAGACGAAGGAAGTGGTGCCTCGGTGAGTATGTTCATGATATGGAATATTGTGTTGCACTAGCAAAACATAATGACCCTATGAAATTATTTAAATATATTGTCTTATTACATTAAATAAAATCCCTTCAAAATATAGAAAATCAATATGTAAGCATCTTCATGTAAATGATAATAACTCAACATTACATTGCTGGATGGCTTTTTACTTTACACCGTCTTTAAGCAATTCACTCCAAACACTACAAAATATTTAAATGGATGTGTTTTTAAACCCAAGTTATACTTTCTGTGTTTTGTTTGACATTAGGTAAAGGTGAAGGGCCTTTCTAAGGCAGCTCTCATCAAAAGTCTGTCTCCTCGAGTTATGCTGTCCAACCAACTTTTACCCAAAGGAACAAAGATGAAGGTCAATCTAGAAGATCAGACACGGCAGAAAGTGTCCTTCAGCTTTTCACAGACCAAGAAGCCACTTCAGAGCATTTTCGTTATCCCTTCTAGTCCTGAAAAGTCTGACACTGAAACTGAAACTGCTTTGTCACCGCCAACTATTGATAAAGGATGGGCCTTTGACAATAAAAAAGAACAAAAGCAGACTTGTCCAGTGCCAATTTCAGCCGAACAGACATCTTCACAGGTCCCAACCTTTGCTGCAAAGCTGAAAATTGACCTGGCCAAAATGCATTTCAAGAAGCAAATACTCAGTGTGTCTGTGACCAGGGAAAAACTACCATCTGTTATGTGGGACGAGCAACCCACCTCTAATTCGCGGGTTATTCCGAAATCATCAAATAACAGCGAAACCACATCCTCTTCTTCGCAGCATCAGAACCCTGTAACTGTCTCCCCCTCTGATGATTCCCCTCTTCACTGTCCTGCGAGCCAGACAGCATCGAATCTCGAAAAATCTACTTTATCCTCAGAAAAGGTGGATAACAGTTCCAGTAATGAGGAGGATAAAAATGTATACAAAAGGAAAACCAGGTCACAAACTGAGAGTCTTTCTACACGAACAGAGGCTGAAGATCCAGCCCCAACGTCTTGCAGACGCAAATCAAGTGACTTAAAAGGGAAAACAAATGTGGAAAGCAGTAGTAAACCAGTAACAAAAAAGTCAACTTCTAGGTCACAACCAGAGGAGAAAGAAAGTTCATCAAAGCGATCTGAGAATCATGAAAGGTCATCTAGTTATACAAAATCGGACCGTGATTCAAGATATGCATCATCGCGTTCACTGCGATCGGACAAAGATCGAAGAAGAACCAGATCTAGGTCAAGGTCTAGATCTAGAGGCTCTCGTACCAGTTCATCTCACTCAAGATCAGACCGATTGAGATGCAATAGAGCATCTCGGTCAGAAAGGGCTTATTATCATGAATCTGATCGTAGATCATACAGGAGTTCTCCACGTAGAGACAGAAGACGATCTCGTTCTCGGAATGACAGAAATCGGGACACTTCAGATTCTGAAGATGACCATCGCAAGACGAGGACTAGGACAAGTGATTCTAGTCGATCATCCACCTATTCAAAATCCTCTTTGTACTCAAAAACTGACAAAACAACAAAATCTGTAGAATCGTCACATTTGTCAGAGTCGGATAAAAGAAGTCAAACGTCATCTATGTATGAAAGGACTTCAAAGCGTCTGTCAGACTCTGACTGCCAGCGCAAACGCTCTCCACTTATGGAATCAAGGCATTATAAGGCTAGCACCCATCATTCAATAGATACCAACAAAAAATCCAGTTCTTCCACTCAACATATTCAAGTGGACAGTGAAAAACATGAACATGAAAATCCCCCAAAAAGCAGCCCTAATCACACAGAGACTGATCAAAAGACAAAATCTCAGGCAAGCTCTAGTTTAGATGAGACATCTAAAGAAACGATAACTCATTCGCTTGATTCTGAAAAGACCACCTGTTCAACTGTAGAGGAAACCAGTCAACATGATAGACAATCAAAAGATGTAGTTTATACCCCCGATGACAAACTAACACATGACGCGACCATTGAATCATGTTTAGTAGAAGAAAACAAGTTTGTAAATTGTAATCAAGGAAAGGGTCCATTTGACCATCAGAATGGTGAGTTGATGGAAACACAATGTGACAGATTAGATGGTCCAAAATCAAGTTTTGAAGTGGACAAAGAAAATGCGCCAGGTCTAAACTTAAATGAGAGCCAGGTAAACGCCACCCTTAAAAAAGCAAATGATATGGAGAATACATTTTCTCCAGCAATCACAACAAATGAGACTTTGAACAATGCTGCTCACGTTTTACTCAATAATAATGATGGCACAGTATGCAATATAGACATGAAAGATATTCAATTTTCCCAAGGGTCAACAGTTGCAACGAACACATTTGATATACATGAAGCAAAAGATGTTGTGAACCCCAAACCACAAGGCGAACAAGGTAATGTCGCTGTTACTTCTGAGCAAGCTCAAAAAATCACAACACTGGAATCAGAGCAACCATGTAATACTGAGAAGCTGGTGGCACTTGAACAAAATGTAGAAAACACTAAAAAGAGTAGTCCTGCTAAAAAGTCCCGTTGGGATATTGTTGGGCAGGATTCTCTAGATTGTGACGATTCACTTCGGACACTTAGTGCTGAACTACCTAAACACATGGTCTCTGAACAAAAAATCGAGTCACCCAAAAATCAGCCTCCAATAGTAATGATTGGGAGCATACACAAATGTGAAACACTTTCCACACTAGCGCAACAGGCGATGAGACCAGAGCAGACAGTGAGTTATGACCATGGAGCACCTTCTCCCCATGTTACTGGTATTGACAATTCTCTGAAAACAAGCTTTGACCAGACTCTGTGTAACAGTGCCGTAACACGGGTCAACAGTGCTGCACTAATTGAGAACTGGAATGGAAACAAGGATGAGTTAAAAGACACATTTCCCAATCAGTTAGGCAGAAGAGAACAAAGTGAGGCTAGTGATAGTGACAACTCTGAGTATGACTCTGATTGCGGTGAGGCGATAAAACGATTGCACTCTGTAGTGGTGGTGCCAAAGAATTCTACTGTAACAAGAGAATCACATGACACTGGACCCTCTACAGGCTTTCAACGTATATCAGAGCTCCACATTGGTAATGAACTGGTAAACGTGAATAATCATGAAGTCCAATATCACGTAAGCTCTCACCAAAATTTAGAGGGTGTTTCTTTTGATGCTGGCGCCTTTTGCCAATCCCAGAGTAATATGATTGACAGCACTAGTCACTTAGAGGGATCTAGTTCTACTAGCGTTTCTCATCCTTATTTGACTAGTCCTGCCAATTTTCACCATGGTTCTAATATCATGCGCAACCTAAACAGTTCTGGCCATCACAACCAACTTCAAAGCCAGAACTATGACAACAGCAGAGGAGAAGTCAGGCTCCCTCAAGACCAACAATCTGCCAGTGTTGATGTCAATGATAGGGCTGGATTTATCCCGAGATGGAGTTTTCCACAGTTAGAACAGCCCAGTAGTACATATCAACAGCCGGACAGTAGTCATGGACCTTCGTTACCACAATCTAAACTTCCAGAACACTTCTCTAGCTTACAACCACGCGAAGACCACAGTGTCCCTTGGATCCACCAAACCTCAGACACACATATCCATATTTACAAGGATATTGCGGGTCAAATCCATCCAGACTCACTCACTAATGACAATGATGACTACTGCGGAGCTAAACCATCCAATCAGTGCAAATCAACTGTTGAGTACAGTGGTCCTCCTGGATTTGTACAAGGTCATGAGATAAGCAGCAACAGCAGGTGCCCGACCATACCCGATCCCCCAAGGGAGAACAGCTTTAAATCGCACAGGAGCAGAGGTCCTCCCAAGAAAAGACGGCCAGAAATCGAGTCGGATTCGGACAATGAGGCTGAAGCCGGGCCTGCGGCCAAGAAGGAGCGGCAAGGAGAAACTGAGGCTTCTAAAGAAACGGAAGTTAAAGTTGAGGTTGCGTCTCCGTCGCTCACTCTGGAGAACTTTCAAGACTCTAATCGATGGAGAGAGAGTGCCAAGACAAAGAGGATGCCCCCTTATTTTGACCTGATAGAAGAGAATCTGTACCTAACTGAGCGGTAAGATTTTTTTTTTTTTTTTACAAATTTAAATGATTGGGTAGTTCCAGACTTTGAAAGTTTTTGCACGTTTGCAGAAAAAAGAGCAAATCACATCGTGATATCAAGAGGATGCAGTGTGAGTGCCCAATATTGCCCAAACAAGACCGTTTACGGGGTATGATGGCTTGCGGGGAGGACTGTTTAAATCGTCTGCTGATGATTGAATGGTGAGTGAAGTTATTAAGAAACCCAATGAATTGCTTGATTAAGGTATACTTACTCTATATATTCATATATATATATATTTCTTTTTTTCCCCTAGCTCCTCAAGGTGCCTGAATGGACATTATTGCTCAAATCGGCGCTTTCAAATGAAGCAACATGCAGATTTTGAAGTCATCCTCACCAAAGAGAAGGGCTGGGGTCTTCGTGCGGCCAAGGACTTGCCGTCGTAAGTATTTATTTTGCTGGGATCGCTGCCATCTTCATTTGTCATATTTTTACACTTGTGTTTTCATCCCATCACAGAAATACATTTGTGCTAGAATACTGTGGGGAAGTGCTGGACCACAAAGAATTCAAGACAAGAGTGAAAGAATATGCACGCAACAAGAACATACATTACTACTTCATGGCTCTAAAGAATAATGAGGTATGTAAAATTTGGGGTGCATAAATATTTATGATAGAATCATATTAGATCATTTACCAGCAATAAGAATTATTGTTTCTCTAGATAATCGATGCAACACTTAAGGGAAATTGTTCACGGTTCATGAACCATAGCTGCGAGCCAAACTGTGAGACCCAAAAGGTATGTGACCTAAGAAAGAAGTTCAATAACACTGTTACAATGCGCCTTTGTTGACTATTGATGTTCTTCTTACCTTAGTGGACGGTGAATGGCCAGCTTAGAGTTGGGTTCTTCACCACCAAGGCTGTTAGTGCAGGAGCTGAGCTGACATTTGACTACCAGTTTCAGAGATACGGGTATTTCCTTTATTTATTCATGTGTAAAATTGTAACCTCTTATTTTGATGGATAACTAATACTGTAATTCCTTTGTCCTTCAGAAAAGAAGCTCAAAAGTGCTTCTGTGGAGCCCCCAGCTGCAGAGGCTTCCTGGGTGGGGAGAACAGAGTCAGTGTCCGAGCGGCTGGGGGAAGGATGAAGAAAGACCGGCCTCGGAAGAATGCTCTCACCACAGTCAGTTCACCTCTTTCTAGCATCTGTTCAAATGTATTTGTTTGTACTACTAGTTTTGGTGGGTGTGTTAATTTTCTGAGTTGTGCCTTGTATACATTGAAGGCATTGTGTAACCACTTATTAATCACGCTGTTGTTCTTCAGGTTGATGAAGAATTGGAGGCTTTGCTAGAGAATGGCGAAGGGCTTTATGATGGCAAACAAGTAGTGTCCTTGTGCAGACTTATGGTTCGCGTGGAAACCATGGAGCAGAAACTCACCTGTCTCAAGCTCATACATGTAAATCAAGATATATATTTTATACAAGGTGAGACTTGCTTTACGTAACACTGTGTGTATTACCTGCAGGATACACAGAACCCATCATGTTTGAAGCAATTTTTAGATCATCATGGCTTGTCGTTGCTTTGGATCTTTATGGTGGAAATTTCTGAAGCCAAGGGCAATTGTGCCAATAACATCAAACTGCAATCGGAGGTGAGACAGTCTGGGCATGCACTGTTTTTTTGGTTTATTTTTAGTTTTTGTTTTTTTTTCTTTTCTGAGAAATGATAATTCCCAATCGCTTTGTCTCCAGATTATGAAGACACTGTCTGTACTACCCATCTCTACGAAGAACATGCTGGAAGAGAGTAAAGTCCTGACCTTCATTCAGCGATGGGCTGAAACAAAAGTGCTCCCACAGCCCACTGAGATGGACGGTTACTCCAGCGAGAATACGTCTCGTGCTCAGACGCCCCTCAATACCCCTGATGGTTCTAGCTCCAAATTGGGAGCAGAATGTGACAGGGACACCCCCAAACCTGCTGTGTACAGACGCCTTAAAATCATCAGCGAAAACAGTCTGGACAGCGCTCTGTCCGACGCCAGCAAGGCATCTGATGGAAAGGAGGAGGAAGAAGAAGAAGATGACGATGAAGAGGAAGAATCTACTCAAACAGCACTGCTTGATGACAAACAGAAGTTAGATTTGGTCAGTGAAACGGCTGATCAAGTGAAACAAACACCAGAAGAGCCCGTGAAAGATTTCAAAGTGGAGACGCAGGAAGAGGCAGAAGTGGCTTCAAATGTTGAACAACAAATTCTTCTTGAAGAGGAAAAAGACCAAACGGAGCTGAGCGACATGCCGAGTGAGGTCAAAACGGACACGAGTGATGAACCAAAGAACGACCCTGAGGTATCTGACAAACCTGGTGGCGAAGAGATCACTATTCAGGCACCAACAGAAACCGCAGAAGTCGAAAGTGAGCAGCCTGTAGTTGAGATGCAGGAACCAGAGGTTGGGTCAATCCAAATGGACGTTTCTGAGGTATCAGCTGAAAAACCTGTGAAGGACATGGAAGCCAAGACAGAAACACTGGAGACTGAAAAACCCTCTGCTGGACCTGAGGCTCAACCAGAAGAACCTATCCCAGTTGGTCCTCCAAGCTCTGACGCCCCTGAGGTCCATATGCCCACTGAAGACACTCCAGCACCTACAGATACTCCAGCAATAGAAACACCTTCTCAGGATGAAGAGGAAGGTGTTTCCGATGTGGAGAGTGAGCGGAGCCAGGAGCCCCAAGTCAGTGCCTTGGACATTAGCAGCATGGCCGCCAGGCTGTTGGCAAGCTGGAAGGATCTCAAGGTGAGTTTGGAGTAGAGTTGGATGGTATACAGTCAGTACCTGGCAATGTCGTTGGTTCTTAACCACTTGATTAAGGATGAATGCTCTTTGCAGGTTTTTGTATTTTTGTATTACATTACAAAATCGGCATATTGTATTAAATGTAATTTTTAAATTTCCATTGCCCACACTTAAACGTTTTATGTATCAGCTCCTTGAGTTTTGCACTGTTCTACTTGCATACCCAGCCAATAGATACCTTTCTCAAGCACACGTGGAAAAATTGTTTTGTTAGGAAAGTTATCCAATGCACAAACTTTGCCAAACAAATCCAGTGGCCATCTTTGAAAAGGCAAGCAAAAATATCAATTAGATGTATTCTTGAACCAGACTTATCTGCTTGTGTTACAGGAGGTGTACAGAATACCAAAGAAGATTCAAGTTGAGAAGGAATCTAATGGTAAGCGAACTACGTTTCTGAAGGCACTCTCATGATGACTTGTGAAGTTTGATTTGCATCCAATATATTTTCTCAAACTAGATCGAAGTCGAGATCGTGACTCAACTTTGACTCCACGCAACACCTCTGGTAGTCGAGAGCGGGAAAGGGAACGAGAAAAAGAACGGGAAAGGGACCGGGACAGGGATAGGGACAGAGATAGGGACAGGGATCGTGACCGGGACAGGGACCATGACCGAGATTGGGACAGGGAGCGAGACAGAGATAGGGAGAGAGAGAGGGATAGAGACAGGGAGCGTGATCGAGACAAAACTCCACGCAGCGCCGAGAGACGGAGGAGAAGATCCACATCCCCACCCTCCTATGAGCGAAGTAGCCGGCGTGCCGAGGAGCGGTAAGATTTCCCACTGACGGAAGCGTTTACCCTTGCCTTATCTAGGGTGTCAGGCAGTGGTGTCTTGTTCTTGGAATCATTTCAGGTTTGATCCATCAAAGACGCCGAGGGGAGTTGGCAGTAAAGAGCGCAACAAGCTGTCTACAGAGGAACGCAGGAAGCTGTTCGAACAGGAGGTCGCTCAACGAGAAGCCCAGAAGCAGCAGCAGCAGCTTCAGGAGCAGCAACAGCAGCTTCAGGAGCAGCAGCAGCAGCAGCTCCAAACCATGGCCTACGACCCCGCCTTGGCCTATGCCTCCACTTCTGGCTTCATCACCTACCCGCCCGGATACCCCGTGCAGACATTTGTGGATCCCACCAACCCCAACGCAGGCAAAGTACTACTACCCACGCCGACAGCTGAGCCCACCTTGAACTATGAACAGACTACTTCCCAAAGACTTATCTCAGATCTTGGGCTTCCATCACCGTCATCCACTTCACAACCCACTCCTGTTTCTAATATCTCTCAGCACATCACCTCCGCCAGCCTCACCCCTGCTGACAACACGCAATACACGCAGCCGGCCGTCGCAGAGCAGGATTCCAGTGCATCTGTCCTCTCCGTGCCTGCCCAGACGGTGCCTCAGGTCCAGGGCCAGCAGAGCTACGCCACCCTTTGGGACCCCGCCACCCAACAGGCAGTGACCGTCCAGACGCAGCCGACGCAGCAATACACCGCGGCCCCGGCGCAGGGCACCACGCAAACGGCAATCTACTACCAGGGGCAGCCGTGCCAAGCCATCTATAGCATCCCTGCGACTTATCCTCAGACCAACACTCCAGTCATTCAGGTAGGCTGACAATTACATGACACGCTCTTCGTATTGGGAAAATTTCTGTACTTTTTGGACAACAAGGTGCACCTAAGTCACATTTTAAAGGAATTTTATCAGAGAACGAGAACAAACATACCTTTTTAGTTATCATAAAATGGAGAACAACAGGTTGACTAATCGCCTTTTAACATAAGAAAAGCAATTATTCAGATAGTTATAGCCTACACCAGTGTTTCCCAACCACTGTGCCGCGGCACACTGGTGTGCCGTGAGCAATGGTCAGGTGTGCCGTGGGAAATTGCAAGAAGTCATACAATGTGATATTGAGAGAGAAAAATTTATATGAATATAAGGAGATTATAAAGGAACTATTACAAGAATCAAATCAAAATATGATGGACGTTAAATTGTAGATTATACTATTATTTGATTCAAGTTGTCAAACAGTAATTTGTTTGCTCTTTCTCTAAGTCGAAACGGAAGTTGTCTGGTTTCTAGGACATCAACTTTTGCCGACGTAAAGTCTGTGTGAGAACAATTTTTTTTTGCGGAATATTAGGAGATTTAAGTAATATTTAGAGAAAAATCATAAAATGATGCGATCAATAACTTTACTTGGTTATTTGCATCACTCAAACCGGAAGTTGTTCAGGGTCCACAGGCCAAATTTCCGTGACATTAGGTCATTGTGAAAAATTGGATTTTGGAATAATTTTGGATGCGATTTCTGCTGATAAAACTTCGATGAGAATAACTATTTTAAATATAGGCGACAAAGATTTTCAGATGGTGGTGTCCCTTGAGATTTTTTTCAATGCAAAAAGTGTGCCTCGGCTCAAAAAAGGTTGGGATACACTGGCCTACACAGCACAACATAACTTGCACGATGGTCATGTGAAACCACAGAATTGCTTGCGTCTGTTGCACTGAAGTAATTGAAGCTCATGGTCTCAACTTAATACAAATTGTTTTTACTTTAAATTGAAAAGGAGAACTTATCAGGTTAATTATTTTTTTACACATTTCATGATTTCCATGTGTTTTTGCAGGCATACTCTGACCCGGCAGCCAGCTACCTTCATGGACAAACAGTGTATCCTGGGCATCAGCAGAATGTGGTTGTCCAGCAGGGAGGCACAGTTACTACCATTGTCACTTCACAAACTGTTCAGCAGGTAAGAAGACCACCTTAATTCACCATTCCTTTTGTGGCTGGAAATATCTATTTTCATTTCTAAACTCTCATTCGTTTTTGCTTGCGTACCTAGTTTTCTTTGAAAAATGAAACATTTCCCTGGGACAGCTATAATACGTATCTATTTTTTTTAAATCAGTACTTTGCAGTGCTACATTTGCCCAGTAGGGGGAATTATGTGCATGTAGTTCTCAACATTTAAGAGAGCTGAGGCTATTAATAAAAGACTTGAGACCACAGTTGACAAGTAGCTACAATCTTTCTTATATGAAGCCCATTTTCCATCGCAGGCCAAAAACTATTTCCAGGTGGTTAAAGTGAAGCCTGCTTTCTTTCCTTCAGGAAATGATCGTACCCAACAATGTGATAGATCTGCCTCCTCCCTCTCCTCCGAAACCCAAAACTATCGTTTTACCTCCCAACTGGAAAGTTGCCCGGGACCCTGAAGGAAAAATCTACTATTATCATATAACAACAAGGTGAGTACTAGTGATGGATTTTTCAATAGGGTGACCTAAGAAGGACAGTATTAGAGATTGTCATTATTCATTTCCCTGTGTGATGTCTTATTTACTTTTTTCCCATCAGACAAACTCAGTGGGATCCTCCCACCTGGGACGGAAGTAGCGAGACCAGTCTGGACCATGAATCTGAGATGGACCTTGGTACTCCCACTTATGACGAGAATCCCTCCAAGGTTAGCTTTCTTCTCAGTGTTAAAGAAACTCGTACTATATCCACTAATTCACTGTGTTGGGGATGCTTTCTCTTTGCCTTTTTTTTTTCAAATTCCCAGAAAGCTCGAGGTTGGATGCGTACGTAACATGATTACAGCGTTTGTTCTTTCGGGGCATTTCGGTTGGCGTGCCAGTGATTACTTTCAGCTGCTTTTAACAGAGGGAAGCAAATGACACCATGACCAAGCACTTTAATGAGCTCTTCTTCGCATATTTTCACAGTCAAAGACTGTCTCTAAACTCTACCTACCACTTAAATAGATGTGCCCTAGGCTCAGAATGCCGAAAAATTGAGCGTAGAATCGTCTCATCTTGTCTTCTGCCGCCTCATTTGTTTTCCCTTCTTCACTTCTCTCCCTTCAAGGCATAATTGAAAGCATCTGGATGACCCAGTACAGTTTTTTCCCCCTCTTCTTGTTGTCTCTCGCAATGTACTTTATGGGTAAAAATAAATATAGATGGATGTTTACCCAAAGCAAATGCAACAGGGGCAGGCAGATTTTGTTCCACACCACTTGAAGCCGTGACACATGTTCTTCTTATTATAAACTACTTGACTGTACCAGCCTTGGGCTGTTTTTTTTTAAATGATCACTCCCGGCATCTCAGCTGTCCTTGTCTTCGTCACGGTGGCCGCCGAGATTGGACATCCTGCCAGGATATCCATGCTTTGTGTCAGGTGCTTTTTGATGTACCCGCTGGCATCCATGACTACAATTGGGCTCGCAGCTGCCATCTTAGATTTGGGCACAGTTGTAATCTCTGGAGATTTTAATTATAGCTGGCCTCTACAGTGCTGCTTTTTACCCTCCTTGCGGTCATAACATCTTCTATTACGACTGAGAAAAAGTCTGAAGGAAGTTTAAATTACACCTTTTAAGACCTCCACAAATTAAAAATGAACCTGAGGAGGTGCAGTGTGGTAAATGTTATGCTTTTTTTTCCCCCTCGCAGTTTTCAACCAAAACAGCTGAAGCAGACACTTCCAGTGAATTGGCCAAAAAGAGCAAAGAGTCATTCCGCAAAGAGGTGAGGATGTATTCCAATTTGCTTATTTTTATTGATACTATTATACCATCACTTCAAAAAATAATAATAATAAAACGTCTGTCTTCTTTCCCTTTACTCAGATGTCACAGTTTATTGTGCAATGTTTAAATCCTTATCGAAAACCGGACTGTAAACTCGGGCGGATCTGCAACACGGAGGATTTCAAACATCTGGCAAGAAAGGTAACATATAGCAACAACAATTGACTTTTTATGGAAAACATACTAAACCACTGGTTTTCAATGTATGGTATGCAAATTAAATACTCAAACAAGCTTTTTTAAATCCACTACAATAAATCTATCTAATACTTGCAAACTAAATATTTTTTAACAATGGTGTAATACCATTTCAACATGTTAGTCCTTTTTTCCCCAAAACATTTTGGCCTTCTGTACTCATGTATTTTAACACTAACTGGCAATTCATTTTACTCATTGGCTGTCATTGACTACAGTATCCATTTGAACCCTTTAAATTCCAAACCACTTGACAACAAATTAACCTAGAAATCTAACCTGGATGCTCCTTAAGGACAAAAAGCTCACACATTTTGAAATATAATTTGGCATAAATTCACTCCTTAAATATTTATTTTGTTTTTTTATCAAAAAGAAAATGGTAAAGCTTTATTTGTTAATAATTTAAATTTTTTTTTGCCGGCAGCTAACCCACGGCGTCATGAACAAGGAACTGAAGGCCTGCACTAACCCAGAGGACCTGGACTGCAACGAAAACGTCAAGCACAAGACCAAGGAGTACATCAAGAAATACATGCAGCGCTTTGGTGCCGTGTACAAACCCAAGGAGGACACCGAGCTCTACTGATAGCGCACATTTGCCTTCCCTCACCCGTGACCTCCCACAAGCTCTATTTATGATGTTACTATTCACGCCGAAAGAGGTCTTCAGAATCAGACGGGGGTTCCACACACAGTTTCCACGGACTGATTGAGTTTTACTAGGTTTTTTAAAATGGCTACAAATGAAGAAAAAAAAGGCAACCTTGTTTCTCTGGACTCTTTCCACGGTTGAAAATGGATCAATGGACGGCCTGCTTCATTTTCTGGTGCTGCTTTTAACTGCGCAGGTCCAAGCTTCCACTGGTCGAGACCCTCGGCAACCCAGTGTGTGGTGCTCATCCACATTTAATGTGCCACACACACTCCCCCCATCCTTACTTCCTCCTCTAACTGGATTCCAGGTGGAAGAGTGTAGCATTGCAATTTTAACTTATCAAAGTCTTTTTTTTTTAATTCAATCATAAGGACCTCTGCCTTTTTAATTCATTGGTATCATAAACCATTGCCGCATTAATTGTCGATAAATGAAATAGTTTGGGAATTGTTTAAATTAACAAGATACTTTGTAAAAGGACTATCATGTCATGGTTCTAAAGTGTAAATATGTTATATTATTACCAAATGTGTATGCAGGAGCCACAAGTGACCAGCTCGATTCTCTTCAAGACTTCTCACCCTTGCTGGCTCACGTCAACATAGGGAAGACAAATTCATTTTTGTTTTGTTTTTTTAATGTATAAAGTAATTTTCACCCTACTCGACTGTAAGTATTGTCTAAGCACATTGTCATACCGAGTGTACAAACGTTTTAAAAGATAATAAACTGTTTTCTTTTTTGTATATCCACGTAACTTTGTGAGTAAAGTTCACTCAGGTGTTGCACTCATCTCATTTTCTGAATTGCTTTATTCTCACTAGGGTTGCTGAGTGACAAACAACCATTCAAACTCACACTCAATTTAAAGTGTCTAAAGTCTAAACAGCCCAGCATGCATGACTTTGGTATACTGTTTTATAGCATCCAGTTCATAACAAGCCACCCTCTTTTTCACATTCAATATGACGGGTCAATATGGGTGTGGTTGACGCACCTGTATTAATTAATCACCTTTCAATTTCCCTTAGTTGTTTCTATATATTTGGAATCAAGACCTTCCAATAATGACAAAGTGAAGTATGACTTCGTGGCATAGAGGTTAACTCACCTGTCTCCCATGTGGGCAGGTGGGGTTCCAAATCCCGCCTGGGAAACATTTTCCCTTAGTTGTTTCTATATATTTGTAGTCAAGACCTTCCAATAATGACAAGGTTGAAGTGTGAGCCATTCGTGGCGTAGAGGTTAGCTCACCCGTCTCCCATGTGGGCAGGTAGGATTCGAATCCCAGCTGTAAAACATTTTCTCTTAGTTGTTTCTATATATTTGTAGTCAAGACCTTCCAATAATGACAAGGTTGTAGTGTGAGCGATTCGTGGCGTAGAGGTTAGCTCACCCGTCTCCCGTGTGGGCAGCGGGAGTACGAATCCCGCTGTCGTTTAACTGATCACTACACTATGTAGTTCGGTAAATGGATACATATATAGATATAGATCTCTATCTGCATATTTATATAGCAATATTTTGATTAGACGTCAGAGCAAACAAGACTGTTGATTTTTAAATCATTTACAAATCATTTATTGACTGAATAGTACAAAACAAGCACAGTTAAATGAAATATATACAAAAGGAAAAAAAACAACCTTAAGCATGTGAGTCTATCAACTAGTGTTGCACAAACACGTCTTGGAGAATGGTGGGGATAAGTGAAAACTCAAAACTGTTCATTCATTTTCTGAACCTCCTTATCCTCACTAGGGTCATGGGGGTGCTGGAGCCAACTCAAACTGTGGTAAAAATAAATACAAGAAGAATAAAAAACGAATGGAAGCTGTTTCACGTGCATGTAATCCCTTAAGTCAGCGTGATACTGAGCGGAATTTGGGGATATTTACAATCACCGCCAAGAAGCGCTTAAAGTAATGGCACTATTAAACTGCTACATACTTGATGTTTTTGAAAAATACCAACTCAAGAAGTTAAACATGACAAACAACCATGAGGACATTTTAAGTGTTTTACGTCCACACTCATCTCTTTTATACATGCATGGGAGGGTTCCAGAGAACCTGTAGAAAATTAATTACATTGTGTAGTTATGAGAGTAAATGCGTTAGAAAAAATGGTAAAATTGGCAATTTAAGTTGATGTTCTCTGCCAAAATCAAAAGAAGAAATCCATTTTCAATTAAGTTTTGCACTCCAAGTTTAGCTTTATCATTCCAACTATACTATCAACTGGATTAAGTAAATATCACGTAACGTCTTGTTAGCTGACAATAGAATGAATAACGAAACCGTTTATATTGACAATTCTCATTACAGAATCGCATACCTGTCAACCTTTGCCGATAACTGCCCTTATAAATGATTATGATTCCCCGTACAAACCCCCAAAAAACCTTGCAAACAGTTTGTAAGGTTTTTTGGGGGGTTGTACAGGGAATCAATCATTTATAAGGGCAGTTATCGGCAGAGGTTGACAGGTATGTTCAATCATAGTGTTATTGGAGCACCAAACTGTTTGATTACGAATATTTTCCGATGAAGGCACTTGTGTGGGAATCTCTTTAAAACAGACGACAGTTAGGAAGACAAAATGACCACGGCACGTCGTGTGGTCATAGTAGGTCTGGGCATGCAGGCTGGGGCGGGTACGGCATCACACCACCGAGACGCCCTGCGTGGGGCAACTGAGGGTCGAGACCACGTCGGGCCTCTCGATGCGAGCCAGCGCCGAGCAAAGCAGCCCCAGAGTGGAGCCTTCCTTCAGGGCCCAGTTAGAGAGGAGGGTGCGTGCGGGGGCTTCGCCGCGCCCAAACAGGTCCAGCTGTTCGGCCTCGTACCCCAACGCCTGGCCCAGATGTCGCCAGCCACGGCCCGCTCCTTCCTGAAGGAGGCGCTCCACTTCTTCTTGTCTCTGAGGTGGCAAGTTGATGTAGAGACGAGTGTCTTGTTTGCTGTCCCTCTTTGTGCCTGTTTGACAGAAATAAATAAAAATAAAAATACAGAATTTGAGGCTTTCTACTACATATTCATCACATTATAGGAAATTCGCTGTCAATGTCTTGATGAATACTTGATGATAACGTATGACCAATAAAAGTCCATAAATAAGCCATATTTTAGGAACACTATTTGATTTCATGTACAGATTATCACCGCTTTCTCAAATAATTCATATTTGTAATATTATTTATTAATAAATTGTTGCAAGAGAAAGTCATGAAACAAAGAACATAATTTCAATAGCTTTAAGTGATATTCAATTAGGTCATTAAATGTCATAAGTCATTTTAGTGCGTTTAATTTGTTAAGTATTTAAAAAAAACGATTTTCTAGCATTCTTTACACTTGTTTTTTTAAATATTTCATTTCAGGAGAAGTAAATTTATACAGAAATTTGAGGTTTTAAAATTTTGTGCTTGGATAATTTCCCAAATGTATTCCAAAAATTTAAATTCAAAGTTTTTTTTTTTTTTTTTAATAATTACATTTAAAACACTGGAGGTAAAATGTCTTGAATTTCTGGAGCAAGTCAAAACAGTACATAGTATTTGTCTTCAAGGCTATATGATATCATTTTTAGCAGAAACAAAATCCAGACATAACACTGCGGGAAAAAAAAGAAGTTTTGATGCTTCACTATAATTATATGCTCATTGGTGGCGTACCGCACCTTTGCTGGGTTGATTGTCTTGCAAACTCTGCGAGTCAAGGAAAACTCCACTGTCACTCTGTAGCTTTTCTCCTTCTGGAGACGCTCCCAGCTCGGCTGCTCGCGCCTTGGACAGAGCCTTCTTCTGTTTACACGATCTCCAGCTGCGACCAGTACAGGAAACAATGTCAGTAAAACTGCCAAGACTTTTCCTTAGAAACTTTCTTACGGCCATATAAGGACAGAGGCTCGAGGACAGACCATTTGTAAGCCACGTAGACGAGGAGGCCCAGGACCACCGCGGCTAGCACGGACACGTAAATCAAGATGTTGTTGCTGCTGCTGCCCTTGTCGTCCTGGGGAGTGAGTTTGGGTGTCCCTGGAGCAGAACTTCCTCCACCTGGCGTCACCTCCTCCACGCCGTTCAAGTTTGGAGAGTCGCGGGATAGAACGTGTAGTTTTTTATCTGGCGAGACAAATGCGGGTATTGTTATGTAAGTAGGTAAAAATGATAAATACAGACATTAGGAAGAAATTTAAGAGTGATACAATTAGTTCCTCATGATTTCTTGGTACAGTTCTCATCAACTTAAGATTAAGTGGCAACCAGTTCAGGTGTGTCCTGCTTCCTGCCCTTTGTCTAGCCGGGATAGTTTCAAGCACCCCCAGGAACCCTTTGAGAATAAGAGCTTCAGAAAATGAATTCCCTGATGACATTGTGCTCCTTTTGGTGGAGTTCACCTTGGTCACCAGTTGAAATTTAACACATTAATTAATTTTCTGAATCGCTAATCCTCACAGGGGTCGTGGGGGGTGCTGGAGACTATCCCAGCCAATCTGGCAACAGACAGGGGAGAACCATTCACACACATTTGGAGTTAAATAAATGCAATTTAAAGTGTTCAACTAGCCTACCCAACATGTTTTTGGGTTGTAGAAGGAATCAAGAGTGCCCAAAGATAACCCACGCAAGCCAGGGGAGAACATGCAAAAGGACCAACCTGGAAATGAACCTTTGACCTGAAAACTGTGAGCCCGACACGCCAACCAATTATGTTTCAAATTATATTTTTGTTTGACAATAGCATACATGGCTTAAAAATAAATTGTTTGTTTATTCCAAAATATTCTGCACAATGGCGCCAGAAGTCAAATTTACTGAAATCAAAAGACATTATTGTCCGTATTCTTGTGCCCTGCGATTGGCTGCCCCAAACCGAGTCTTAGTGTCCCCCCGCTAGGTGCCCATAATTAACTGCGACAGGCTACAGCACCACCTGCGAACCTTGTGACGATAAGTAGTTCGGAAAATGAATGGATGAATGAATTAAAAAGAAAATACATTGTACATTGACATGTATTTTTTCTGAATGTGTGATTAAAATGATAAATATTTCCTATTAACAAAACAGATGACATGTGCAATAAAACCTGACCACATCTAAAAATCACCATTTTGTTCATCTCCAAGCAAAAATAAATACAATGTTTTTTTTTGTGGTGCTTAATGTCCCAAACAAAGAGCCAAATGCTTAGCCGGCCACCAATTGATAAGATCAGTCGGTGCCGGTTGAGCTCCCCTAAGGTTTTCAAACCTTTCATTTGTTTTTCAAGCTCTGTCTCCCTCCTGTGGTTTGACTATTTTGGGCTCAAATGCCGCCAGCTACCGTGGTGACCCCTCACAGGTCAAAGAGTCACAACTTGTGTACAGATGAGCCAATCCAGATCGTTTGAAAGCCCGAAGACGAAACGGTGGCCTCGGCCCCATTTGGCCTTTTGAGCGTTTAACCTCCCAGCACTTAACTGGCTCTCATTTCTTAACCGCTGCTACATCCTGGTTGGGAAGTTTTGCAGTTCTGGTGAGTTGTGGACTCAGATGTTGACCACATGTCTGTGTTTTTCATCGGAAGCCCTCCCACTACTTTTAGCTTCTTTTTATGTCATGGAGACCGACCGACACTCCTTCAGAGTAGACAAAACTGCCGTTTTAGCTGTTCTTTTCACATAAAATCGGGGTATTGGCTTTTTTAAAAAGGGAATCTATCGTCATTTATGATTGAAAATGGTCGTTACCATTCTGTTAAAGTAAAAGGAAGTGAGAATGGGGGTAAAAAATAATTGTCTTGCAGAAGAACAGATTATACCAGATTTGTTAAGGAAATGACGATTGTGCATTGTAACTACTGGTCTCAAACATAAGGCCTGTGAATCAAATTGGCCCATTATATCCTTTTGCGTGGCCCAAAAAATGTAATTATGTGTATCCAATTTATTTTGCTTGTTGTCAAATTTAAACAAACTTGTCAGTCCTCAGCGAAAGATTAAGCCATTTAAAACGTTTTTTTAAGAATTAAAAATAAATAAATGATTATTTTTTTATTAGAAAACTACTACCTCTAGTTAGTTGGGATAGGCTCCAACACCCCCCTTTTTAAAAGGGCTTTCGGTTTAATTCAGGGGTAGGGAACCTATGGCTCGGGAGCCATATGTGGCTCTTTTGATGGGTGTATATGGCTCTCTGCCTTCTTAAATCATTATTTTTCTTCATTAGACTCTTTTACATGCATACTCTCATTGATACTCATTGATTAGCAACAGTGAAATAATGTTCTCAAAAGAATTCAGACTTTTTTTTTACTTTCAAAGTGGTGAAATGAATAATAAATGCTCACATTTTCATGTATTTTTACTTTTAAATTCTGAGTATGGCTCTCTAGGAATAATATTTGAAAATATGAATTGTTTATGGCTCTCTTTGTCAAATAGAATAGTTGATGTATAGACTGTAGACTGTATTCATCCAGCTCTAGTTGCCCACCCAAAGAAAACCAAAATGATGTCCAACGAGTTTGACACCCTTGCTTTTCACAATCACGGCCAACTATAGCGGGATGCTTATTTTTCATACTATGCTGCCCACCTTATATTTCCCAGGCAACTTACCCATGCAGAGTGTGTCCGAGTTGGGCATACAGGGTCTGATCTCCACCTCGCCATCCGTGCACTGGGTGCAAAACTGGCATGCTTTGGCGTGAGAGTACTCTTCAGTGAAGCTTCCCGCAACGCAGACCTGGCACAGCGTATCCCCTTTGGGGCCGCATTCGCGCACCACCCCTTCGCCACGCTTGCATTTGGAACAAGGCGTGCACAGGCCGTAGGTCCGGAAGTAGAAGTAGCCAATGTCGCATTCGCATTGGGCGTCTTCGGTGGCGAAGCACGCGGCCAAGGTGGGGACGCCGTTTGGGCACTGCGAGCATGGGAGGCAACGGCCCAGGTCTGCAGAGGCTGAGAAAGTTCCTGGAAGGAAGGTTACACCCGGGAGATAAGACTGATGTGTGCCACTAGCACAGACAAGGACAACACATTAGACTGGTCTTCTGTATCCAGATTTGAAAATATAGTGGTACCTCGAGATACGAGCTTAATTTGTTCCGGGACTGAGCTTGTATGTCAATTTAATCGAAACTCAAATGAACGTTTCCCATAGGAATGAACTAAAAACTTTTTGCATGGCAACGCGCTGGTAACATAACATTAACAGATTTAAATGAACTTGGATTACGATGTGGACACTCAAAAATAAATTTAATCTAACCTTGCACTAAACTTAATTCTAATTTAGTTTTAAATTTTGATACCTTTTTTCTCCCGGGTTGGCTTAATTTGCCCCGCCTCCAACCCTGACTTTCAGATGCAACCTATTGAAGGTTGTTTGCTTTTGTCTTCCCTTCAAAATATTCCCAAAATGATGCACACAAATGTCCTCACAATAAGATAACGCAAGACCACTTGCCAACAAGAAGTAGTACATAAGCCATTCACACTGACTAATGGGAAAAAAAACACATGCAACAGTGCCCAAGTATCTCAAATTGCTCATATGTTGAGGTACCACTGTAATTGCTTACCCTTTGGGCACGGTGTGCATTTGGTATCTTCTTTTCCGCACTCCACCAACACTCCAAAGCCCGCGGGACACACAGAACAACATTGGCCTGATTCAGTGAACTTCCCACTGGGGCAAGCGTCATCACCAAAGGCGCTCTAGTAAAAAAAAAAAGAAGAAGAAGAAGAAGAAGTATCATGGTTAACAAAGTTTAGATTTGCACTGTTTTGCTAATGTTTTTTTTCAACCTTTGGTATTTCTTCAAAAAAAATCCCTTCTGTCAGCAAGGATAGGGAATCTGGATTTAGGGTGACATTTTAAGCTCAAGTTAAAGCTTTAAAGGGCGCTCTCTCGCGAGTCACTGACAAACATCAAAATGGATTACATGTCCACAGGCTTCAATGGCAACCAATGATTTAAATGCATTCAGATTCACAAGAGTTACGAGCCTATCACAGCCAATCGCAGGGGACAAGACGTTGGCTTGGATCGGCTGCAGCACCCTCTGCCACCCTTGTGAAGATCAGCGACATGAAAATATATGAATGAATGAATTAAAGATGGTGTCCACATACATGGACCAAACTATTTGGCTCCAGTAGGCCACACTTGACCTAAAATAGGATGTTCATGTAGTTGGACATCAGGTCTTTATGGGGTCAAGATGTTTTTGAAGTGGTCAACTTTTCAAAAGTTGCTGACTATAGTTTGTCCTTCAGAAAAAAACCAATGACTCTATCCCACAATTAGAGCAATTATTATAAGTTTTTTTTAAATGAATAGCAAATATTGTATTTTTTTACATTATTTTCTGACAAATTGTATGCAAATCTTGATAAAATGTTATTAAAAACTACATTAATTCAATTATAATAAATACAAACAGAAATACACGCTGGCTACGGCCCAAAGTAACACTAAAGTTGCTTTTTCCCCACATATTATACATCTGATTCATTTAAACTGGTAAGAATGGCTGTAAATGTTCATGATTCATTGCCATTGGCGGTGCTAGACGTCCAAATCCTTCTGACTAAGAGGGCGGGTTAAATAAGCAGACGTACTTTGTGTATTTTCACTCTTTTTATAAGCTTTACTTCTGAAATCTTTAATTAATTTGCCAATATAAGAAAAATCTATCAGTGGGTGACAGGAAAGGGGTCTTTCTACTTGGTTTTAATCTACCCATCTGCCACAGTTTTGGCCCCCTTAAAAGTGCTGGGAGCCCTTATCTACAAGTGGGTAATGGAGAGCCCAGTGTGAGTTATGACATGGGGGATAGATCAGACATTCCTAACAGATTGTGCAGCGGGGTTTGGCGCCTGACAGCGCAGGCTGGCTTTAATCAGATGGCTTTGGAGCGCTGGAGGAAAAAGACGGGCTGAGAAGGGGGGAAAAAAAGGGAGGGAAAAAGAGCCTTGACACCTCCGGCTCATTGCAACTAAAATGACAATGGTGGGACTTTGCCTTATTTCTCTTAAGAAAGACGGGGGGAGGCATATGAAGGGGACACTTCCAGCCTCGGGCCGGGGTGTCGCTTGCACGCGGGTAACCCAGCATGCGAGCGTCTGTCTGGGGGAGAACGAGACCTTTGAAGTCCACCAAAGCCCTGCAGGTGTGTGTGGATGAAACTCCCTAGTTTGCTACTCCCCTTTCTCCAAGTATCTTAAACATGCACGCACTGAAAGGCAGTTTGGCCCGTGGTGGGCCCGAGGGGGGCCGACCAGAGCAAACAGATGTCTAACGACCAACCTAAAAGGGGAGAGACGAAACGGCCAAACAGGCCGCTGATATCTTTGTCTCTGAAGTCTGAAAAAACGACGTCAACGACGTGCGTGGACCTGCACCGCCTCCAACGCCAAAGCCCCCTTTTCAAGGCTGATCTGACTGGAGAAAGCGTTTAAATCGGGGGGCTCGCTTGAATCCAAAAACAACACCGGTGCGGGCTTTTCAGACGAGTCGGATGATATCCGAGCGCCGGCCACAAAACCCAGATCAGCCGTATTAGGGAACGGGGGTGGCGGCATCCGGCGTCAACCAGTGAGATGTTTGGATTTGCCAGAGTGCGTTTGAAGAACAGAGCACGGATTGAAGCCTTTTCAGATCTAAATTTTGACAGCTATTTGCAAAAGGCGGACCTGTTTTGGGATTTTGACATGTTTTAAGTTGTCAAAGTGAGGTCGCAAGGACGTGGGATGGAATATAGAGTCCATCCAAAGTGGGATATAAGTCATCTGTGCAGCAGACTGGTGATGACTAAGCGATTATCCACTTCTTGAATGGAATGGCGGCTAAAGTTTACCAGCAGGATTTTTTTTTCCAGCTATGGTATGAGCTAAGATTTGCTCATGTGCCCATTAGAAACATGAGGTGGCTTATTCAGCAACATGTGAAATGATAAATTGTGACAATTTAAAGAAGTAAAATGATGTTTGACTGACTGATGCATAAGCTATTACCCACTTTACATACATTTAATGGTGGCTCATGTTTACCAGCAAGATTTTCCATCCATGGCATGCATGAGCATGAAATTGAGTCTTCTGCGCATGATACATACATGACGGGCTTGTTTAGCATTAATTTCTAAAATATGTCCATTTGAGGATAAATACATACAAAAATGTTGATGTTTTTCTTGTTTTTAGAACATTACATATACACTTTTGTGGCATTCCTATTCATTTCAATTGGAAGAAGATTGAAGTAAAAAAAATAATGTAATACGTACTTCATTTTAAAAAGATTATTTGTTCAGTGGCAATGCTTTTAAAATACTTCAATCTTCTTCCAATTGAAATGAATAGGAATGCCACAAAAGTATAAATGTAATGTTCTAAAAACAAGAAAAACATCAACATTTTTGTACGTATTTATCTTCAAATGGTCATATTTTAGAAATTAATGCTAAAATATGTTTTCTAAAATATGACCATTTGAGGATAAATGCGTACAAAAATGTTGATGTTTTTCTTGTTTTTAGAACATTACATATACACTTTTGTGGCATTCCTATTCATTTCAATTGGAAGAATATTGAAGTATTTTAAAAGCATTGCCACTGAACAAATAATCTTTTTAAAATGAAGTATTACATTATTTTTTTGGATTATTTAAAGTTTGGTCCTTAGCAGGGAGATGCAATAAACAAATCAAAGGCTTCTTTTGTGCACATTTTGCATCCGCGGTGAGCACTCGCATGCAAAATTTTGACCACAAACAAACTGACTGAACGACAAAAGTAATTTAAAAAAAACATGGCTACTAATCTGTTTAAATGAATTACATCATAGAAACGCAACCAATCATCAGTCAAGTAACTCTTGCCTTCACCCTCTTCATTCGTCAGATTAAAGTTTCATATGTCTTTTTCAAGTATTCATTATTTCCCTTTCCATTCTTAATTCTAAAAAAAAAATGGACGCTTTAGCTCTTCCGGGATCCAAACCACCTATTAAATCACATTTAAAACAAATCTGTTCCACAGTTGACTGGTTTCTATTACCAATTCTACTTCACTGCATTTATTATGTTGGGCTTTGGAGAATAAAGATTAACATCAAGCACAGAACTGCTAATAAATGTCCTGCTGTGACTTTGTATTCACATTTCAAGGAGGCTTTAAGTGGCTGAGCATGCAACTCAAACACAACGACGCTTATCTACTGCCTTTAGGTCAAGAAAGTCGGAGTTGGGAAAGAAGCAAATGGGGCTGCCTTTGCTATAGGTGTCTTAAGAAGTTGCAATTTGAAGGGTTTCCCCACTGGGAATAGGCGGACCACCGAGGAGAAGAGGCTCTTACAATGTGGGGGCTTCTCTCTACTGCGCGGCTGCCGGATTCACTCAGTCAACACACACACACATGCATTGACACACATGGTGGCGCACACACACACTTGAGCCAAGCTTACTGAAACATTTTCTGTGTGCTTTGAAGTGAGTCAAAGCTCTCTTTTTTAAGCACACGTGATTTCTGCAGTTAATCTAATCTGCGTGAAAATAAACACACAAAAGGATGCACTCTCTCTTCCTTCCACGTGACCCGTGAGCTACACCATCACGCCACGGCGACAACAAGACAGGCCTCTTTTTAGCACAGACAGCATGACCAGGTTTAGAAAGGAGGTGATTGGCAGAGTTTCCAAAGTTGTAGATCCCCCCCCCCCCATCCCCTCAAGCCTCATTCATGCTGATCACTATCATTAGTGTATACAGAGCGCATGAGGGACAAATTAGAGGATGCTTTTTTTTTTGCACATCATTGGAAAAATATAGTAGTTATATCCATGAATCTTACAATCATTCCCTACCCCGTCAGGGACTTGTGCTTAATGTAAATGTTGTGGTAACATTAAATCTAAACGGAATAACCCCCAAACACACACACACACGCTTTATAAGGGCCGCAAGCAGGGATAAAATAATGATAATTGTTCCACTCCGGATATCCATACCCCAGCGATGCTGGGAGTGAGCCCACTTTTTCACACTGAGATGCCAAAGTTACAATAAGTGGACTCTATTAGTAAAGGCCATTTACACCTTGTTGTTTGTAATTGAGAGCGGATTTGGAGTTTGTTTCCATGACTACAGAGCGGGATGGTGAAATGGGCTCATTCCACCAGGACAGTCCAACCTTATACATCAAGTACCACCAAAATTGCGAGTCTACCATCTTTTTATGTTATTAATTTACTGCACCTCTCAGATTTATGAAAACATGCTTGCCATTGGACTTAACAACACTCAACAGTGCATTTATACAGGCATTCATTCATTTCCTGAGCCGCTTATCCTCACATGGGTCACGGGGTGCTGGAGCCTATCCCAACAGGCATCAGGTCACAACCATTTACGCTTACACTAATATCTAGGGGAAATTTAGAGTGTTCAACCATTCTACCATGCCTGTTTTGGGGATGTGGGAGGGGGAAAAAACAGAGTACCCGGAGAAAACCCACACAAGCCCACAGTGGATGTAGGTTTTTGTTCCAAATGATTCAGCACACAGTTTACCAGCGAATATTTTTCCCTGAAACAACCAGCACCTCAAATGATCACACTTTTAAGAAACCAGATTAGTAAAAAAAAATATATGGAATGAAAACCCGCACCGTTGAGGACCGCTTTGGACACCCATGTCCAAAATAGACTTGAAACCTGGGGAGTTTTAAGTGGACATTTATGTGATTGATGGAATTTGTAATGCACTGTTAAATTGATTTCACGATTTTTTAGGCATCTGACAATTATGAGAAATGAGGGGGTTAAAGGGAAAATGTTTGTTTGTCCATTAAGGGGAAAAAACACTAATGGCAACAAAGATCCCTGCAAAAAAAGGGAAAAGGGGAAAAAAAAGAAAAAAGATTTCCAGTATGTAAACTCCCCAGCAGGCTGTAAGTGGCATGACAGGAAGTGTGCCACAAAGCACTGAAAGCCTGATAAACTAACTTTATGGAGTTGACAAATATAATCACTCCACAAAATAAGCACACACAAAAACAGCAATAAATACATTTTTTGTTTTGATTAAAAACTAATAATACAGTATTAAGAAAAATGTGCGTCAAAAGGCTCAATTTTATAAAACAAAAACAAAAAAAGAAGCTGTTCTTACTTTGAGGAGAATAAACCCGAAGATGAGAAGTAGTGCCATCCTTCCCGACTTTTCGTATGATGAACGATGGGGTGGCGAGTCAAAGCCAGCAGACTTTCATCCAAAAATGTGTCGTCAAAAAGTTTTGCTTGGTAAAAGCCAATCCGTCGCTCATAGTCCAAAACTCATTTTGTCCTGAAAAAAGACATTGCTGCGTTCAACGTCCCTGGGTCATATCTGTATCGTCCGTTTGGCCGGTTGGCACAAAGTTTCTTTTGTTTAAGCGCACAGGATGCGGCTGCCGAGCGATATGTGTGCTCTTTTGCTGATTCTCCACAGCAAAAGTGAGGCATGCAGCTGTACACTCTGCTAAAACATTTTTCTCCTCCCATGCCCTCGGACCTGAGACGGGCCTCCTGATTGGGTGCATCCATTCATGGGCGTGATCCCTTCTATGGTTGCCAGCTACAGTTACATGACCCATTTTTCATCATTTTATTTGTGAGCCCCGACTTTATTATTAATGACAGGGGGAAAAATCACAATGAAAAAAGTGCTACAATAAAGTTTGGCCACCCCTGAAAATGTTTACTAATTCAATGTATCAAGATTTAGGTGTTTGAATCAGCAACATTATTTTTATATATATAAAAAGACAATGCAGTTGGTTGACATCCAGTTCAGGGGAGAGACCACCTATTTTCATTCATTTATTTTCTGTACCACTTATCCTCACATAGGTCGTGGGGGTGTTGGAGCCTATCCCAGCCTACTACAGGCACCAGGTGGGGGACACCCTGAATTGGCGGCCAGCCAATCACAGCGCACAAGGAGTTTTAGACTGTTCAGCCTGCATGTTTTTGGGATGTGGGAGGAAAACTGGAGAACCCATAGAAAAGCCACACTAGCCCAGGGAGAACATGCAAAGTCCACATGGGAAGATCCAGACCTGGGATTGAATCCTCATTCCAGGAATTGCGAGGCAGACGGAGTAATCACTCGTCCAATGAGCCACATCTTTTTTTACATCCTATTTTCATGTGAAAATGTTCGTATCAACCAATGATTTAAAGCTTACTATTTTCATAATTAATACATGATGTGGTATGGTTTGGACCATTAGTTGTTGTGATGAAGGAACAGTTGATGATTTAAAGCAGAGCATATCGTGCATCAACGACAACAATGTCCTTCCAATTTCTGCAGTTTTAAGTCTGACAGCTGTGCTCACTTATTTTTTGCGTGTGCAAAATCTCAAACTAATCCCCCTAAAAAGAAAACTATGCTGCCAACTATGCTAACATGTGTCTAATTACCTAAAATGTTAAGTTTGGAGCTAACTAATAAATATTTTTGGTCCTCACTTGGGTCGCGGGGGGTGCTGGAGCCTACCTCAGCTGACTTCGGGCCAGAGGCGGGGGACAACTTGAATTGGTGGTCAGTCAATTAGAGGGCACAAGGAGACAAACAACCATCCAGGCTCACACTCATACCTAGGGGCAATTTTAGAGTGTCCAATCAGCCTAACATGCATGACAACTTGACATTTCTATTAAAATAATTGCATTGAAATTTCATATTCCTCCCTTTTTCTTCTATTTTAAATACAAAAGAATGAATTTTGGTATAAAAGCAGCTTTTTTTATTTTCTTTATTTTTTTTATTTTATACCAATACTTTATATATATATATATATATATATATATATATATATATATATATATATATATATATATATATATATATATATATATATATATATATATATATATATATATATATATATATATATATATATATATATATATATATATATATATATATATATATATATATATATATATATATATATATATATATATATATATATATATATATATATATATATATATATATATATATATATATATATATATATATAGATATAGATATAGATATAGATATAGATATAGATATAGATATAGATATAGATATAGATATAGATATAGATATAGATATAGATAGATATAGATATAGATATAGATATAGATATAGATATAGATATATATATATATATATATATATATATATATATATATATATATATATATATATATATATATATATATATATATATATATATATATATATATATATATATATATATATATATATATATATATATATATATATATATATATATATATATATATATATATATATATATATATATATATATATATATATATATATATATATATATATATATATATATATATATATATATATATATATATATATATATATATATATATATATATATATATATATATATATATATATATATATATATATATATATATATATATATATATATATATATATATATATATATATATATATATATATATATATATATATATATATATATATATATATATATATGACATCCTATCATATTACAAATCTAATCCAATACAATCAGAGGAAATGGAAGCATTCATTTCATTTTTGGTTTCCTAAATGTGACTTATTTGTGACATGATGCTGCCCCCCGTAAAAGTGGGCCTCCTTGAACATCATCAAAGTCGATGCCTGTTGTTATCAGCGACAAAAGCGAGTCCCCCAATCAAACAGGGTCCCCCCCCCCCTCCCTCCACAAGATGTCCATGTTTGATCTTTGCAATTGAAAAGATTAGCCGACAAACACAAGCTCAATGACACACCTTGTAAAGTGAAGTGAACGCATGGCAGGGGTGGGGGGTGTAGAGACTGAATTGGGGGTGACGACTCAGACATCAGAGGCAAACAAATGGGGGAAGCATTCTGACACAATACTATACTTGCACTTCAAAGCGGTAAGCCGGGAGAAGACGTCGTCACTGATAAAGTTTGGGGGTCACCTCCCGGAGCTCCATTTTAGCTCCCTCGTTTTTTTCAAGGAATAAAGAACTTATTTACACAGTAGAAAATGACCTTTTTTTGCATAGTTATATAGTTCACATACATTGATTGTTAAGACAAAAAATATAAAAATATTTCAAACAGTGTTTATACCCTTCAGGGCCAAAACCAGATGGATGTAAAATCAATAACATATTTTAAGATCTATTTTCATTAATCAAGGACATTTGCAAATACCTTTCCACAAAATAACAACCCATTGAAATCATTTATGCTTCAGACTAACAAAAAGCACAAAAAGGAGAAGGAATCCTTTCTAAACTGAGTTTTTGCAGGACATGACCAGCACCAGAATTTTAGCATTTCACAGCGTGGCCTCAGGACCGGAGGGGCCGAGTCTATGGGGGGGCCGGTCGGGACTCGGAGACGCTGCGGGTGAGTAGCCGCAAGGTGTCGAACCCTCCCACCATTGTCAAAAGCTACATCAGAGTGACTATGTCCCTCTTCACCCTCCAATTCTACTTCCCTTATTCACTTTTTTTTCTGGCTTGTATTTGACTAGGGGTAGTGGGCAAGTCTTTTTTTTCTTTTTTATCACCATCCTCCCCCCAGTCCACAACCCCGCTCAATTGTACCCGGGAGGTGTTTACAGGAGGCCGACAGGATGTTGGAGATCAAAGTGTCCTCCTGAAGTAAAACGTGATGTTGCTCACTAGTGACCTTTTCAACTACAGCGGGGCCTGACATCGCAGACGCATGCAAGACCCAGATTATGGCCACTTCCTCTCTTCACACGAGAATAACCTCCTTCTTCATTCTTTTTCTCTTGTGATAAGGAAAGAGGGAAGGATTTTGCTTAGGATGCGGCCTTAAAACGGAGTCTGGGAACAGAATAGCAGGCAGTTTTAGGATTTTAAGATTAAAACAATGTTAGGACTCATTCCAGAATCGGAGGACATTTTGGCTTCGAAATAATCAAAAAAACTAAGATATCACTAAGACATCATATTTTGATATATTTACTTTATTTGGTAAATTCACAGTAAAGGGGGAAAATGGGAAGCACTAGCAATAAAATGATTTACAAATAATTATAATTATAATAATTTTGGGGGCTGGTATCAATGATTTAAATAGTAATGAATAAGAAATCAAACCAATAATAATTTAAAAAAAAGAAATTTATTTGAGATTCAATTCAATCAGTGGGAGGCTTTGGACAAGTGAAAAAAATGCTAAACTGGCCTTCTATTTTTCAACTTTATGCTGACGGAGATTCAATAAAAAGTCATTATCATACAGTATCGTCAAATGTATTTTCAAGAGTCACAAGAAAAACACAATACATCCGTTGGGTAATATAAACTGTGTTCTTAACTAATAAAGGCAGTGCTGGACCAAAGGAAGCATTAACTTAAAAATCACACAACACCAGAAACATTATTTACACAGTGCATTTAGTACAGTAAACCTAGCAGGAACCCGGAGTATGAATGCATAGCAATTTGAAATATTACATTCCAAGCACAATATTCAAAGAGAAAACTGCATACATAAAAAACTATATATGCAACAATAAGCCTTTTTTTAAACAAAGTGAATAATTATCCACTATAATCTTCTCAGAGCTCTTAAAAATGCTTTTTGACTGTTTTTTTTTTCTTACATTGACCCAAACACTTTGTCATGACGCTGCATAACAACGACTGAGTCTTAACCGCAGCAGAAAAATTCCTCTGAAGCTCTCATTTGGGTTTCAGATGTTTTCCAAAGAGTGCAATAGCAGCCAACACTTGACCTCACGTCATTAAAACCATCGTTTGAACGTCTGTGTGTGTTAAAAGTGTGTGTTTGTGAGTGTTCAAACAAGAGGCATATGGTGAGCTCGGATAAGAGTTTGCAATCAATGTTTGCACGTTATTAAAAAAGGCACATTTTAGGGTGAATGTAGGAAATCGCAACGTGAAAACAAAACCTTAATGCTTTTGTGTGAATTTTCAGGAAGAACCTAAAATGCACTATAACATTTACAAGTGAACTTAATTTGGCGTATTATAGAGCACAGGTGTCAAAGTGGCGGCCCGGGGGCCAAATCTGGCCCGCCGCGTCATTTTGTGCGGCCCAAGAAAGTAAACCATGAGTACCGACTTTCTGTTTTATGATATAATTCAAATCATTATAGATGTATACATTACGTTCCCTGATTTCCCCCCTTTTTAAAATCAATAATTGCAATTTTTATCAATTTTTTTTCTTTTGTGTTTTTAGTTCAAAAAGCATTTTGTAAAATTTAAAAATAAACATACAAATATTTCTCATTTTCCATTAAAAATACAAAAAAATGTTTCCATTTGAAATAAAAACATGATTAAGAGACGTTTTCCATTACTTAGAAAAAAAGAGCTCAAATAACCATTGTTTTAGAACTATAAAAATGACTAATTAGGGCTTTTGGATCCAATTCTTTTAACACAATAAAAATAAAATATAAAATCTAAGTATTAGATCTAAAATGGCCCGTCCCAAATGATATGGCGTTGACGTTAATGCGGCCCGCGAACCAAGTTTGACACCCTTGCTATAAAGTAACCAAAAAGAAAATAACTCTAATTAGGTCCAGCCAAAGAAGTTCCAATGCATTTTAGGCTCATGCTTAAATATCAACATAAGAATGAGCAACATTTAGGGAGATTTTAAAAAATATATATAGTTATGTCATAGGCCACATTGTGCTGGACAGCAGCTACTCTCCTATAATGGATATAACATCAATGACATAGAGTGAATATCATTTTATTACCTTCTTGACCATTAAAGTACTAAAATGTAACAGCATAAAAGTTTTTAAGACATCGTGGTTACTTGTTAGGGCACTGTGGTGGACATCAATGTTATTCAGCTATGTTGCATAAGGCAGTTCTGAACAACTTTTCAAGTTTGCAGGAGTTTTAACCCTTTACAGGACAAATTAAAATATTCTCATATATAACATTTTGTCATATGTGGATGCTAGGGCACAGATATAATCAAATCTTTATATAATAATGAGTAAATACAAATATAAATGAATAAATTGCTCATGAAAAATGAACAAAAACAGAAATACAGTCCAGTTTTAATCCCTAGTATCACTCTATGAAGTATTTTTGTTGAAATTTCATAGTATTTATTGCCTGCCCTTGACAATGTTAGTCCAATCCATTCAAACTGAGAGGACTGACTGTGAATGCTTCATATTTCAGTGCAAATAAACGTTAAACGCCCTCAATGGCAGCCAACCGGTTAAACGAGTGCCCTATAACTGGTTAAGTTGGCACAGAAATTGGAAAAAGTGGTGCTTACATGTTTATGTGTGCAAGTGTGATTCCTGAAATGTGTGTGTGTGTGCAGTCTGACAGCAGTTTTCAAGCTGAAACGCCAAGCTTTTCAACCTCTTCAAAACAAGGCCACTCTTTGGAATGATGCTGATTAAAACCAGGGGGTAGGTCGTCCACAATCAAATATAAAAGTCTTCCCAGATAGAAAACAAAAAACAAAACAAAAAGTGCTGAGTGTTGAGTTGCTCTCAGAAGTTCCCAGGCTTGTAAAAAGAAAGCCAAAAAAATCAACGCGTGGGTGTGTCACGCACCTCCGCTCTCCGGGGCTCTCAGCGACGGGGTTGTATTCTGTCTCGCCAGCGGACACCAGAGAGATGCGGCGCGTGGACCCCCACAGGCGACGAGAGAACTGTCCCGAGCGAACCTGACAGTAGGGTAGAAAGGACATAGTTGTACGCTTTGCCCCAGTATTGCCACACCCGTTTTCTGCTTGAAATTACCCTTTTCATTTGGTTATGAATAGTATTATTATGGCTCGCTGAGCAACACGTGACAAGTATTCTCACCTCTTCAGGCTTTCCTGACCCCACCACTATTAACTTCCCATCTTCCAGGCCCACCAGGATGTGGCTGCTCTCCTTGGTGACAAATACGCTCCTCACAGGGACTTTCAAGGCCAATGGAGGGATTGCAGCGTCCAGGCTGGCAAAAGACAATCATTTGAGTATAAATCTTTTAGAAAACCTTAGGACGAACCATGTGGAAAGACAGACAGAAATCAGTACTCAAATGTCAAACTACGAGAATGCCAGCAAATATGACGTGTCATCAGTATGATTGTCATTTCTCATACATTATTCTGAACTGGTTATCCTCACAAGGGTCACAGGGGTGCTGAAGCCTATCCCAGCTTTTTGCAGGCAGGACATCCTGAACTGGTTGTAAGCCAATCAAAATAGACCAATCAAAACAACCATTACTGCGCACCTACGGACAATTTGGAGGGTTCAATCATTAGACCATGAATGTTTTTTGGGATGCGAGAGGAAGCCGATTTACCTGGAGAAAACCCAAAAAGGCATGGGGAGAACATACAAACTCCACATAGGAAATCTAGAGCTCCGAAATTAAACTGTGGATCTAAAAATTGTGAGTGAGCATGCTAACCACACTACCATCCATCAAAAAGAAAATGTGGGTGTCAAAAATGTAAACTATACAGTATGAGAGTTGATGGTTTTGGTAAAAGAAAACATCACAGTATGCATAATGTTTGAACAAAAAAAAAGGCCATCTCAAAATAAAAATCTTAAAATGGTTAACCTCCATTCCAAGGAGGAGTCAACTTTGTTCATACTTTCCATAGCCAAAACAGTTGAGGGTATTTAACCTTGTCCTAAGCGGCATTGCTGATATCTGAATCTTAAATCCACTTTATTTATAAAGCACTAAAAAGCTGCTGAATAAAAACATAGGTTAAAACGTTAAAATAAAAAATAACAGTGTTGTCATGAGGATTATTGTTATCTACCTGCACAGGTGGCGGATATGAAGTCTGCCCTGCATGGTACCTAGAATGATGTATTCAGACACCAGGTGGAGGGCACACACTTGTTCTTCTATGGTGAAGGAAGACAACAGGCAGCCATTGACCGAGTAAACGTGGATGGAGTCCTTGCCAAGTAAAAAAAATGAACATACTTTTAAAAAGTGCCTTAAACTTGATTATTATTGAAATTATCATCTGTCTGTCTTTTCCACGTACCTTCATACTCTTGGATCGTTCCCCCCGTGACGTCTGCACCACAATGTGACCCTCCAAGCTCACCTGGAGTTTGGTGATGTGGGAAGGCTCACCTGGAGGCCTCAATGTCCTCAGGTACTGACCCCGTCTGACTGTGTACACAATTACCGTCCCATCCTACATGGTGGAATGCAAAAGCTAAATTATAGTCTTTAAGATCTAAACAAAAGACAAAATATATGTACCATCTGCCTGCCACCTGTTTTTTAACAATTCTATCACAGTTGTAAAATGTTAGATACATTAAAAAAACAACTAAGCAACATGTCTCATTAGCATATTACATTGGGTACAATTAAAAACCTAAAAAAAAATAGATTTTAGATTTATTTTCTTTCCACAGCCGAGCTACTGACTATGTGTTTGTGACTTAGTTGCACTTTTTTTATTTACCATATCTTTGTAACAATATTAAACATTGCACCAATGACTGAGGCAACATTATATATTGATGTATAACATATGGGGATATGTTAAGTATGTTATTTTACATATTTTTGGATAAAATGATGCTCTATAGTCCAAGAATAGCGAGTGCTTTAGAGCAAATTGCAGAATGAAGTTGTGCGTGCGTGGCCACTATTTGCTTAATTGGTATCTTTCAGTCAAAACAGGCACCAATAAGTCCGCAAATAATCACTTCTGATACATAAAAATGATAAGGCTACAAGAGTGAATAGTTACTGGTCCATTCTAGTAAGTTTCAAGACAAAAAAATAAAGTTAGTTTGCCTAAGAAGAATACAATGACTACTCTCCGAGTTACATATAAAACCAGTATTTAAATAACCGTCTTTTTAGCAACTATTTACAGACCTTTGAACCTGAGACAGCCATGTCCAGTTCTGTGCTGATAGCCACACAGGTGACTTCTTGATCATGTCCACATAGGACCTGGACGGGCCGAGGAGACAGCGTGCTAGAAAAGCCGCCCTAGAAGGAAAAGGACGCTAAGAAATGAACTCCCCCGGATGCATTAAATGACTGACCATGTTTTTTATTACCTGCTGTAGAACCTGCCACACTATACAGGACGTGTCCTTTGAGCCAGAGATGAGGTAGATGCCACATAGATCCAAAGCTAAGCACGTGACAATATCTTTGGGGTAAACATAAACAATTCAAATTACTTTTTAACAAAGCTATTGAAGCATTATTAATATTATATTTTGTGGGATCCATCCCATTATATGTTTTTGTGTGGCTTATAACAGTAAATCATACACACCGATGTCATGTTTCTCGTTAAAATGACAACATTTCAGAATGTGGTAACTTTCTAATACATTTTGACCACCATTATTGTTTAACAATCTCTTTTAAAAGTGAATTAAAAAAAATCTTACATTTTTTTTACTAGATTGTAACCTCAAACCTAAGTATCAGGTGATCAGATTGGCTCTAAATGGGGGCATTTTTTTACACTAGAACTTGACATTTTGCAGCAAATTTTTACATGTAGGGTTTTTTTGCATGTATGTGACCAGTAATTTAGCAGATTTTAACATTTTAAAAATGTATTCTTCATTTTTCACTGACAAGACCACCACAATAATGTACGAATAATGTGAATATTTGAATTGTACGTCTATAATATTTCTACCTGCAACAGTAAAATTTCAGGATAGGTGTTGTCGTAACCCTCTAATGTAAAAGAAAATCGATCGTGGTGTGTTACAAAGATAACTTTGACACCCGTTACTAAAAGGTTCTGTTAAAACACATCAGTATGATTCCTGTTTTAACACAACATAATTTTTAAAACATTTCTGGAGCAGATTTCCGTAATCATGCATGTGCTGATTGTGTATATACAGTACATCAGCTTACCAATATGCCGACAGATTCTGCCCACGAGCTTGCCTTTGCCCAACTGGGTGACCCGCAGACTGCAGTCCCAGTGTCCTCCACTAAAGAGCAAGCGCCCATCATTCGACACGAGCAAAACTTGAGCACTAAGCTCCACATCGGGAGAAAAAGGCCCGCCAAGAAAACGTTGTGTCCTGCAAAATAACAGACAACGCACGTGAGTTCGAGCCTGAATGTCATGATTCAAAGGACATTGCAACCGGCACTCCAGAAAATGACATTTCAAAATAGCTTTGAACCACATTGTCTAAGTTTGGGGGGGAATGTGTAGTATTTGTTATTTATGTTCAAGGTCAAATGAAAAACAATCCAGTTAAACAGGCTCTGAAACATGCCAGATGTTTCCTCACAGAAAAAAAGAGCACACACAGATGTCCTGATTTGTGTTCACCATCATTAAATGTGGTAAAAAGGTTATTGTCATCGGTACAATTTAATTTACCGTATTTTCACGACTATTAGGCGCACTTAAAAGTCTTAAATTTTCTCCAAAATAGACAGGGCGTCTTATAATCCAGTGCGCCTTATATATGAAAAAAATATGCCATTCATTGAGGGTGCACCTTATAATGCGATGCGCCTTATAATGTGGTGCGCCTCATATATGGAAAATACGGTATTTAGCTTCAACAGTCAAGTTTGAAATAGAATAAGGCGGGAAAACAACAAAATCGGTACTGACACTGATAAATGCAAAAAAAATATTGACTAAACAATACTACTTCAACCAATAGTAGCCTCCACGCAGAATAAAAACTAAAAATCCTAAAAAAAAAAACCTACTGTATTTTCATGACTATAAGGCGCACTTAAGTCTTAGATTTTTCTCCAAAATAGAGAGGGTGCCTTATAATCCAGTGCGCTTTATATATGGAAAAAATTAAAATGTGCCATTCATTGAGGGTGCGCCTTATAATCCAGTGCGCCTTATATATGGAAAAAAAATAAAATGTGCCATTCATTGAGGGTGCGCCTTATAATCCAGTGCGCCTTAAATATGGGGAAAAATGTCATTCATTGAGGGTGCGCCTTATAATGCAGTGCGCCTTATAGTCGTGAAAATACGGTATATAAATATTGGATTGCAGTATGTGTGATATATATATATATATATATATATGAAAATAACCGAACAAGATTCAATATTTTGCTTTTGTGACCTGAGAATTTACTCAAAGTAGGAATAATTTGTGTCCGTCCTAATTATTATGACATTTACACAAAAAAATGAAAAAAATATGTGGACTCACTTGGGATTAGTAATGGTTGGGTCCTTGGTGAAGGTGAAATAGTTGGCAATGTTCTTGTCATATGGCAGCCAGCTGTGTGTTCCTATTAACCCATTGGCGCTCACTGTCACCTGGCAAAACAAAATAAGGTTTATTGGGGAAAATATAATATAGTAGTTTTAATATTTTTCCCAGTTATTTGCTTATTGATGCTTTCAAGCAGTACATTCGTACCAGTACATCTGAACCATGTATGAGGAAGGACCGGTTCTGGTTCTTTGGTACGATTGCTTGGACCAGAGGGATACCATCACTCACCACCTGAGGACCACAAAACATTTGACGAGGTCATGGAATTGTTTAGATACTTTAATGATCAACATTTTTCCAAATCCTGTTTATCAGCCTCTTAATCCCAATGTTTTCATGAAAAAATGAGTAAACATAATTTTTCATGTTTATTTATTTTAATTTAAAAAAGGTGCGAATGATGAGAATTTTCCGGAATGATTATATGATATTATTTGCCTTTATTTCTTTTTTTTATTGGCAAGCAAAATTGGAAAACAGCAAATATTCAATTTCAAATGATTTTTAAAATATTTTAGCATAAGTAATAAATGACAAGCAACCCTTTTTATTTTCCAATAAAAAAGGGTTATTTCGTATTTTAAAAAAAAGACAATGACGACCCTCTTATTTCTGTTGTCGTCAATCACTCTTTGAGGACGGCAAACATTCATCCATTTTCCGAACTGCTTATCCTCACAAGAATCACGGGAGGTGCTGGAGCCTTTCCCAAAAAACTATGGGCGCCAAGTGGGGGGCACACCCTGAATTGATGGCGACAGACTACAGACTATTTTATTTACATTTTTGTTTAGTAGGAAACATGAAGTAAATGCTGTTGATTTACTTTCATAGCCCACACAAGCCTTGAGTTTGATACCAGTGGTCTTTAACAACCCTTTAAGAAGCAGTCAGGTCTGAATTAACAGTACATCCTTTGATTTAAGTCACAGAAACCCTCAAAAGGCAAAACTGTTTTGATGTCAACATCAGTTTGATTCACTTTCCTCATCTAACCATTACATCTTACCTCTACAAATGGACGTAGTTTATCGAGGTGTTCAAAGATGTTAACCGGCAGAGTATCCAGGCGTGACTGCCGCCGGGACGCGTTTGCAGCTGACATACGTGGCGGGTGAGGCTCCTATTTGCAGAGGAAAGTGTCACTCAAAAGGAACATGACTACAATTCGATTGAGAGTCCAAAATGTGAAGGTAAACATTAGTTATGTCAACAGCAAGTCACACCTTCAACAGTTGGCAGGGCGTTTGTCCAAAGTTGCTAATGAAACCTTCAAGTGCCTTGCGTTCTGTCTCATCAGCAATGGCATCCAAATCGACAGCACCTGTTAAAAAGGCCATTAAAAGTAAGCTCAGAAGACAAAAAGTATTTATAGTTCCATACCTTCATAGGTACAGTAGTGGAAGACATTTAGAGCGTTCACAGCCTCTTCTCCTCTTTGTTTGAAACCAAAAATCAGGTCAATCCATTGGTGTAGATGACAAGACACATGCTCACTTTCCTAAAGTAAATAGAAATGATGTCAATTTTCCAAGGGATTTTGAATTGGTTGGAGAATAAGATTGGACAACTGACCAGAGCTTTCCTGTGCTTTCTGATAAAATCTTCCCTAGACGAGGCCCACCGAGGCAGCAGGACGTCCTCCACTGAATCCTGTGATATCTGCAGGGATCCCAAGTCGAAGCCTATATAACAAGTACAGCAGTGTTTCACAACCTTTTTTTTGACACTTTTTGCATTGAAAAAATCTTAAGGGACACCACCATCTGAAAAGCTTTTCATTTAAAACTGTCGCCTATATTAACAATAGTGATTCTCATCAAAGTTTTATCAGCAGGAATCACATAAACCACCAAAATTATTCCAAAATGAAATTTTTACACTGCCATAATGTCACCAAAATTGACGTTTGTGGACCCTGACTAACTTCTGGTTCGAGTGATGCAAAAATAAATAGTCATGTTTTTAATAGCATACTTTTATGACTTTGCTCCAAATATTACTTAATCTCCTAATATTCCACAAAAAAATGTTGCTCTCACACAAAACCATACAACTTCCGGTTCATATTAGAGAAAAATATGGAAAAAAATGACTGTTTCACTATTTGAATCTTGTAATAGTATCCTTTATAATTTAGTGTTCATCATATTTTGATTTTAACCTTGTAATAGGTCAATTTTGATGTTGTTATATTCATATGAATTTTTCTCTCTGAATAATACATTATATGACTTCTTGCTTCTATAATCTCCCATGGCATACCTGACTGACAATCATTGCTCATGGCATAGTGGTTGGGAAACGCTGAAGTACAGGGCAAATAACATGCCTTGTTTCTGGGACAGATGGTGCTGGTAGTAGATGAGGCCTTGCCTTGGTACAAAGCGTGTATAGCTATCATAACAAGTTCAAAATTCACCATTCATGTTCTGCAGGATTTCCGGAAAATAGAAGAACTCGGGAATGAGCTCCTTGACATCAGCCAAGCTGCGAGCTTGCCAGGCTGCTGCCACCGAGTGGAACTGTCGATCTGCACAGTCGAACCTAAACAATGTCGATACGTAATGTGTCAGATGAACTTGTGACTTGAAACACCTTGAGCTCATTCCTACCTGCCACTCTGCAGCTGGATGTGCAGCGTGGTGAACGGCTCCATGCGGATCATGTAGTGCATCACTCCTGCCGCGTTGGAATAGTGTGTGCCATAGTGGAATTTGTCAATTGTGCCCGTTGGGTCCTCAAAGCTTTCATACCTGGTGGAAATCATTCAGTAAGTCATTGTGCTTAATAATTGTTCAGAGGGGCTTGAATAAATGTATGCCAAATATGATTTCATTCGTTTTTTTTTTTATAGACAATAGAGATTGTGGCCTTAAGAATAATTAGTGACAATTTTTATTTAGATTAGATTATTTTAGATTAGATTAGTGCTTTTGTTTGTTTTGGTGAAACGGGTTGGAGAAAATTATAAGTGAATATTATATTAGAAAGATTATTATTATAATCTACTGATTATAATCCCTAACAGGGGAATTCAATTACAGTTTGATGTACATATTGCACTTGCATAACACATTTGTGCATTCCAGTTCCAAAGTGCAAATAATCCAAAGTAAAAAATAAATAAAACAATTTGGTATTGGTGCCATTTCTGGATAATTTTTGTTTTTTCTTTTTAATAAAAAGTGACTGGCAATAGAATGTATGCATGTTTGAAAAAAAATAAAATTCAATATAGTAGTACTAGATAGGGTCTCCTTTTTTTAATTAAAAAAATAGTCTTTTTTGTCAAATATATAGTCGCAATTTGTGAGAAAAAGACATCAACTTCCAACTTACTTCTCCTTAACAGCCTGTGCATGTCGAGGATTGACAACACCGACAGGTTTGGACAAGTCTCGAAAAATGGAGGGATCTTCCAGGTCCAGAACAGGAGAGGTGTAGTCGCAGAGTATCCAGGGGAACTGACCAAAGACAGGTTAAATTTGGGATTTTTAAAAAAAATTATCACATGGGGTATGGGTACTCAATAATCTGTTATGGCTTGTGTGGTCTTACCACAGGATATTGCGATAGGTCATTGTAAGTGCGCCCAGAAATGGTGTTGAGTTGCATCAAATATTCAAAATTGGATATTTCCCTGCAGACCCATTTCTGTACAACACAATTATAACATCCATATGATGCGAGGCATTTAGCAAATAGTAATTCAACAACAGATAATAAAATAAACTCTGTATACCTGCGTGAGGCCTGATGCTTTCAGCAGCTCTTGGGGTGATCGCGATCCAAAGTAAAATAAATTATGAGGGTGCAGCCCCAGAATCCTTGAATAGACTTTATTACGCAGCTAAAAAGAGAAAAAAATGTCAGGAAAAAGTTTAAATACTGCATGAGGTGACTGTCACCTTCTTCTTGAAGTTGATGAAATAATGAGCTTGATCGATGAAGAAGAGTTCCAGTGCAGAACGGCGCAGGTTGTAGCGCCTCAAATGGACCTCCCGGAGTTGTGATAGAGGTCGCTTAAAGTCAAAACCAATTCCTGCAAGTATTGACAATGTCATGTAGTAGTTGCTTACTATATCTTACACTCACCAAATACACTTTTCCTTGGTGCACAAGCAGATTTAATGAAAATACATCAAAACAAGACATCCACTTGTTGCTAACTCGTTGTTGGAGGGGACTACAACTAAAATTTCTATTAATGAACAATATAGAACAAACTATGAAATATGGCAAGTATAATCTGGGGTTGTATACATTACAGGCATTGAATCAATTAAAAAAACTGACTTATAACATAATTAATGAATTGCGGACTTATTGTTGACTGTAGGTTTGAGGTAACCAAACAGAGGGCATGCATCTTCATCCTATCAGGTTGTTGTTTTTGATGTTGCATAGTTAAATATCAATACAAATAATGTCCTTTTGCCCAAAGTTATTTAGGATAGACATAAGCACTGTGCGACACAAGTGGTATTAAAAATGAAAGAATGAATATATTTTACATTGTGTTCTGTATGTTAAACTACAGTATATTTATGTTATTTTCCATGAGAAACGTTGCTTTGGTTTTTGTAGTATTTGTTTTTTATGTGAATTTTGGAATGGATTACAAGTTCTAAAAACCATGGTTTGTCTATACCTCTCCAAATGTGTCAATCAAATTTCAACTACATAGCCTGTGCATTTAATCAAGTTCATTTTCCTCACCTTCCTCCGTTTCCACTTTCTCAATGCTGCCGTCATAGAAATAAAGGTGGTGTGTGGTAACCTCCAGGCGACCAGGAACCTTGGCTACAATTGTGATGAGCTCACAGTCTTCGGATAAAACCAGCTTTTCTTTTTGGCTCTCATCTTCGGCCTCAACGCTGAAGGCGAGAGTAAGACCATCATATTGATATCGGATGTATTTCAAGCTATTATTATATAAAGGCATTCTTTTCAGTGGAACATTTTGTCAGTGACTCACTTGTTGTTTAAAAAGACAAGATCCTCTTCTCCTAACTGGTCGTCCTCCATATCGCTTACTTTGGCTTCTTTGGCTACAGCCAAAGGGAGTGGCTCGGAACGTGGACTGTCCACGCCTAAGTAAATAATCACATCATTTTGGAGTAAGAATTGGCAAATAAGGAGTATTGTGTATTGTGGGATACTGTATGACGAACCCATGTTGTCCCTTTGGGCACTGGCCTCAGTGTGGGGGTCATAGTGGTGGTTGGGAACAAGTTTCAGGCGCATTTTTGAATACGTTTCTGCACTGGACAGTATCCATTTGACTTCAGGCTGGATTCTGGAGGACAAAAAGAAAAAGCAAGCTGGTATTATCAATGCTAAAGTGTTTATTTTGCCTTCCAATTTAAGACACTGATCTCATACTCGGCGGATCAGTGGTTAGCAGGTCGGCCTCAGAGTTCTGGGGTCCTGGGTTCAAATCCAGGTGAGTCCACCTGTGTGGAGTTTGCATGTTCTGTGTGGGTTTTCTCCGGGTACCCCGGTTTCCCCCCGTATTCCAAAAACATGCATGGTAAGCTGGTTGGATTCTCTAAATAGCCAGTCTATATGTGCCCTGCGATTGTCTGGCCACCAATCCAGGGAGCCCCTCCCCTCGTGCCCAAAGTCAGCCGGGATAGGCTCCAGCACCCCCCGCGGCCCTGAAGGAAACCTGGAGAAAAAACACAAACCCCGGGTAGAACATCCGAACGCCACACAGTGAAAACCCACCTGTGATCGAACCCTCGACTCCAGAATTGTTAGGTCTTTTTTGTTTTTTCAATTTTTAAGTGTCATCAATTTTTTTAAACAACTAATATAACTGAAAAGCAAATATTTTGGGTTTTTTTCTTCCTTTTTTTAAATTTGTTTCCTTTACATTATAAAAATAAGTAAATAAATGAATAAAAAAAGTCTTGATTCATAGTTTAGCAAAGTAGCTATAGAATCATTTTATAGTCTATATATCAAATACTCAGTGAAATGATTCATTCATGTCCTATAGATGAAACCAAAAAGTATGATTTGACGTGTGTCAAAGGTGAGTTTGATATCCCTGATTTAGAATAACCTGAAAATGAGAAGATAGAAGTGAGAGTAAAATACAGTTGAAGGCCGAGTTTTAAAAAAGTGTTGGAAAGCACTTTGAGGCACAAAGAGATTCCCGAGGAAAGTGGCAAAGCGTACGTTGAGAAGGAATGAAAAGAATGTTTGGGTAAAGGGAATAAAAATAACATTGGCTAAGAGGACGGCCTACTTCTTGGCCCAAACTGCTCTCTCGCTGGTCAACAGCCTTCGCAGGGCCTTCCAGTGCTGCCACACCATCTCCTGCTGGTTGGAGCTTTGCTTTTGCCAGCTGACGTATCGTCCATTCTCACTTCGGACGCGTTTCAGGTAGGGGTCGAGGATCATTTCCTGTTTTGGGGGACAAATAGGTATGGTGGTCAAACAAGTTGTCAATGAAAGAAAAGCCTGGGGTGTGACAGCAACCTGAAACTTTGCTTTGCTGTCTGATCTATTTTTGTCACGACGGAAGGCAGTACTCATCAGGTCATCAAAACAGGAATTCCAAAAATTGGACATGATGTCGTGGCTTCGCCCAAATGTGTCCACCTCATATTGATCCATGGTGGGATACACCTGCACTCATTTAAAATAAGCAAAAGAAATGTCGCATTACAGAACCCAAAAGTAAAAAAACAGACAAAAATAAACTAAATAAAACATTCCATTTTTATTTTCTCTTTGATATTTAGGCTAATTGGGACCTGGTGCATGTAAAAATGAAGTATTATCTTTTTACATGATGTAGTTTCTGAGGGAAATGATGTTCACACCATAAGTGGACGCCATACCCCTGCAGTCGAAAATTTAACACTGTATTGTTGTGACAACCAAAAATGTGAGGATGCCACGTCGTAAGACAGGGGTCAGGAACCTTTTTGACAAAGAGAGCCACAAACAATTCATATTTTCTATTGTTATTCCTTGCGAGCCATATTCCAAATTTAAAAGTCAAAATACATGTAAATGCGTGCCTTTTTTTGTCATATCACCACTTTTAAAGTGGAAAAAAATGCATGCAGTTGCTAATCAATGAGTATGCATTCCAGAAGTCTAATGCAAAAAAAAAGAAGATTAAAGCAGCTCTGGACGTAGTATTTCAGCCCTGTTACCAGCGGTTTCCTTATTTTATCTCACAGGTGACGCAAAGAGCCAGATGCACTCATGAAAAAAGCCACATGTGGCTCCCCGGCCAAAGGTTCCCTACCCCTGTCCTAGGAGGTTAAACAAATGGACAGCTACTTGACCGATATAAAACTGTGTTTTGAGGAACTTGGTATAATCTTGTTCTGGAGAATTTTCTGAGGGTCACAATTCAAAGAATCTTGTGCAATAATATTATCATTACTTATTTAAAAAAAATGTAATTCAGGAGATAAGCAAAACAGCCAGTGCACTGACCTGTTGCTGGTAAAAGCTTTGCCACTCTAGTGTGTGGCAGTAGGCCTTGAGATCCTGGGCAAAAGTGGTGCTGCCATTGGTGACAGGTAAACTAGGAAGCAGCTGTTGGACAGTTACTGGGTCGGCATGCTGGTCCAGAAGAGCACGCACGACTGGGACCACCTGGGCGAACATCTCGGCGTGCTCGCTATTGTTGCTGTCTGTCGCATCCTTTTCTGGCCACAAGGGGACACCGATGCGTCCCAGTAAGAAACAGACCTCCTCCCAGCTGAGACACAACACTGTCTGGAGCAGGCTGTGCAGCTTCACAAAAGCCATCACACACACCTGAGTAGACATTGAATAAAATTCAATTCAATTAATCAATTCAGTCAATCACATTCCGTATCAATTCTCCTCTCAAGGAGGTCCCTGGGGGTGCTAGAGCCGACCCCAGCTCATTATAGACAGGTATGTGTGTGAGTATGTTAATACTTTCGTCCTTTTTTTCTGTTTATGTTTCATATGTACTGTTAACGGATGCAGTTTTTTTTTTATATTATCGTATCTTGTGCTGCCCATCTGTCAAATTTTTAAAGTCAATGTGGCCAACGGGCCAAAAAGTTTGCCCACCCCTGGGTTAGACCCTGAACTGGTTGCCAGCCAAATGCCGGGCACAGAGACAAGCAACCTACTACACACAAAATCACAATTATAAAACATTTAGAGAGTTCAATTAGCCTATCATGCGAGTACACACATAAGTAACAATATTAATATTGATTGCGCCCTCACTTTACCCTATCACACCCTTCCAGGACTTAACTTCCCTCTAGTTCTCTTTTGGTTACTAAATGGGTGAACCCTCTTTCTGGTGGTGTTCTTAGTTAAGAATATGTATAATAATATAAAAGAATCATAACATGAAAGCACTGCTACTTGTATTAGGTAGCATGTAATGTGTATGTTTTGTTTGTAGTTCTTCTGTTTGTTTTTCATTTCCCTTTGCAGCCACAAAACCATTTTTTCCAGCAGCTTTCTCTAAATTAACAACACAATTAAAAAATAAAAAAGGCAGTACACCAAACTCCCATGTGGCACATTAAAACTGTTCATCCAATCAAGATGCTCAGATTCCCATTCTCCTATTCTAATCAGCTGAACAGGACAAGTTAAAAAAATGTATAAAAAAATCCACACAAGAGCCTAGGATTAGGCCCTTGATCTAACCGCATGCTAACCACTAATTCACTGTGCAAGCATTAAGTGGCTAACCATGAGCATTAACACTGACTCCCTACCCATGTGCATCACAGCTTTACGAGAACAATAATTTGAAAGATAATGTATATTAGAAATAACCGCACTTTCTGTCCCAAATTACTTTGTTTTTGACACCCATCACTTACACCTGAGACTTAGACCTGACTCAATTGAAATTTGACTGCCTTTGTGACATATTTTTGCACCAGAATTTAACATAATAAACACGTTGCTCTATCTAACAAAAGTTACTGGAAGAAAATGGCTTTAGAAAATAAATTGCCATTTTTACTTCACTCCATAATAACATATCTAGAGTTGTAAAACCCGGTCTTTATATCCCATTAACATTCTACCACTTTAATAAATTATTGGCAGTGTAAAGGTGTCAAAAAAGATTCTTTCTGTTAACACAACATATTGAAATACATATTTTCTTAAATAGGAGAGAATTTTATGTGAGCGGGTATCTGCAAAATTCAATACATAGCTATTTATTAAGAAAGTTCAAATGTAATAAAACCCAGAAAAAATACAATCTGTATGCTGTTAAATCCAACTGTTGCTGTGTATTTATGTTAAACTAAACAGCCAACAAATTAAACTAAATATCCCACAGATGTCGAGTCACAGCCCATTTTTTTTAATTTATTGTGATGAATGACTTTGTGGGAGTTAGTCTGCATTTAAGGTTTTTTTCCAGACAAAAAGTCACGTGATCGAAAACCTTCGGGTGGTTTGCTTCAGTATGACCACTGGCTCAGTCCAACAACATTTCTGCAATTGCAGCAACAGTCAGAACTCATAAACGCTATGCTTTTATATAAGACACTTCCCACGTGAGAGATGACTGAAACTTGTTTGAAACCCATACAAGGTCTGGTATTTGTAATCTGCCTCTATCAGATTCAACAATTGCCGTTAGCTAAACATTGCAGGCAATGAAAGCGAAAGCTGACCTGGGACTGCTGCTGTTGGATGTAGCCGGTGATGATTCGCAGTCCAATCTGGGACATCTCCTTTAGTTCTGTGCTGCCGGGACTGCCAGGGGTGCTGTGCCAGGCTTGCAACTTGTCCAATAGGTTCACCACCCCCTCAAAGATCTGTGAAAAAGTGTCAATAAAGGACTGACGGAAAAACAAATCCCCTTTTTTGCAAACAATCCATTCATTATAACATCAACTGGATCTCCATCCTTTCAGGGACAGTGGGAAGCTATTCAAATCATGGCGCTTAAGACTTTTAAAGCATTACACCGCTAGTGACTTTTTGCTGATTTAAATAAAAATAAGATTATCAATTATCATTACACACACACACACACACACACACACACACACACACACACAACTGTATATATACAGTTGTGGTCAAAAGTTTACATCCACTTGTGAAGACCATAATGTCATGGATCTCTTGAGTTTCCAGTTGTTTCTACAACTCAGATTTTTCTTTGATAGAGTAATTGGAACAGATACTTCTTTGTCACAAAAAACATTCATAAAGTTTGGTTGTTTTATTACGTTATTATGGGTTAACAGAAAAAGTGATCAAATCCCAGATTGTACCTTTTCACTCCATAGCGTATGATTGTTGGTCCCTTCAGCAAAGAGGAAATCCTGCAGCAGCCTGAGGAGTCTCACCAGACTGGGACAAAAAGGCAGAAACACTCCTTGGGCATCCCTCAAGTCGGACAAGGATGATTCCAACATCATCTCCAGCAGACTGTAACGCACAGCATCATATAATGTCACAAGATTAACAGAGTAAAAACACTGTATAAATATATGAACTGAGGTCAAAAACGTGCAGAACAGCACCTGTCAGCCATTTATATTACTGACAATTGCTATGAATGATTCAATATTATAACAAAAATCATTATGAATTTGCCTTTCACCAATAATGAATGAATAATAATAGCGTTAGTACTCTACAAATTATCCAACTACAAATGAGTGTGGCAGTGATAATATGGCACTAAAATAACTCAAATCTTTTTTTAGTTTCTTGTTATTTTAAGTATTCCAAAGTCATTTTTTTTTCAATTTAAGACAAGCAATAAAACTTAAAATGCCAAATTGCCTGGACTTAAACTGATAGGTGAAATGCTAATTCAAGTAAAAAAGGTAGACTTGCTATTTTTGTTGTCATCTTTTTGCAGTGTAAGATAAAATCTACGAGCAGCATATGATTCAAATTCACCCCCCTGATGGGAAACAATTTAATGTCCATTGAAATAATCTGACCTGCGCTTAATGTCATCAGGCGGGCGAACCAGTTGGCAGGAAGAACCCAGTTTAGTGAGAACAGAAAACACCTGTCCCCTCTCTCTCCACACCACATCGTCGTGCCCGTCCGCACCACTGCCGCACCAAAGTACGGAGAATATAATGTTGGTGAGCAGGTTGCAGAGCTCCTCTTCTGGTGTCTGCTAATAGTCAGAAAAAACACTCAATTCACCGGAAACACTAGAATGCGTTCAAAGGTAAAAGACAGTATCCAAACCTGTGGGTTGGATGTATTGGAGATTGTGTCTCCTGTTGGAGGGTCCGTCCCATAGCTGTTGTGATCCAGAACGTTTGATAGGCTGGAACTCTTTCGCGGTCTGAGGGGTGGAAAGGGTTTACTGTGCTCCAGAGGGGATGGCGTGTTTGTGTGGCTACTTGCTGGGGTGACCAATTCGCCCATGCTGCCTAGCTCCAAATCAAAGGGTGGCGACGTTCCATATGGGGAGAAAGGCTGGTAATCTCTACCTTCCTCATCAAAGCGCGATGAAGCGATATCGACCACCATGGAATTGGAGAGAGAGGACGAGTGACTCTCTTGGTCTGCAGAATCGAATGATTTGAAGCTCTTCAGTTGGTCGGCTACTCCACCGAGCGGCGATTGGGATAAATCGGAGTATCCTTCGGAGAGATCTCGCGGAGCGCCATCCTCTTCTTCCTCGTCATCGTCGTCTTCCTGCGAGGTGGAATAATTCAGAAAGATTCCAGTCCGAGCATCTTCTATGAGGAGACTCTGGTCTCGACGCAAAGGAGGCCTCAGTTTTGGCTCGGAGGAGTCGGCCACGCTTGCGGCGTAAGACTCGTAGGACTCCTTCACATAGAGCTTGGTGAGAACATCTTGCCAACCGGGTTGTTTGGCGAGCTGCTTCACGTAATCCTCGGCGGTGTAGATGAGGTGAAAGAGCTGTTTGGAGAATCGCACATAATAAACTGTCTTCCACGGGGTAAAGTGTTACGCTTAAGACAATCCCCAGGTAGTGGAATCGGACTGACCTTCCGGCAAATATCCAGACGGACTGCCAGGTCAGCTCGGTGGGACAGACACACCACAGCCAGGAGGTCTCTGAAGTTCGGACTTGAGTCTGTGAGGAGGCAATCAGTTTTTTATTGAGATTTCAACACTGGGAATGCATCATTTGGCAATATATTTATATCTGGCTGAATTCAATGTGATGCTGCAGGCCAACTACTAGTTAAGACATTGGCGGACATTGATAGACGAATTAGAGTTGCTCTAATTGGCCCAAAGTAAATGGCATATTGCTATTTACAACACTCACAAATCAAAGAAATCAAGAACCATGAATGGTCAGGTCATCCAGTCCAAATGAATTGAGCATATATTTCTGCCATTTTTGCTGAAAGGTGATCATTCAATGGCAGCCATAAAAATTCCAATGGATTTGATGTTTACCGCTTTCAATGGCAGTGAATTAGTTAATACTTGTGGTTGACAAATCACCTTGAAATTGATTACAATTTTGATATCAGTACTCAATTTACAAGTTGAGGTTTTGGAAAAAAAATGGACCAAAACTGCCAAAATATTAGCACTGTGATCAAATTTCATTTCAATTTTTCCATTAATTGTCAACTGTTGTCCATTGATTCGGGTATTATTCTTCCCATTTACTATTGTAGCAAACTAATTTGTTTAAAATGGAATACCTGTAGCAAGGACCTGCTCGTACAGACAGCGCACAGTTGTCATTGTTACAGGAATGTCTTCAAGGAAAAACACCAGACCGAGATAGCCAAAGTCCTTTAGTTTGAGGCGCTGCTTGTTGCGCTCTGACACACGCTCACTCTTGAGGATTTTGTACAAAACCTGCCAAAATAAAAATGGACAAATTGCATGTCAAACTCTGTAATAGAGAAAGCAACAGTGAATGATAGGAAGCACTCACTCTAAAGATCATCTCTCTAGCCCGGTCTCCAAAGTTTTGGTTGAGAAGAAGACTATAAAGTTGTTCCACTCCCCACTCTAGTAAGACCGCCTGCACCTGTTCACGTGGAGGGCTGCTCCGCAAAAGCTCATAGAGCACATCCAAGGCCTTTACCACCTGAAAAAAAGAGCAAGTGTAAAATAGGGAGAGAACAGGAAAGTACCTGGAAAGATAAGATATTTAGGAACATTGAATATTCTTTAAACAAAATCTACTATTTGATGGTTAATGACCCACTACGATAAAAAAAGGATGGAGTGGGCAATGAATGAGCTGGCATCATCATTCAGCTGAATGAAAGAGTATTGCGGGAAAAAAACTGCTAATACACAAAGAAAGAAAAAAGCAAAGTATTACTACCTGTTGCTCATCTGCTGCACTCAGAATGTATGCAAGGACACTGTGAAGCTCCTCAGCTGTGGGAGACTTGAGGAAGTCTTTCAGCAATGAAAACAGAGATGTCTGAATCATCTGCTTCTCGTCATAAAGGCAGACACCATCTTTGTCCGTGCTGTGAATGAGATGTGATGGAGCAGTATTAAATGACACTCTATGCAGCCCCTTGGATGCAGTTCAAAGGTCACCTGTAGTAAGTGCGAATGGTATCCAAAATGTACTGAACACCATATTTCCTCTTAAGGCGCTGTTTTCCTTTGTGGATCACTGATGATATGAATTCGACGTGGTCTTGGGAAGGAAAGTACGTTTGTTTAGTATATTTGGAAAAAAAATCACAAAGAGTATTTCAAAATGCTTTCTACATTTTCTTCTTACCATATGTTGCTTAAACGGCTTACTGTTTTTATTTCTCAGGCTTTATACAAACCGTTGGAGTTATTCTGTGATACTATTATATATATGTGGGCATTTAATCCTTTTTGTATGAGAGCTTGTTCAATTTGCCAGGGGCGAGCTTGGGATCTTAACATGTCACCGAGGACTGTTTACTGGAAAATAGGACTGACATTTACCCCAGAATGCAGAACTAGAAGGACGCTTACGAAATTACTGATGTAGCATGATCGCTATCCAACAAACCTTCGTGATTACTCGCATATTGCCGCAAATCAAGACGCTCTTTTCGATGCATTTATCTTCGATAACATTTAAAACATGCAACAAAATGAAACGAAACATTAGTATTAGGAGAAAAACTGCTGTTTATCTTACCGTAACAAACTGCAAAATGGCTTCTGGTCCAGATGCGGAAATCAAAGAGCATATGTTGGTAGAACTGCTGCAGAAGCGGCCCATTTCCTTCATTATAAACCTGATCGAGCAGCAGCCGACATGCAACCATAACGTTCATGTCCATCATACTGCCTGGAACCTGCAGAGAAAAGACTTGATTATATTTATGTCCATTTTAAAAACATAGAATACAAAAATATGAGACAATAAAACACAACATTAAGTTATACTGATACGATTGTAAAAAAAAGGCTACTTTGCTGAGCATGGCTCCAATGATGCTTGGCCCGTGGCACTGCAGCAAGCTTTCCTGATTGACAGGATGACGACGGATCATATTTTTCAGCATCAGCAAGAAGGATGCGATACTGTTTCTCTCGAGTCTCGCTTCTGGAAGGAGAACAAAACAAAAAGGAGTTAATAGCACAACCCAACAACAATTGTAACTGCAGGATTATGGATTTTACAGCAGTCAGTGACAGATAAGAAGAGAATCAGTAGATAGAAAACATTCCTCAATCGCAAAGCAAAATCAGACCTGAAGACTTAAGTGGCAGCAGCATGGCTGCCGGGCCTCGCGATGATGTCAGTTCTGGACCGAGCAGTTCTGAGATCTCCTGAGCACTGTTGTACACCTGGTCTTCCTCGCATAATTGCTCGAGGAGGGGTAGCAGAACCCCTATACCTCCAACCACATTGATGGCATCCTGTGGGTGAAACACATCAGACACAAACCCAAATATAGTCCTTTCAGGATTATACACTATCAAAGCAGAATATTTCTTGGTATACATTCATTTCGAGCGTTAATGGCCAACATATTTACCGAGCTAAATGGTAAGACCACAGTAAATCTCACCTTAATGTCCCAATTGATGACTCGGTGTCCTGTTAGCCGTCCGTCGTACTGATGATGAGGTGACAAGTCTAAACATATTTGGCTTTTGAATGCCTGAAATGATGGACGGGAGCAAAAGTATTTCAGTAAATAATTATACACTGTATTTTGTGATTTTCCTCTGGAAACTTGCAAAGCCTGATCATCGTGAAACCCACCAACAGCCTAGCATGTTTTATTTTTTAAATAAAAAGGTTGATTTAATGGAAATTTTGACTTTACGACTGGTATGAGTTATTATATGAAAATGTATATAATATTTGGAGACTGTTCTAATACTGAGGTGATGTGTATGCGATCACGTGATTGGATTAGGGACATCCCTATTATGAAAAGACATTTATAAAAACTACTTAAACATAGATTCTGCAAAATGACAGTTTCTAAATAGAGTTTTAACAACAACAACAAAAACAAGAATAGTTTGATTTAGTAAAATGGGAGAGCTGGGACAGGTTCATTCACATCATTACCATAAAGTTTTGCCATTACAAAATCAATCATTTCACCACATGCAATTAAAATTCTGATATATTTTTTAATAATTGTCTTGTATCACCAGACAGGGAGGCACAAAAAAATCTGGCAACTCGCGAGGCTTATAAAGTTTTGGGGGAGTGCCTAAATTGTAGAAAGCAGAACATTTTTAGTGGGTTACCTGAGGAGTGTAGTAGAGTACAAGTTTGCCATTAAGATCAGACAACTCTCCATCTGCTTTGAATAAAGGCACATGATTTGGGCCTGGGATAGAAGAGCAGAAAGCAATGCTACATTATTCAAATTCATGTTCAACAGCATGTTTTCAGCAAGTGGTCAGCTTCACCTGCAGCGTACAACATTCTTGTCTGGCTCTGCTGTAGAGCCTCATGGCAGATGAAGGCAGTGCCCAGGAGTCCATCCAAGGAAGAGGGTGTTCCCCACTCTGTGTCTTGTAGCCCCGCTGGGATGGTATGGACCATGGAGTCATTAAGAGAACCCCAACGGCCCCCAGAGACGGTGACTGGGAAGGACTGCGAGCGGTTTAAGGAAGGAGCGTTATCCGGAAAAGCAAATTCAGGGGATTGGCCAGAGGACAGGGATGTGGGAAGATTCGGCGAGGTTGTGGTGGTTGTTGTACGGTTGCCTGCAGAACCGATGCAGCAGGAAGTAAAAGGCTTCAAAGAAAAGACCAAATAATAGATATTCTTCATTAGTAAAAAAAAATAAAAAAAACATTACCTTAAACTTTTTAAGTAGATGAAATAAGAAAGAAATGTAACCTACCTCACTTAAGGATGGAAAGCGGATCTGAGCTGTTTTTGACAGCTCTCCATCAATGAAGATATTGACCAAATTCTGACCAAAAGGACGACGGCCTTGAACGTGCACTATGGCTACAGAATGCTGAAAATACAATAAATAATATAGTATTGAATTCAAAGTGATTTGGGATAGAAAAAGTCAAAGAAACTATGGATAACCACAGGAATACATTTCTTTATTATGTATTATTCTATGTCTCCTTGACTGATTGTAAAATTAAACAAACTGTATCCATTTACATATAATTTGATCGAAGAGTGTCTAGCTAAAACAGGAGTTTCAAACTCATTTTTGGCCGTAAAAGGTGATTTAGTGGCCGCCATTGATGGCCGCAGGCGTCCTATCCATTTTGACTGGGAGTTCCCATTCAAAGGCAACTGAAAGATGACCATCCACAGCCAGTTTAAGTGAATAGAACCTCTATCAGTGAGTCAATTTTGTGTCATTCTATGTCATTAAAGGGTACATGCACAGGTCATTTTCTGCACATTTTGGATCATTTCCCATTGATTTTAGGGGGGGATTACCGGGTTACAACTTTGACTGCGGGTGGGAGAGATGAACAAATATGTTTTGGAATAAGAAATGGAATAAAGTGCAATAGTGTACCCAATCCACCACAGAAATCGCAAAATTCTAGTTTTACAGTCAAAAAAAATTAAAGCATTTAATACTGTATGTATGAATGATCTTACAAAGTCAGGCAGAACACCCCCCGAGGGCTGTATGTTTGACCCCACTCACTGATCTAAAGCGTTGTCTATCCCGCATTTCATGTTAGACTTGAGACAACAAAACTTTTAAGAGAATCAACAGCACCAGTTGGTCGCTGACGATCAAGAAATCAAATGACTTTAAGGGTCAAACATTAAGACCGTTAAGCTTTGGAAAAATGATGCAACATTGATGCAATGCATTTATATTTGGCTGAGTCTCCATTGCAACTCACCCAACGTGAGTCAGCTAGCGGGAGCTCTGGTAATGCGACGGCCATGTAATCCTTCTTAGTGCAAACAGCCACGACCAGCACACCCTCCATTGTGAAAAACGTTTCCATTCCAGTTCCACTGGCTGTGAAGAAACTTCAAGGAAGACAAGCGTTTTAAAAACAAAATATACAATACAAACATTTCTCACCTTGGCCCCACCCTCTTACCTGTATAGCTGCTTCCTACGAGGTCCTTTTCCCATGTCATGTTGACTTGCCAGGACCGAATTAGCAGGTTTGTTCAAGTCAACCTGAGGAGTATGTGGGAAGTCCATATTGAGGCAGAGCCAGGCATGAAAGGCAAAACTGCTGCCTGACCAACGTTGAACTGTGGGCACCATTATACCCGCCATAGGGGGTGTGAGGTCAAAGTACTCCAAGGCACTATCCCGACCTTCTCGTGCCGCCATTGCTGACAGCACTTGGATCATGCGAGTGCAGAATGGATGTACGCCCTTATCCTGGTCCAACCTGAGCAGTTTGAGAAGGCTCCTCAACTCTTCAGGTTTCAGACATAGTGAGCCCAGGTCTTGCAGAAGTCCCAACAGAGCATCTGTGCACTGCTTGTCCAAGTGCTGGGGTTGAGAGAGAACCTGGAGGAGTGCCCCTACCATGCCCGTTTCTACTGCCACAGTCCGACATGATAAGGAGCCCCCACAGACAGTGGCAAGCCACTGTGCCACAAGTAGCTGAAGCTCTCTATGGCCGTGTAACTCAGGGAGCCATTGCAGAAGCAGCAGCAAGGGTTGGTCATTACTAATCCCTAAGTGATGCGCGTGGGCATACTCGCCTTCCACTGCCTGGAGAAGAACAAACACAGAGGTGGCTAACAATGAGGAAGAGATTGAGACTGTGTGATTTGGAGACATTTAAAAAAGGTCATTTGTGAGGGAAAATTTACTGTTCCCTGTAGGCAATGAGTGGATAATGAGAGGAAAATGCTTTTCACCATGTTCATCAGCTCCTGCAGAAGCCTCTTGGTTGGCTGACCTTGACTCTTGAGCACGTCAAAGAGCTGGGAGTAGCCGATCCGCTCCTTGAATGTCTCCTGTGGGAATAACAGACAAAAATAGCGACTCAAAAGCTACTCCACTGAGTATGTAAAGTTGGCACACTTCCAGAAACCCAATTATAATACAATGACATTTCTGCCATGAATGAAGGAAATGTTTCCTTGGCAACTCTGATTACTCCAATCCAAACATGAGCCTTATATTCTTTATATACACAATGTATTAATGTTGTAGTAAGTAATTAATGGACTTCTAAAGACTTTCTATTCAAATATCTGAAATGTTTTACCAACCAAATTCCCCAAAACATCATCATCAAAAATATGTCTGTATTTGTTTATGTCTCAGGGCTTCTCAAATATTCTACTTTATGTTCCAAATCCATCCAAGTAGACGAAAACATTTTGCCTCACTATATGGTAAATACTGCATAAAGGAAAATGGAACTGATTGTGTTAAATTTGCGCATTATATCATATTAAATTAAACAAAGGCCTCAGAATCAAATTGAAATGAATCAAATGATGGGGTATCTATAAATATCATATTGTTATCATCAAAAATTGGTATCATAACATCAAGAAAATGATGTTTACACTCCTGGAGTATGAATAGTAAAAAGAACTGTTAGATTCATAATAAATTACTGGCAGTGTGGAGAATTGTACTATTAAAACAAAATACACATGTTTGGGTAACCAAGCATACAAACTCTATTGTGCAACATTATCTCCAAAAGGCAGAGTTTATGATCTAACACTTCAAATGGATTGCATGAGGATGTCTTTTTACCTTGGCAGTTGGCGAATTACTCATGATGGCCGTGAGAACTCCTAAAGCGTGTACTGTGATGCTATCTGAACCTCGCTCCAGCACCTACATCATCATAGGGAAATGAGCGTTATCATGACGGGCAACAAATCAAAATGTGCACTATCCACCATGAAAGAAAAAGTAGGATTGAAAGACAAGAGAAGATTTAAAAAGAGCTCAGTTATTTGTCTAAACCAGGGTTATGTGAGACAACCAGGCCAAAGAAAAGAAGATAATTATGACATGTGACACCTAAACCCTAAAAAGATTTTTTTATGCATGTGCCACTAAACCAATAAACAGTTAGGTAATCGAAATCATGCACCAACCACCAGCTCATGCACTATGGGGGAAAAAAATACTAGTTGAGTGGAATCAACAGGGAATTCAGCCTCTAACTATAAATATTATACTATACTGCATTATACAGATGAACGGTCCAGTTTAAAATGTGTAACAAATAAAAGTGTAGTGTTTTTTTCCAAATAAATGCAGCTAAAGCTAATTTTATTTCATCTATGCCCTCATCCTCTCACTATTTTTTCTTCAAACATTCATATTATCGTGCTTTGTATTGATTTTAAAGAGAAAAAACATACATATTGTAGTTAATTGCATCCCAAAATTGTCTAAATGCATTAGTGACTTTTTGTCTAGTGTTTCTCTTTTATTTTTTTGTCTCATCAATTTTTATCCACAATAGAATATTGGTGGATGTAAGAGTTAAGGATTTAACTAAGAAAAATAATGCCTGAATGACATTAAGTAAATTAAAGTATTTAAACATGTAACCACTAAATCAATGACAACTGACTTAGAACCTATTTTTTAATGCAAATAGAATCTAAATGCTCTTTTTCTGTGCAGTGCTGGCAAAAAAAAACACCAATTGCCTGCAAACAATCAGGGGTTATTGCATAAACAAGATGTCAGTTAATTTTGAATTTGTTGTCAATTTTTCAAACTGCACTCTAAACAGTTCATTCCTAAAAAAAAAGGGTGTGTGTGAGGAGTTCAACAGTACTGTATCAAAATATAAATTTGTTCACAGGATATACTATGTGCAAAGATAAGGTGAACCAACGTCTCACCCCAAAGAAGATTTATCATATCATGCTACCTGCTTTATAAGACTGTCTTCCTGTCTAAAGTTTCCTGTTTAGACAACTCTGAGCTGTTAACGAGTGGCGAGAAGGCTGAGTTTCCTGCTGACAGATCAATATCAACACCAAAGGTTCATTTGGGGGGAATACCTGGTCCACTTTAACCTCTGTGAGTAAACTTGTAGTGAGGTCACACTCACTCTTCGGCCTAAAGCTGTTGCTCTGAAAGAGCTACAGGACATAAACACAGTATAATACAAAAGATGCAAACAATTAGACCCAAAATAGCCTTATTGTAAATTTTGAAATTTCTTTTATATTTGAGTGACCGCTATGGCTAAAAAGTCAGATTTAAATCAGGCAAACAAATGAGGAAACGCATTTGAGGAATATGAAGAAAATAAATGAGGAAATCTGCCGGGACTAGACATAAATAAAAAAACGGTGAACTTGCAGCTAACCTTGCTGTTCTGTATTAGCCGGAGGATGTGTTCAAAGCAGTTATTGTTCAGGAAGACAGCTTGGAGGGCGGGCCGATCCGAACACTGCAGGATCTCAGGTACAGCGGCTGCAAAGCAGAGCAGAATGTAACATGAGCTTTGTTGTCATTTGGTCATTTGACCTCCATGTCATCTTACTCAGCATCAAGCTCTGAAGCAAGAGCAGCCTATCCTCGGAGTTCTGCCTGTCTTGCTTTTCAGCGCTCAGTGGATGGTTCCAATTAAGGAGCTGAAAGAAACTCTGCAGTATGGTCTTTATGTCAACTTGTCGCTCCGAGGGGCTGCTAAAATGCAGCAGGTGGATCATTGCGGTCAGGCATTGCAAGGCGAGCCGAGGGAGTGCCGTTTCCTTTGACTGCTGAACACCCCTGCAGCACCAAACTTGTAGCACTGAGAAGAGGTCCTCGACAGAGCGAGAGGTGACAGCCAAGAGTCCGTTATTCTAGAATGATTCACAGTCCAAGATTTGCCTTGTTGGTCACATTCCCAGATAATAATAAACTCTGATCATGAAGACAAATATGGGCAACAGACCTTGCCCCCACTGATGACGGCTCCCTGAAGATGAACTAGCCTGAGTGTGAGAGGTTCTGGGATTTTCTCACTGTCTTGCATATTTTCTGAATAAATGGGAAAACATGTATGTCAATGTTCAAGTTGAGAAATACACATTATCAATATAGAAGCAGCTTTGTGCCTTTTGCTGAGAAAAAGAATGGCTAAATATAATCAATGAAAACTGACTAGGAACCTACTTTTAAAACAAGTAGATTATAGTAAATATTCTACCTCTAGAAAGCCAATAATACTCACTATTGAATAACCAAGTCAGTTTAACAATGTGTCAACTCCATAATGGAATATAGACGGGGTCCTTCTCACACTTGTTGAACTTGTTTAACAAAGACTGGCATAATGCAAAATGGTCACGAAAGCTAACATGTATGTATTTGAATCAGTATCATAGTTCTCTTACATTCACAATGCCTGACGTTTTCCACAATTCATTGAAATTAAATCAAATCATTATAATGTAAAGAACAGGTTTATTTCCATTGGTATGTAAGTGTGTGGAAGATCTCACCATGGAACAGAGCAGTCAGCTCCTCTGGCAGCGGTAGCGGCGAGAATTTGTACTTGTTCCTCTCCAGCAAGCTCACCTCCTCTCTGCAACATACACAGAAGGCCAAAGTCATGCCAACAAAATACCACTCCAATGAGGCTTGAAGTCAAAATACACTAAGACAAGATATTGCACATTCCCTATGGTTGATATAGATGTTCAAAGCATAATATGATGACCCTAGCGCAGTTTTCTGTCAATAAATTCCATCTCCACAAATACCCACATTCTGTATACAAACTTACCCTGCCAGCCGTCTCCTCCATGTCTGATATGGGTCGAAAACACTCTCACAAAGCACCAGTCCCAAATACACAACGGACTGCTGGGTTGACTGCTCCCCTTCTCCATTCTTTATCTGAGTACATAAAATATAAAAAGTAAAATGACTCAGATGCTCACAATTCATTGTACTCTAGTGACCATAAACTTGTTTAAAACAGATTAACATCACCAAAAGGCCCACTTTAAACTAGAGCCAGGCTCAGTATGTTTTGTGTGGCTATTTGCCAACAATGTCACAACATTTTCTATATCGGGATTTCACAAAATTACAAAATATGAAAACTGTCTCAAGATCAAGGACGTCTTATCTTGGTATGAAATAATGAACGATTGTTGCGTAAAGTTTTTTGGGTTGGTCTGGTTGCTATATGAAGTAAACGTGGTTAGAAGAGATCGAAAACATGATCTGTCTACTGTGGGCCAATAGGAACACATCTGATTGCTTCACTGGCCACAGTTAACTTTTAGGCTCATGCAAGGTAATCGCTATAAAATGTCTGGCACTCTGGAGGAATGCATATCAAACCGCACTTGTGTGGTTTGAAGGGGTGATATTCTCCCACATAAAAGGTAGTGTGAGGCCACCACGTAGTGTAGAGGTTCACTGGCCTGACTTCAGTGTCTGCAGGCGCAGGCTCAATTCCTGCTGGTGGTGGTATGATTGGGAGTGCGAATGGTCATTTGTCTCAGTGTGCCCTGCGACAGACTGGTCGCCAGTCTAGGGTGTAGTCTACCTTTTGCCCAAAGACATCTGGGTTAGGCTCCAGCAACCCCCGCAACCCCTTCGAAGATGCACGGTATGGAAGATGAATGAATGATAGATGAATAGTTGGTGTGCCTATAGATTTTTCTTTTCTTAAAGAGTAGTATAGTTGTTTTCAAAAAGCCCTGCTTTGTGTGCACACATACTTAGCTAGCAAAACAGTGGTACCTCTACTTACAAATGCTTCTACATACAAAAAAAATCAAGTTATGAAGTTGATTTATGAATGTCATACCTGGTGCAAACAAAAATTCAAAAGCTTTATCGTTTCAAACACAAAACCAGGGGCCTTCTCCGGATCGATGTTCTCCATGTTTCTACAAGTTGAAGAAATGACAGTGTTACAAAAGTGAAAACGGCACAATGGCCATCTACGGTAAACGGCATAGTATGTCCATAAAGAAAGGGAGAACTTCCTGACGCAGGATTGCAGTCTCTTTGCACAATTCATGTCGCAATGTCAGGAGAAACAAAATAACTGCAATTTGTGAGCTTCCCTTATAGCAACACTGAAAACGATCATTTGTTTTTTTTTCTTTGGTCTCGACTCTTGTTTAGTCATTTGCAAAGTTTAGACTTTATATTCTATAATGACTTTAAAATCTCTAGTCCAGACTTTCACACAAAAAGACAGCACCGCCACAAACTTACCTGCAGACAATGATGAAGAACTTTATGAGTAGGACCGGGTGGGGAATGTTACTATTATGGTCATGGATGTTTGAGAGATGTGACGCACTTTGCCAAAGCTGAGTGCTGAGGAATACCAGGACCTCTTTGGGGAGCAGAGGCACCTCAGAGATGCACTCCTCCACCCTAGAAGTTGAAGAGGATAGGAGGTATGTAGGAGGAGAAAAAGGTGTCCTCACAGAGGCAGTGTTTGGGTTTAAAATAAACATGTCAAAACAGACAGTATCTGTGCAAAAGGCCAAAGTTCATTCTGCTTTAGGAGTGGATGAAGAAGAATAGTTTATGTCCAAGATAATGTTTCTTACCTCCGCGGCTCAAGTGAGTTTACATCTATGAGCCTTTCAAAGGATGCCACAAATGCTTCAAGCCACTGTTGCAGATAGATCACATCTTTCTACAAGGGGAGAAGAAACAGAAACAGTTTAATGCCTAAAAGTATAAGAAAATGACTACTTGCAGGTTCAAAAATAATCAATGTTTTAAGAGAGTGTTTTTTGATCGCTAATGAGGCTTTCGATTGAAGTCGTGACTTAAAACTACATTGCCGGCCATATGCAGTTATATTGTGATCAGTCAGTATTTAATGACAGAAGTCTATTCAAATAATAAGTAACCAATCCATATTATAATTTCTTAAACTGTTCATATATATATATATATATATATATATATATATATATATATATATATATATATATATATATATATATATATATATATATATATATATATATATATATATATATATATATATATATATATATATATATATATATATATATATATAGATATAGATATAGATATAGATATAGATATAGATATATATATATATATATATATATATATATATATATATATATATATATATATATATATATATATATATATATATATATATATATATATATATATATATATATATATATATATATATATATATATATATATATATATATATATATATATATATAAATGTGGAAATGTGCTCAAATTGTAAAAACAACAAAAGATGAAAAGGTTATGAAGAATTACAACAAAATGATGCAATACATAATTTAATGGATATGCCATTAATTGAACACATTTTACTTTAAAGTACTTAAGATGATACAGGTAAGATTAGTTATTTTCTTTAATCCAGAGTGAAAATACTGATAAACACTAAACATGTGAGCCACTGAGTGCGCCAGATTAAACAGCTCCACTGATGTATTTGGAAACTCAACAACAATAACAAAAATACCCGCTATGTAGGCCAAATGGCACACCTTCTGAACCAATTACTTTCAACAGGATATTGCACAGTCATTTAACTAAGAGAAAACTCAACAACAATGACAACATCAACTTGTAACTGCCATCAAAATTAGTATCATGACAACAGATGGACCTTATCCAAACATTTAATTCAATAGTGGCCAAAAAATGATGGTATTAAAACATCAAGACAAAGAGAATACTGTTCTCTTTACAAATTTACATGCTGATATTTCTAAACCTGGTTTTGCTGCTGAAATGTATACAACGACTCATTTGCATGGAAAATGCATTTAATAAGCTTTTGTGGACCACATCCTTCCTGTCTTCCCTCCTCACGCGACCTTCATTTTACACCCACCGAAAGAACACAATGTCTTATAGGTCATGATTTGTAGGTCAAACCTTTCAACAGACTTCTTAATTATATATTTGGCTAGCGAGAACTTCACATAGCCGTACGAAGCAATGGGATGTCACCAAAATAGTGATCGACATCATGAAACATTCCTTGATGTGCTGGCTGATAGAATAAAGAAAACACTGAGGTGAAAACACTGAGGTAATAACGCTGAGTACACATAAAGGCTCTGAGTTGTGAGGAGGCATCTCTTTTGCAGATTTGAGGGCAGACATGACTTATTTCAGACTGACTCAAAGTATAAATACATACGTATGTATTGTCAATACAAGATGTGACAATACATCCGAAGTTTGGAGCTGTCAGGCATACTTACAGTTACGTATATTTATTGCATTTGACATAAACAGTGTATCCATTCTTCTAATGGCTGCATTCTGTTTAAATGTACATTACCAGGTGTAATGGACCTAAGAGCCAGTCCATCATTCATTGTATAAGTCTGGTCATGGGAATTCTGCCATATTGATGCCGTTCTGCAGTTCCACAGTAAGCAGCCTAGAGATCTTTCTTAGTGTCCCAACACCAGGCAATCAACCAGGAAATGACATCTCACTTTAACTTGTTTCCTTCATAAACGACAAGCCCCTTCCTCTTCTGCATGTTGAGAGCAAGCGTGAGGGAGGTTAAAGTCCAGTTTTAAAACGTCCGAAGGACAATAAATGCTGTAGAACTGCATCTACCATTCTTTGATTACAAGAACTTAGGTGAACGTACATTGACCGAGTTGTGTGGTTCACAACTGAGTCAAATTAACACTTAACCCTATAATGTGTCAATGTTTTTATATATATATTTTTTTACTTTTTCAGGGACATTAGGACAGTGAAAAGTTTTCAAAAGTTGGAACTTAACACATTCAAACCTATAGAGGGCCAATGAATACTTTTGGTCATTAATTATTAGTATTTATTTTTAGACACCTAAACTTATAATCATTTATACGGTAACTATTTATCCATTTAATCCCATTTTAAACATAAAATATAAAAAAATCTTTATTCTATTTAATCCTTTTTTGTAAAATTAACATATTTTGTACTATTATGGGGTATTATACATAATACATTTTTAAATAAATATAATGTTAATAAAAACTTAAGTCATGAAAATGAAATGATTTTTAGTCACAAATTACGGGTGCACATTATACTTGAATAAATAATGTAAATTCAGCTCATTTACCTGATTGTGTCAACGTTACACTTGAATAAATACAATAAATCCGGCTCATTTACCTGATTGTGTCAACGTTATACTTGAATAAATACGGTAAATTCAGCTCATTTACCTGATTGTGTGAATGTTCTTCTAATTTAAAAATCTGATCACAAAAAGGAAACATGATAGGAAGTAAAAGCAGGGGGAGCCCCCTGTAGAATCATGATTATCTGCAATTTTCGGACTACATAACCGGTTTACCGGTGAATAAGATGTACAAAATTGTGTAAATAACAGATAATACAAGTGCAATGTGAACACCAGTGGATTAATAACCCATCATAGTTTATACGAGAAATTTGTGAGTTTGGTTTAAAATGGAAATGACAGTCCTTTCAATCATTTTCTGATTTCCCCATGCTCACAAGGAGGTGCTGGAGCCTAGCTCACACTCTCACCTATGGAAATTTGATCAATCAGCCTACCATGCATGTTTTGGAAATGTGAAAGGAAGCCATTTCACCTGGAGAAAACCCACGCAGCCACGGGTAGAACATACAAACAAAGGTTGAACCTCAACGGGGATTGAGCTCTCGATCTCAGAACTGTGAGGTGGCAATGAATTAATTTACAGTGTTTAATGAAATAGTAATCTGAGGAAAGACCACTTTTTCCCATAAGCAATTGATACTTTTACCATTTCGCACAGAAACTGACCATATTTGATCTGTGGTCATTAGAAGGCCAAACTAAAAAACACTATCCTTACTGATGTGACACACCCATAAACGTGTGTCAACTCCAGTCATGTATCAGCTCTGTCTGCAGCTGCTGCTTGACATTCTGCTTGGCTCCATATCCCTGCTTTAGTGGCTGCAAAGAGCACTTTGCTTGTCCTGCTTGTCTGCCCTCTTGCTGGTAAGGAGTGCAGAAACCACAAGCATCATGTGAGCTGCATGTGTTTTTCTTGTCCGGTGTTTCCCAACCTTTATTGGGGCATGACATGTATTTTACATCATAAACACCGCCACCAACAGAAAATGTCATCAAAATTCTAAACACGGAAATCAAGATGAGCTTGCTTTAATTTACTCACAAAGTTACTAAGAGTAAGATACAAAAGGGATGTAGTGGAACAAAGCATTAAATCATTTACTAAATTGATGAATGGCAACGGGTGGCAACACGTTTATTCTAAGAGAAGAATATGTCATTTTTCTGCCTGTCACTTAATGTCAATGACATAATGAACAAAGATGTATTTGTAATTAAACAACAGTAATCAAATAAATTACAATATTTTCTGGACTATACTTTTTTTCTCAGTTTGGCTGGGCTTGTGAATTGTATATGTTTTCTTTCTCTCTGACCTGTTATGTTGTTTTTGAAGCTGTAGTTTTAAATCTCATGCTAAAAGATCCCTATATAGCCGGTTGTTCTCCATTTTACTAGTTTAACGTATATTTCTTCTTAGTTTCTGATTTTTAAAAAAAACGGTCTTCCCAAATATACCAATATGGTGCAACTTATAGTCCGAAAAATGCGGTAAGTGAAATTAGATCATTTCCAAATGCACTCTAGTAAGCTGCATTGGCAAACTAATGGATTTAAAGGGAAAAATATTTGTCAGTGTCCTGCAACGTTAACTAGTTCATCCCACTCTTCACAACATAGTGCAGCTGTCTCAGCTGAATGGATGAACAGAGCCAAGATGCCAACTTGCTCACTTTAATTAGTCCCTTGCAACAACGTATAGGCCAATAATCACAAGATAATCACCCAGTATTACACAAGCTAAAATGTTATTATTAATCCAACTCTTGTCTGTTAAACAAACCCTGGAAAGATACTCAGCATCTAGTTCCATTTTTTTTCCAAAAACAAATTAAAACATTGGTTTTGACTAAGAAACAATGAATTAAAAAAATTCTCATGTGTCTTGAAATTCACCAACTGCAAAATATTTGTTACTATAAAACGTAACTATACTAAATTGCTTCACTCTGTTAATGAGAGTTAACTCAATGCATTCCTTCATTGATTCATTACTGCAGTTCTTTTATTTCTAAATTACTATATAATAAAATATTGTCTTATTTTTGACTATCTCTTTTGTGGGGTTTGCTTTTATTGGATGATTTTTTTTTGTCTTGGTATAGTAATGCCATACATTTCTGCCACAGTCAATATGCGTTGGATTGTATATGCAGTATCTTTTTTGTTCTTGTTAGTTTTAATCTTTCCAGTTTGACACGAAAGCTTGGCGGCAACAACAGAATGATCTGCTGCAATCTGGTTGGGTGTGTTTGTTTTATCTAAAACAAGGTCCAGTTCAAAAGTTTTGTTTACAGTCAAACATTATGGTCTGCAGGCGGAACTCAGGTTTTTAAATGGATATCACCTCATTTTCTGAACCTCTTCATCCCCATTAGGATCGTAAGGGGTGTTGGAGCCTATCCCAGCTGACTCCAGGCCAGAGGGAGGGAACACCCTAAATCAGTGGCCAGCCAATCACAGGGCACAAGGAGACGGACAACCATTCACACTCACACTCATACCTAGGGGCAATTTAGAGTGTCCAATCAGCCTACCATGCATGTTTTAGGAATGTGGGAGGAAACCGGAGTACCCAGATGAAACCCACACAGGCCCAGGGAGAACATGCAAATGCCACACAAGTGGGCCGACTTGGACTTGAACCCAGGACCCCAGAGCTGTAAGGCAGACGTGTTAACTACTCGCGTCACCGGGGTGCCTTAAATTGATATATCTGGGCTCATTTGTCAGAAGTGGTCTTTAAAAAAAGATTTTAGAGCAGCATAAATTCACACACATGCACACGGAAACACAAAAATGAACAAGTCCTGAGGGACATGATTGTTCACCTCATGATTGTGTTCCATTTGGTCACACAGGGATGTGGAGATGAAAACTTGAGCGTGAGTAAAACTCCAGTACCATTACTACATTAGGTAAAGCACCAAAAAAAGCTTCATTTGGATTGGCACAAAATTGCACACATTGATGGATACATTAGTTAGCCCAAATATTGACTATTTATTTACTAAAGTGCAAGGAGTATTAAGTGTTTACTTGAAGGAGGCACAAGGTTGAGCAAATGCTTGTCTATGGGTGGAGCAAGACACTTGGGCTCCCTCTGTTAATTGGTCAACAGAGAATTGTTACTCCCATGTTACAATGGGAAAGGAATTTAGAACAACCTCGAATTGGCCATTTCAATTTGTCTTTAAGGCTTGGTTCTATTAATAAAACGCCAATTGTTCATCAAGCTTTTCCGTGATAGGGACTTAGAGCCGGTGACATGAAAAAAAAAACGCATTCAACTCAATTGATTTATGTACTTTATGTACTGTAGCATTTTAAGAACTGCCAAAGCAGCAAGAGATAGTCAAAAATACGACAATATTTTATTATATAGTAATTTATAAATAAAAGAACTGCAGTAATGAATCAATGAAGGAATGCATTGAGTTAACTGTCATTAACAGAGTGAAGCAATTTCGTATAGTTACGTTTTATAGTAACAAATATTTTTGGAAAGTTGTAAAAGCTATAATAAAATTACATTTAGACCCTGACTTCTGGAATATATTAACCTTTTAAAACTGGACGCACAAACTATCCAAGAGTAAAAGGTCACTTTTCTATTGATCTCACCAAACTGATTACAATGACTACTTTGGTAGTAATAGTAAGTACAATTACTTGTCTCTTTCCTTATTCCACTTGAGCACCCTTTTCCTACTTTGACAGGCCTGAGAAGACGTTCTTGAAATTCTGTTCAAATTGCACAGACGTTGTTCAAAACGAATGACCTAGTGCAGTGTTTCCCAACCACTGTGCCGCGGCACACTGGTGTGCCGTGAGCAATGGTCAGGTGTGCCGTGGGAAATTGCAAGAAGTCATACAATGTGATATTGAGAGAGAAAAATTTATATGAATATAAGGAGATTATAAAGGAACTATTACAAGAATCAAATCAAAATATGATGGACGTTAAATTGTAGATTATACTATTATTTGATTCAAGTTGTCAAACAGTAATTTGTTTGCTCTTTCTCTAAGTTGAAACGGAAGTTGTCTGGTTTCTAGGACATCAACTTTTTCCGACGTAAAGTCTGTGTGAGAACAATTTTTTTTGCGGAATATTAGGAGATTTAAGTAATATTTAGAGAAAAATCATAAAATGATGCGATCAATAACTTTACTTGGTTATTTGCATCACTCAAACCGGAAGTTGTTCAGGGTCCACAGGCCAAATTTCCGTGACATTAGGTAATTGTGAAAAATTTGATTTTGGAATAATTTTGGATGCGATTTCTGCTGATAAAACTTCGATGAGAATAACTATTTTAAATATAGGCGACAAAGATTTTCAGATGGTGGTGTCCCTTGAGATTTTTTTCAATGCAAAAAGTGTGCCTCGGCTCAAAAAAGGTTGGGATACACTGACCTAGTGGATGACATGTCATTGTCCTTTTTGAGACACCAACACTTTGGCTAGATCTGCTGTGGTAAGAAAAGCTGCTCCCCCACTTAGTCAGAACAGGGTAAAAAAAAAAACCTCATCTTGTTTTCTTCTTTCCTCAGGCAATGATTCAGATTGCTACAACAACACATTAACTACTAATAATATCTACAGCCAATTTGTCATTCTCCATCGAGACAGGACATGTCAAGAATGAAAGCTAGTATTACTTTAATTCAAGTTAAAGCATTGGAACACAGAAATCTGACTCACAAATAGAAACCCAATTTTAATAGCGAGCAAAAAAACGACTTATTCAAATAATAGATAAGATATATTGGCACTTTTTCAGCATGCAAGCTACTAAAGAAATGGGCATTCCAAAAAATTCCAAAAACATGCATGGTAGGCTGATTGGAGACTCTAAGGTACTTTGTTTACCTGTATGCAAAAAGGTGTCCAACAATTAATTTCAATGCTAAAGACACTAAATTATGCTCATTTTAATGATGTATCTTAATAGTACATATGAATATAACTAACCAGCATTTAGTTAAGAAATTGTGTTAAAATGTTTTTTTTCTGATTATCATTTTTTATTAAAAATTGATGTCAGACAATATGTAGGGAATTCCACAATAATATTGCAGTTCTGAATATTGCATTGTTCACAAATTCGCCACAGCAACAATTTAAAAAAACAAATTTGCTTCTGAAATTGAATTATAATTATCCATTGTTATGAAAAGGACTGCCTTTTTTAGTTGTATTAGCAGTAGTATTCATAGTAATCAAAGCAGTCAGATCAGAGGTGCCTTTCACAACCACCTTGACTGTTTCTAAACATATATACTTCTCTTTAAAAAACAAAAGAAGTTACAGCCATAGCAAAAATATGCAGGCAAGGCAGGGCCTGGGCTGTAGTTGGGACCCCCTCACTCAGGTTTTGGCTAGATTAGGATTTTGTGAGGGGGTAGATGTTGTAATAAATTGGGAACCACTGATTTAGAGTTTTCATTAAACATAATTGACATAGTACACATATTTGCAATGTGGAAGGAAGCCAGAGAACGCAGACAAAATCCAGACAAGCATGGGGAGTGCATGAAAATTCTAAAGAAGAGTGATAGTTCAGATTGGAACCCCCAAATTTCAGAACTTTAAGTCATGTGCACTAAACCAGTATTTCTTAACCTGGGTTTGATCGAACCCTATGGGTTCGGTGAGTCGGTCTCAGGGGTTCGGTGGAGCTTCTGCAACGGAGGTCAAGACACATCAACTCATCATATCTATTCACAATAATATGCCCTACTTGACCACTACTGGCTGCAGATGATCACCTGACATTGCTTGTCCAATCAGTGCCGTGAGAAATGTATATATCTTGATTTTTTTTTTAAATCATATTTTATGTCACCCTATAGTAGGGTTCAGTGGATACACACATGGAACTGGTGGGGTTCGGTGAATGCACATATGAAACTGGTAGCTTCCACAAGGTTAAGAACCATTGCACTGAACACTTGCCAACAGTACTACGTAAAGCTTTTGTAAGCATGGTCTTAAATAAAAGTGTCAGTTAAAACAGACCTGTCATTGTAAATATTAAATGTATGCATTGCTTGTTTAAGAATTTGACTTTGCTGGAAATATTTTTGTAAAATTTGCTTCAGTAATATTACTACCTAAATACCATAAGGTAAAACACGGGACTATAGGGGCGTGGCTACAAGAAGCAGGAAGTACCTGTCCAGTTCTAGTTTACACCTGTATTTACAGTTTAAGCACTGTAAATTGAAAGAAGACATTGAGTAAACCTGTTGATAATCATAATAAAAACAGCTTAAGACTCATTTGACGTCATAGCAAAAAAAGTCAAACGATCCCAGCAATGGAATTCTTAAATGGGGAAGCAAACGTGTAAACAGTGGAGTTACTTCCGCTTATGAACTGTCTGTGACACAGACAGGAGTCATAGCGCACCTGAAAAACTAAAGTAACTTGTTTTTTCTTTTAGTTGTTGCTTTTAAACAATGAACGTTGACCAAATAAGCACGGAAGTGCAGCAGATGGGCCCCAACGACTACAACAGGTGTCCCCGTCAGGTGTAACAGCGTCCCTCACCTTAGTGTAGTATAACATCCACAGCTCGTACAGCCTTTCCTTCGATGCCATTGTTCATTAACTCCTATCGGCGTTGGATTAAAAACTCCGAGAAGCCAAAATGGTCAACAACGAGCCCGGATCTGCTTCAAATTGCTTGCGATGAGGACGCGGAGCGCTCCTACGGTGAACCATTCCTGCCCCATTCGCCCTTAATTCATTAATCTGGCAACAACAAAAAAGTACGGGCATGCGGCTCGGCTTAGAAACTTCTCAAGAGTTGTTCTGAAATTGGCGCAGGACCTGGTCACGGTGGGATTAATGTGGAACTAGCGCGAGCAGGAACCGATAATGCGTGGAAATACTGCGTCGAGAGGAACTCCCATGTCCGCGTTAACAGGCGAGTGCCTGCACAGTAGCTGCTTCCGAGAGAGAGAGCGAGAGAGAGAGAAAGAGGTAGAGAGAGAGAAAGAGAGAGGGAGGGAGGGAGTGTGAGGGGGGTTACATGAAAACGAGTATGTATCTCATAATATAAGGCGATACAACAACCGCTTTATCCTCACAAGGTTCGCAGGGGGTGCTTAAGCATCTCCCAGCTGAGTTTACGGTACGAGGAGGGGGACACCCTGAATTGGTGGCCAGCCAATCTCAAGGAACGAGGAGACAGACAACCATTCACGCTCATACTCGGGGGCACGAATAGAACAATAATGCTCACACTCATACCTAAGGGCAATTTACAAAGCACCACAACCTGCATGTTTTTAGAATGGGGGAGGAAACCGGAGTACCCGATGAAAACCCATGCAGGCCCGGGGAGAACATCCAAACTTCACACAGGTGGACCGACCTGGATTGGAACCCAGAGATGTGAGGGTGACGCGCTAACCACTCATCCGAAAATTAATCTTTGATATTCTATGATACATCTTATAAAGAGGGAAAACATGATACTTCTAAAAACAGAAACAATTGTTTTTGCACTATTGTATGACATGAACTAACAAAACACTCATATATGTCAGTGAAGCTTGCAGTTTTCTCATTTAATACAGAGAACGCTGACAAAATAACAAATTGGTGACTAATAAGTGAGGAAACAGGTGGCTTGCGGATGCTATAAATAATTAAACAGATATGGGAAGAAAACTACTAAAAATTTGATTTGGTTTGCTCCTTACTAAAAGGAAATATAAAACACCCTAACATCACAGTAAAAACACTACACTAAAATATATGGTTAAAATGGAATTTATAATCGGAATACATTTGTATATGTACTTAATAAATAAAATAAACAGCAATAATCATTATTGATGTGTCTTCATTTTAATTAAAGTTTGTCATATTAACCCACCATGGTGACAATCTTATTTACTAATGAATATTTAATACTTAGTTGACAAAATATACATTTTCAGCAAATATACTACTAGATAGGAAACATGTTACCAATTTTAACTTAAACTTTAGCTATATTTCAGTATTCAAACGTAATTACCTGGCAGAATTTATGTTCCAGATTGGATAAACTGCATTTCCCTGCTGATGGCCTACATTCCGGACTAGTAGTGGAAAAGGGCCTCTTTGCCCTATATGTGGCTCTAACATTATGGTATGCAAATAATTTAATCAGCATAAGGAACCATACCTCCAGTTTCCCAAGCACCTCATATACTACTGGTACTGTGAAATGTGAATACATATGCTTATTGATTTTAATTAGTCCTGTGGGGTCATCTTAGGCATCCCGGTTTCTCTAAATGTGCGCAAAATTAATAATTACTACTTATCTATGTCGACTATGACGTATTTATTTTGTTGACCACTACTTATTTATTATGTTGACTACTTAATTATCTATTACTTATTGGTTAATTTATTAATTACTTATTGATTAGTTATTCATTACTTATTGATTATTTCTGTATTACTTATTGATTATTTATTTATTGTTATCATTTATAGATAATTTATGTTAGTTTGTTGTTGTGTTGACTACTTATTTATTATTCGTATTTTTATGTATCATTCATTGATTATTTTATAATTTATTGATTATTTATTTGTCTATTTTTTATTGTTGTTATTTGTGCACTTTGTGATGAAGCTTTCAATCTCATACTTTTATAATGACAATAAAATTATTCAATTCAATTCAATAATTGATGTTTGGACATTTGTTGAATCGTAAAATTGACAAACAATGTTGTTATTGTGTAGATCCAAAGCAAGGTAATAAACATAAACATACATATATAATATATATATAAAAAAAGGTGATCAATTGCTCGTCACTCGATTGCATCACACTAACCTAGGTTTTATAACAGAATACAGAAATACCGATCGGAGAGGCTAAACATGGAGAAGAATATCGGATCCCTCCAGGAACAAGCCTTGAAGCGAAAAGAGAGATTGAAAGCTTTGAGGGACAAGCAGTTTCATGTAAGTACATCTGCAAGTCAGGCGAAACTCAAATCTAGCGTTAAAATAATAATCAAATTTTATTTCAAAGTTATTTGTGCCAATATTGGCCTGAAGCTAGCGAGCTTGAGCTAACTACACACAGATCGACCAGACGTCCGTGAACATCTCAGTCGCGGTGAATAATAAATAATGGATCGGAATCGTTTAAAATGTTTTTTTTTTTAATTTATTTTTTCCAAGTGGAACTATTTGGCTCCTGTTGATGGTGATGATCACTGCTTACTCCTCAGTCAATAGTAATTGGACGTCTATCATCGTCTGTGGCAGTGAAACGTCACTCAGTGCCAATTCTTCCAGTTGAAAGAGTTTATGTCACTGTCAATAAATGAGTGCTGTAATATATATCTGATGTGTCCAAGAGAAAATCACAACTAAGTTAGGTCAGGGTGTCACATTGGGTTTATGATTTTATATCTCATCTCATTTTCTGAACTGGTTTATCCTTACTAGGGACGCAGGGGGTGCTGGAGCCTATCCCAGTCTGACTTCAGGGCGGAGGCGGGGGACATCCTGTATCGTGTATTTCCTACATTGATTTTATTGTTGATGGAGAGCCACTGCCACTGTTTAAACTTTTTTTTTCAATCTAGCATTAAAGCTAGTTTAGAATGTAACAGACAGAATTTAGGCATCATTTAATATCCTTATATTGGCTACGTTCAATGAGAGCCAATGAGCTAAATGAGTGCAATAAAATGGGTTAACTTGCCTTAAAAAATGGCAATCAAAAAGATTTTGGGCCATATCACTTAGCCCTAATGTAAATTAGAGGAAAAAAGGTGTAAAATAAGATTTTGATTGTGGTTTCAGACCCACAGCGTTTAAAAACATACAGTCACACTTGTCAAAAGTGTTGAGACATGGCCAGGGGCTTACTGCTCACTTTTGCAGTGAAGCCTGTTTCCTATATGTACAGCAGATGCCACTGAGGAGGTACATAATGGAGGAAACTGACTTTGCAAGCCAAGTTTTGATGAAGCACTGTTGACATTCCTGGCCTTCCTTTTGTACTCCCCACGAAGAATGAGTCAGAGCTGTGAATTGTTGTAGCATGTGGACAGGAAACGTCTTCAGGAAAATGCATGTTGGGTGGGATTTGATATCCTTTGTTATAAGTTGTTCTTGTTCCAGAGTTTGTGCAAGCTTGTTATTTGTGTACTTTGGTGCAATTTGGGATTGCCATAAATTGAGATGCAGCTGGAATTCTTGCTGAAAGCTTCAGTGACGCCAGCCTTCTATATTTTGGGATTTTTAGACAAGCAATTGTGCTGGACTCCTAAATGACAGCGCAAACAAAGTTAGCACGTGATTCATATTATTTGCCTCATAGTGGCCGTCACTGTTGAATATTCTAGAACAAATTATCCTATCAATCATATTCTGCATGATTTGTTTGGTCTATGGCTTTGATGAATGTGCGTCTTGAGCACTTAATTGGAACAGTATAAAAGGTACCGGTGAAATATGCTCAAAGGTTATATGGCAAAACCAAAATTCATACATTAGGTGCAGTGGATGAGGCAGATTGACAATTTTGGGGAAAAAATAACTATTTTAACATGTTTAATTGTCTGAAAAAACAGTAAACTTTGCAATCATCTTTGAACTAATATCCCTAATTCAGTCCAATTTGCATATTTTTGTGTATGCACTAAGCTGTATTCTTTTATTTGACTGCATTTGATTTCTATGATTGTAATCAATGCAGCCCACATATTAAATGTTGTTGTATTTGTCCACTTTGACAGGGGCGAGAGCAGGAAGATGGCGAGCCAGAGCACAAAAAAGCCAATTTGGAAGAAGAAGAGATCCCGGAGCATAGACACAAGTTAGTTCTTCACATACCTTTCTTTGCTCCTGTCTTTTAAGATCAATTATTTGTTAGACGGCCGCACCGCACGGAAGTGGAAGTAATCTGAAGGAACATCACAACATTTATCTGCCACTCATCTCAACACCAATTATTGGTGCAAGATGTTTACTCTGGCTGTTATCACATCTTGCTGTTATTAACTGCTCAAATATCCTGCAGCTTGGTGTTATTTGGTATGCACAAGCAGACATCTTTCCTGTTCCTACAAGAGCTTTTCCATTGTTTATATTTAATGAATGCGAGGTGACGACACCACTGTATTTCTCCCGGTCCAACAAAACAAATCTCACGCAGGGGAATCCACGTTTGGGTTTATAATGATATACCCTGAGGTAATTTATATGCTTTACGTAACTGTCTTTATCGCCATAATCAAAATTGAATGATGGCAATGATTAATAAAGGCTATAGTTTTGTAAAAATAAAAATCCATGTTGACTGGGAAGTTAGAGATTACTGCCTGTCTTAGTTAAAAGGGATTGGATGTCATACAATGTAATATTCAAAAAATAATTAATATGAATAGAACAAAATTAAACGAGATGAAAATTGAACATTACATTATAGATTATATTACAAGATTCAAATTGGGAAAGTCAATTTGTTGCTTATTTTTCTCTAACATGAACCGGAAGTTGTTTGGTTTCTAGGGTATCAAGACGTGCGAGTACATTTTATTTTTGCGCAATATTAGATTTAAGTAATATCGGGAGAAAAGTCATAAAATTATGAGATTAAAAACATTACGTGACTTATTTTTGCATCACTCAAACCGGAAGTTTTGCTTACCTTTGGCTCCCTTCCATACCACACTGTCCTGATGTACTATCAGTAACTGTGTAGACACACTAGTGTAATAGGAAATGTGCAAGTGAACTGTAAAGCCTTTAAGCATTCAGAAAGGAGACTAGGGTGACTTGAAGTGCTGGTGTTCTAAGGAGGGAAGTGTTTATTTTATTCTGGAATAAATATTTAAACATTTAGTATTTCTTTCAGATATTAATCCTGCCGCGAGGTTATGTCTTAAAACATTTTACAGATGATTTTTGTTTAGTCGCTGCTGTCAGTTCAAACTTAGTACCAATATTTGGTATACAATCCATTTTGACTGGGAGAGACTAGCATTTTATGAAACACTGACAGCTCTCACAGTCAAACTGGACATCTAGGACTGTCAATGGCAGCATCAGGTACTTTCCTCATTATTAGGACAAACATTAATTTCAGACAGAGGGCGTATTATGTGACAAAATGTAGTGCAGTGGAGGGTGGTTTTCAGCCTGAAGAACAGCTTAATTTAATAACAAAATTATTCTTTCAAATACTGCATTAAAAATGATTCATTTTTAAAGTACACTTTCCTATACATTCATGTTGAATTGAATGCTTTTATTGTCATTATACAACTATAATTAGATTAAGGTTCACCACAAAGTGGATAAATAACAACAAATTGAAAAATAAATAATCAATAAGTAAACAAAATATAAGTATTCAACAAAATAAGTAAAGCCGGGAAGTGTACAAATGACAACAAACAAATATTTTTAAAAGTAGTTAAGATAATAAAAAATTAGTCAACATAGAATCAGCATAAATAAGTAGTCACATAAGTAGGTGCATAAGTGACAAAAGTGATTAACAGCCTATGGAGTTTTAGTGCAGTACTACAAGATAAGCCTTGTTTTCAAATTAGATGTTGCAAAAAAACTTGTGGACTTCAGCCAAATATGTAGTTTATCTCCCGTTGGGTCTTCAATAGAGAATTTAGAACGGAGGATAAAAGTAAGTAAGATCAGTGATCATGACCAGCATCCCTGCTTATTGCCATACAAGGCACAACTCTGTCTGCAGAAGAGCCATAGAGGGGTGATAAATGTGTCATTTACATGCCCCCCACTAACTTCTTCACAAGCTAAGAGAATTGTCTTCTTGTTCCACCCACGGCCAGACGGCGGGTACCTTAAGAGCCACCAGTCAATCGACAGGCAGCCATACAGGGCTACAGATTGTCTCTTTTTTTGCACCCGGATTCTTGAAGGCTGCTCAAGCAAATGTTTCCTAACTGTTGTAGACCTTGGAGAAGCAAATATATATAAATAAAACAAATGGAAATAGTTGATTGGTTGTGGCATCCCCTCACGACAGAAGTTTCGTAGTAGTAGTAGTAGTAGTAGTAGTAGTGGAACATTATCTCAGTCTTTTTTCTGCTCAGGGATTTGAAGTTGAGAAACTACACTCCTGAGGATGACGAGTTGAAGGAGAGGCAGATCCCCAAAGCCAAACCTGTTTCAGGTTTGTACTTTATCTTCTACATAACCATAGCATGTCCACAAAGATTTTACAGTTGAGTATTTATAATTAGATTTGGATTGATGAGACATTTATCTGTTTTTCCAGTGGAGGATAAAGTCAAGGACCAGTTAAAGGCAGCCAATCCAGAACCCATCATTGAAGAAGTGGTGTGTATTCTTGTCTTATTTTAGTTTTATTGCGGAAATAAATGGTTTGTAAAACAATGCCTAATTTTGTTTCTCCAGGATTTAGCTAATCTGGCCCCAAGGAAACCAGACTGGTAAAACCTTGCTTTATTACTTTGGTATGATTAAAGCTATATTCTGTGATTGAAAGTGTGGTCTTGGATTTAGGGATCTCAAGAGGGATGTGGCGAAGAAACTGGAGAAGTTGGCAAGGAGAACACAAAGGGCCATTGCTGAACTTATTCGTGAGCATGACTTCTAATCAAGCAAAACTTAAAAAATCTTCGAAAATATTATTATTAATTGAAGTTTTTTGTTTCCAGGGGACCGTTTGGGATTCAATGAGGAGCTAACGGCTGGAGTGGAGGGAGAAGTACCAGCAGAACAGGAAGATGAAGACTGATTTGGAGAGAAAAGGAAAAAGCCACTCTTGGAACATATTGTCATGGCCTTTTGTTTTTTTGTATCGTTTGGTACGGTCTGTAAATATGGTTGAAATATGAACGACCATGATCATCTTTTATATTTGTTGCGGTATGATGTTTTAAATAAAAGTATGCAACTTTTGTTTTTCAAATCTTTGTCTTTTATTAATTTATTAAGCATCACTTTGTGAATACATCATATTTATTAGGAAAAAATCTCTAATTATGAAGTGACCACTAAGGATCATTAACTCATTGCCTGCTATTGACAACAATAGACGGTCATTTAATTTAAACTGGGAGCAGTGCGATGTTTTAGTATCAATCCATCGTGACGTCTAATTTCGTCGTCCATGTCAGTCAATGAGTTAAACTGAATTTCTGCTACATGTGAATCAAATATAAAGGTCAGTACACTTGAACAGTAATGGGAGACAACAGAAAAATATTTTCTTTGACATGACATTCGCTAGTGATAATATCTACTGCCAGCACCGTTAAACCCTTTCTCTTAAAGTGCAACTTTGAACTTCCAATTTGACCTTAAACGACCTCATTGAGGACCTTTTGTACTTTTCACTTAAAATACAAGGCCACTTGCACACTTGCTTTTCTTAAATGGCACGAGATAATGCTCTTAAAAGAAGCAAAGCAACGAGTCACTTCCATGAGATAGCACATAAACAAACTAGATTTCTATATTCAAGTATAAGTGCTGCTATGTATACATGTTTGCACAACTACAAAGTACATTGGAAAAATATGTCAACCACTGGAGAATGCGTAAAGGGAGTCGTTAACAAATGCTGATGAACGGTGGCAAAATACTTCAATTTGTAGTATTTACAAAGAAAGTGACACCACGGTGGCTTGAGGAAGCACAAAAGTATGCAAGTGGAGTCAAACATTGCTTTGGCACTCAGAGTGAAAGTACATTATGAATAAATAAGTAAATACTTGCATGCGCTCAATGTGGAGGAGGGTGTTCACTTGGCCATGTCGGTGTCTGACAGATTTAGTTAGCCCTTGAGCAAGATATCTGATGGTTGTTTATGTAGGGTAGGGGTGGCCAAAATATTCCACAAAGGGCAGCAGTGGGTGCACATTTTCATTCCAACACATAAAGAGGACAGCTTTTCACCAATCTGGTGTCCTTCAGGTACAATCAGTGGATTGCAGTCAGGTGCTTCTTGTTTTCTGCAGAAATCTCATTGGTTAAAGTGCCTTTGCTGGATCTGTTGCAACAAAAACATGCACCCATAGGGGACCTCGAGGACCAGTTTGCCCACCCACCGCTGATATAAGGGAACAATGCGTGTTTTTTTTTTTTTTGCATGGCAACGGGAAATTGCTGCTTCAGTCGCATTGCCCACTGCCCGATTCGATCTTCCTGGCCGCTGGGCCGAGCTCCACCTTGCACACCCGCTGTGCAAACTTAAGTGAGCAGAGTGTCTCACCGGCATTGCTCTCCAGAGAAGACACCTATAAAAAAAAGGAAGGAACAATTAGAGGGGAAATACTAAGAAATAAGCCAAAATCAAATAGATTTCTATCAATGTAGCCAAAATGTTCATTTTGAGAAATATACCCTAAATGGTCTTCACTCATTTATTGCGTGTAAAGAGAATGAATCAACCTCACATTTGTACCTATTTGGTTCTGGGAATGTGGGAGGGTACTGAATACCCAGAGAAACCCCACACAGGCACTGAAGAACATGCAAATTCTAGCCTGAGAATTTAACCCAGGGCCCCTCAACAGGATAGCTGCCACAATTCAATGACAACTAATTAATCAAACTAAAATAACAAGCTGTATTTTGACAGTCAATTAATTGGTTCCATGACATTGTAACCTGACAAAAGCATTCTCTACCCACCTGTACCACCATGGCTGTTTTACTGCCTTTTCCCAGAGAGTCCTGCAACAAGTACGTAAGGCGAGAGTTCCTGAAGGGGATGTGAGTCTGTCGCGCTCTTAGAGCCTGGATGACGTCCCCGAGAGCCAACAACGAACGATTTATATTCTGAGCCTCCTTCAGCCTCTCGCCCTCCGCACCTGACTTCCATACCCGCTCTGATCCCGCCAAATCAACCAAGTTCAACTTGCCTATAAATAAGTGAAACAATATGCCAGTGAATGCCAAATTGTTTTAATTATACAGTAGGTAGTATTTCTAGAGATGCCAGGGCAACTGACCAGTGGTTTTGGAGCCAGTGGCGAGGTCCGTGCCCTGAACTGTGATGCAGAGAAGAGCATGAGAGCGAGAACTGTGCTGGTTCATCTGAGTGCCAAATGTTATCCGGTTTCTGCGAGCCATGGCTAAAATCTGGAAACAAATAAATTGAATATTTTTGTATTAACATTTCATTGGCTGCCATTGACAGCAATAGATAACCAAACCATTTTAGATACACATATGTAATCAAAATACAGTGTTCCCTTGCTACTTCGCGGTTCAGCCATCGCGGACTCAGAGCTTCGCAGATTTTTTGGGGAAAAAAATACAAATATTACATTGAGACAACATATTTGTCAGTTGTTTTTTTTGTTATAAAAGGAATTTCACTCTCTCTACCCCTATTCTATATGGTGTACTGTATACAGGGGGGTAAAAAATAAAATAAAAAATAAATACATACATAAAAAATAAATAAAAAAATGTAAAAAAAAAAAAATTGAATTAAATTCAAATTAAGCATTTTTGAAGGGGAATCCCTACTTCGCGGAAATTCACTTATCGCGGGTGGTCCCGGTCCCCATTAACCGCGATAACCGAGGGAACAATGTAAATGCAATAATCAATGTATATACATATTTGGTATTGATAGGACTTTCCTAATCACAAAAGCCCTCTGAGAAAAAACAAAGCCAAATGAGTTTGGCACATCTACGAGTAGTAAAAAAAAAAAAAATCTGTCACCTTCTTGATATGTTGAAAGCTCTTGACCTCGATGACCCTGAGGCCTGGCACGTGCAGCTGCCCTGTTCCGTCTGGGTTGATTTTGATGTCCAGTTTCTCTCCATCTTTACTCAGTAGATCCCTAACAGCCAAATAATGTCTTTATTCAATAGTCATAATTCGTATTATTCCCCTTTTTGGACGTATCGGTACCTTAGCACCTCGTTGTAGATCTCCACAGAATTGACAGTGACAGTGTAAGACCACATGTCCTTTCGTTCCTCTATTTCATTGAAGAGGTGTTTCAGGGCCCTCTGGTTGATGCCTGGGTTCTCCACACTGCCCTGAAGAGAAAAAAAAATGATGAAATGGTAATGAGCAATGGATATGTAAGGGAAAAAGATCATGTTTTACTATAGCATCCCTCAAAGTTATTGCAGAAAGTTTTTCAGGAGTTCAGTTCAAAAAGACAACACCATGAATTACCAATAATTATGAGTTACATATTTGAAACAATCAAAAGGATGTTTAACAAGGAAGTTAAGTCACAAGTGGCTTACTGAAAAATATTTTCTTGTGTTTTGTTTGTAAATATGACAATACATCAACTTAAGTATTTCCACAATGAAAATGACTTCATATCGAAATTATTTTTCAATTGTTTTTTGGGAAAATATTTTCGTGTTCATTGAAATAAAGTATTGATGAAAAGGAATGATATCCTAATTAATTAATTTGAACCTCTAAAGTATATTGTTAACGCGATAGGATAAATATAAAATAAATTTTACCTGCTAGCCAAAAATGGTTTTTAATTTTCTATTTTATAAAAGAGTTGAAATATGACTACAATAAAATTAGAGAAACGATATGTACAGTGCTCTAACACATTAATCACTTTCCAATTACAAGATCAAGAGTGGCAGTGAATATTTGAGGAACATCTTACAATCCTCAGACTGCATTAGATTCAAAAGAATGAAGTTTATAAATTTGTAGAGCTCTCACAGTACACATAAACACGAAAGAATAGAACACAGAAGAGGCATCATGCAGAAAAAAAGTGGCATCTTTATGCCTAGAACCTCCAACATCATTACCTCCATAGTGTAGGTTTTCCCAGAGCCAGTCTGTCCATATGCAAATATGCACACGTGGTAACCGTCGATAGATGAGGTCACAAGAGGTTCAATTTCCTGAAAGACCTTAAAAGAGCAAAGTGCAAGTTGCATCACAATTTTTAATGAAAATATTTTTTTCTTAACTGCAATATTTGTGTGCTCAGACCTCTTCCTGTGTAGCCTGAGGATGGAAGACCTTGTCTAGCTCAAAGCTGCGACCCTTTCCTTTACTCATCACAGTCAAAAAAGACTCGTTATGGGGGTCCGTGGTGACCACCACGGATGAGTCCTCCTCACGTTGATCCTCTTTCAGAACAGGTTTCACACGACACAGCACACGGATATTACCTAGAGGACGGAACACAACGAGAGGATACATCACATGGTCTATATAAAATGTGAAGTATAAATGTATTTTATGCTTATTATTATTATGTATTTTGGTTTATATAGTGTAGTCACTGGAATAGAATTTTCCACGACCTTGTGGTAACTCCCGTCACGACTCCTTTTAGTTAGTGGGGGGTGTTATCTATCACAACACCCCCATTTCTTTGTTCACCTTCCCGCCTTAAGTTTGTCTCTGTCACATGATCCTGTGCTAATAAAACCAGTTTGTCTGTGGGGAGTTGCCAGGGATTCGATCTGGTTACGCAGGAAGATAGACATATCTCCCGGTGCCTACTTTTCTGGCTCCCTCCTTCATATGAAGTGAGTTAAATTCTCATCATGACTGGCTGTGTGTTTCCTCTGCTCCGATATTATTGAATGTATATGGTCTTAAACCTGACATAAAATGACCTATATTGTTATCTGCATCAGTGCAAACCTTTTAGTTCCACAAGCTGCTCATGCAACTTCCTGCGCAGTGCCACCTCCTTTCGGTATTTCTCCAGGAGGTCTTTGTTAGCCTCCGACATTTCAAAGATTGCGGCTGAAACCTGGGAAATAAACCATGGTGACAGCATTATTTTTTATGCCTTTTGGCCAAGTAAACAATATTGGGCAACAGTGAAGTGATGTATCGTTACACCTCTAGACTTAACCCATCTTTCAATGCTACCACTACCATGTAGTAGTTAAAGAAACCATCAATAAGATAAGAAAAATACAATATTACAACACAAATTTAATAATCCATTTAGAAAAGTTGAGTATTATCAATTATATTATAAAGTACCGTATTTTTCGAGCTATAAGTGGCACCTGAGTATAGGTCGCACCCGGGTATAAGTGGCACCTGAGTATAAGTCGCACCTGAGTACAAGTCACACCAGCCAAAGACACAATCAAGCAGAAATATACTATACAACTCACACTGGTGTATAACTTTCATACAATTTATACAATTTATAAATATTTAATAATTTTAGACGATTATTGGATCAGAAACAAGAACAAATATGTAATGGTGATAATAGTAAACTGGATAAACATGGGCTCAACATAATCATTTTTGAAACTACTATAGCCTAAAAACACAACATAGAAGGCTGAGTAAAAAAAAACTAAACTATTAAGTCACACTTTTGTATTAGTCGCAGGCCCAGCCAAACTCTGCCAAACGTGTAACTCATAGTCTATAAAATACGGTAATCCAATATTCAAATACACATCACACTGAGCTGAGATACTGACTATTTAGTGTGTTAATGTAGGCAGCTACAGATGCTAGTTCAGCATGGCTGAAAAATGTTTTAAGCAACAATTTGGAGGTGGTATAAATGCTGATAAAACAGTCCTGTTTCTGAGACCATGTGAATTACTGCACGTTGGTCAGCACTTTTGATTCTTGAGTCCTTGTGTAGACTGAAAGAACGGAACTGACTTAACAAACGTGACACAAATGACGCAATGTTTCGTACCGTAACTGATCTTAAAAACATCTAACACATATAGCTGTACACATACTGGAAGGGGTGTGGCCAAGAGAAGTGGGGTGATAACATTTTGTAGAAGAAATATTTTCATTCTGATTATAAATATAGACAATAATGGTTACCTGTTTTTTTGCCTCTTTTATTGCCGTTCCGTAAAACTCTGAAAAGTTCCGTACTTGGCTCCTCAGACTGGCATAGTCTGTTTTCATAGAACGGAGAGCTGGAGGGAGGGCCGTCAGACGCTTCTGTAAACCTGAAAAAAAATACATGGGGAATTGGCGTACTTGACCAATGTGAAAAGATGAAATGCATCTTATATATGACTGACTGAAGAACTGGTGCTGCAGATCCTCAAAATGTTCTGCTGAGCAGCTTGCAGCAGCCTTGACCGCCTCATCCTTCTTCTCTTCCAAGTGGCCGATCTCCTTTAGGAGCTCTTCTCTCAGCAGTCCGATCTCCCGCTCATAAGCTGCAATCTATGAAAAGCCTAGTTATCCCTAACTTGCACATTAAGGTTAAATGTCATAGTTTTGAATTCTCAGGCAATACTGAGCTTCATTATAATTGTAATAGGCAAAATCTATGATGCCACTGATGTAGTAGCACTACATTTAGCTTTGGTTGGTGTACGTGAAGACAGATCCAAATAATACTTGGTATTATTTAATTACATATAGAGTATTGTATTTTACAATACCATACAGCACGCATACAGTCTATAGCAAAATTAATGTGCTCTGTACCTTGTGCTGCAGATTGCAGCTGTACTCGTCTGATTTGCGGATTTGCTCTTCCAGCTGCTTGCAGCGTTCATTCTGGTTGCATAACTTCTCGGACAGCAGCTCGTTCCTCTGTCTGGCTTTGGTCAGCTGCTTCACGGTGGCCGGGGACTCTACCTCAACGGTTTTGGTAACATACTGGGAGAAAAAACAAATTATAGTTGTTTAAGATTTGAAGAAATGAGTCCAACAGAGGCCCATGAGCTAAGTCTGGTCCATAGTTTATTTAAATTTGGACTGTAAAATCAGACCAAATGTTGTATTCAAACTGGCCCACCAGTGTATACTATAGCGCCTGCACCACTTGTGCTACTAAGCCCTCCAAAAGGAGTGTCCAAGATGCAAATTGTGAAAATATCATTGGATATAACCCAAAAAAAGAATCCTAAATATACAATCTCTTAAATATAGTTTGCATGTTCTCCCCGGGCCTGTGTGGGTTTCCTCCGGGTACTCCGGTTTCCTCCCACATTCCAAAGACATGCATGGTAGGCTGATTGGACACTCTAAATTTCCCGAGTGTCAGCATGAATTGTTGTTTGTCTACTTGTGCCCTACGATTGGCTGGCCACCGATTCAGGGTGTCCCTCGCCTCTGGCCTGTAGTCAGCTGGGATAGGCTCCAGCACCCCCCACGACCCTAATGCGGATAAAGCGGTACAGAAAATCAAATGAGATGAGATGCAGGTATATATAGGCATATGACAGCTGTCAAGGGATTCAATTTTTTAATCGCGATTACTCACATGCAGCTCATATTCCGATTAATCATTTTTTTCATATTTTAAATACAAAAGTGATGCAAATGTGATGCAAAAGTGATTTTGTATTTTGGAATACCCTTATACCTTTGGATTATTTTGTTGTTGGTAGTGCTTAAATCATTCACTGCCATTGACAGTTTTAGACATCAAATTCACTTAAACTGGAAAGACATATGAATAATCATCTTTTACTATCACTAACAGCCCTCCACATCCAATCCAAATTGACAAAGTATTGGCAGCGATCGAACAATCGCTGTCAGCCCTTACAGATAAAATGGACGAGACGTCTATTACCATCAATGGGAACAAATCAGTTAAAACTTTTAGAATATCTACCTTTACTACAGGCTCTTTGCCCCTCTCTCTGTCCAGGTCCAATTGAAGCTCCCTCACTCTATCCTCTCGTCTTCTCAACTCCTCCCCTCTCCTCCACTCACTCCGTTCGCTTTGCTGTTCCAGTTGTGACAGCTGCTCAGCTCGTTGCTGCAGGGAGGCCTCCAGCTGCTGCACGCGGCTTCTCAGATTCTCGTTTTCCTAAAGGAGAATGTTGAAAATTGTTAAAAAAAAATGGGGCGATGACGTGAACGGGGGAACAATGGAGCATCCCACCTTAATGAGCATGTTGCTGGACTGTGAGGGAATGGTGCTTAGCTGCTGCAGGAGGCCTTGGGTAACAGTCAGGCTTTGCTTAAGAGTTTCGTTCTCCGCCGAGAGACACAAGACTCGTTTTTCTGAGTCTGTTGCACCCTGTTAGTATGTTCAGAATCAGAGTGCATTTATTGTCATTGAGCAGAACCGCAAACAAAATGGATACGACAGCTCAAATGGACAGTGGACCACAATACGGTCATTAAAAATTAAAAATTACATAAAAATTATGACATAACATCCTCAGGTTTGGCCATCCTGACATTTAAATTTGATAGCACTTACAGTGGCAGTTTTGAGTCTGCACAGCTCCTCCTCGCGTTCTTCAATTCCACTTTTAAGCTCATCGATCTATGGAAGAAGTTCTATTTATTTAGATACAATGAGATTTTACTTCTAACTTTTTTTATCTGGTGGTGTACCAACCTGCTGCTGAAAGGCCAGTATACGAGTGTGTCGGTCTCGGTCTTTCTGTTCTAACTGTGAACGTAGCAGACCCAGTTCTCCTCTCAATTTGCTACGTTCCCCCTGCAAGCCGTACAGAGACTCCACCAAGCTGTGGACTCCCGCTTGAGCACCTGCGTCACTGCCACTCTCCCCTGAAATGACACAATTAGCCTTTTGTAGTGAAATGAGATTAAATCCCTTCAAATTTGGCACTTGTTTAAATTAGGTCAACCAGAAATAGAACAAAGTGATGTCTTAGATTTGATCACAGTTCAACCTTGAGCATTGTGAAGACGGGTACAAGGTTGTATAGTTTATCTCATCACATCTCGTTTTCTGAATGAGGGTTGCGTGGGGTGCTGTAGCTAATCCCAGCTGTCTCTGGGCCAGAGGCGAGGGACACCCTGAATCGATGGCCAGCCAATCGTAGGGCACAAGGACACGTACAACCATGCACACTCACACCCATCTAGGGGAAATTTATAGTGTCCAATCAGCCTACTATGCATGTTTTTGGAATGTAGGAGGAAACTGGAGTACCCGGAGGAAACCCACACAGGCCTGGGAAAACCAGCAAACTCCTGTATAGTTATATGTTATCAATAATAAATGAATCTATGAACCAATAATAATCATTTATGACAGTATTAAAATAGGTTTCTTTGTTTTATTATATAGGGAAGTGAAACCAATTTCTCTATCCTGTGTTGATAATGAAATGCATGTGTAATATTTATGAACATTACGGATGCATTTAATGCCTGTATTGAGTCAGTGATGCTAACGTTATTACTGCTGCTGTTTTTGCACTCTCCAATGAGGCCAAACATCTCACGTGTAGCCAAACGAAAAAAAGCAAAAATCCCGCAACAACGACCTCTGTGTATATCTTAAAAAGAATCCAAGCCTATTAATAACTACACCATAGATATAGGCCAGAGATGCTTTGACACCTCTGATCTTTAGACACAGGACACGCTAATGCTGCATTAGATTAGGTCTGCACTCTCATCACGATGCAGGTGATAAGTCATGGAGCATCAAAAAGCTGTGCATTAGCAGTGCAAAAAAAACAACACTAAGTAAGTCCCAATATATGGCAAACTCCATTACATAAGAAGGCAATGGCATATTTAATATAATTTTGCATTATAAACATAACAAAAAAAACTGCCTTACAACCCAAGGACACCAGCCGCTGCATCTATTTTTAGCCCGACACGAGAACACGTGCTACCCTGCATGTGCCAGACTTATAAATTGCATTGGAGGAAAATGAAACTCTCACATATAATTCATGAACGGGACCAAACCTCTTTTGACTTTACACAAAAATGACGAATAAAGTTTAACCTTGTTCTGTGTCCAATGAAGATATTATTCATGAGCTGGACATCATTCACAATAGTCCCTGCGGTGATATCACTTCTAGAGTCATGCACATGTGAATATAGTATAAATATGCACGCATCCACAGAGCTTAGAATTAGTCACAGGTCAAAGAACCATCTGCTCCAAGCTGACATGCATTAAATACTCTCACACACATTTATACCAGAGTCTTGTCTGTAAAATCACGACTATGTTGTCTACAAACCAAGTTACATTTAGCATCTTTAAGCTGTAGCCATGTTTTTTTTTCCTATAGCACAAAGGTCACAAATGATCATGAGCCTATTGACTTGGAGTGAGAGATTAACAATCGATCTTAAAAGTCACACAATCACCTATTTTGAAATGAAACTAACTGTCATAGGTGTACCGAATTATTTGCCATTTGAGGAAATGATCAGATAATTGAGTCTCAATACATTTAATTGTAGTATGGATCCAAACCTTGCATATCTGCCTGAAAAGTAAGTGGTTCATTGTTTAACTTTGGCCTTGCTGGGAGGGTTTTTTGCCTTTTTTCCCGTGCTTGCATGGGGTTTATTTTAGTGTCTTCGCACATTCCAAAACGGGTGTTTAAAGTTCACTGAAGGATGTATCATTTGCTCTAAGTGTAAATGAGTGAACGGTTGTGTGAATAGTGCAGGGTATATCCTGAAGGAAAATGTTTCTCATCAAGACCCAAGGAGAAATACTAATGAACATTGGTTGGAATCAGCTTCCATTAAATCTTTAAAAGGACCGATTTAATTGAATAGGATGTGCCATAGTGCTGGCTTTCAATTTCATTTTGCCATAGCTCCTGCCATTATGTTCCTCTTAAAGAGACAGACAACACCTTTATATTAGTGTGTATGTGCTTTGTTATTACTGCACTCACAAGTGGTATTATTTTTTTGTTGGTAAAACATTATACTTATATATATTTTTTAATTTGCACTCAAGACATTTTTAGCAATGGTTTTGCACATGGAGGTCATTTATAGCAGCTGTGGTCTTTCACTTTAAGCCTAAGTGACGAATGACTTATCGTCTTTCCGAATCAACTCATTTTCTGAACCACTTTATCCTCACTAGGGTGGCGAAGAGTGCTGGTGCCTATCCCAGCTGACTTTGGGTCGGAGTCGGGGTGGACACCCTGAATTGGTGGCCAGCCAATCGCAGGGCACAAGGAGACAAATAACCATTCACGCTCACACTCATACCAAAGGGCAATTTAGAGTATCCAATCAGCTTACCATGAATGTTTTTGGAATGTGGGAAGAAACTAGAGTACCCAGAGAAAACCCACACAGGCCCGGGGAGAACGTGCCACCTCCACACAGTTGGACCGACCTGGATTTGAACCCAATGTGGGGTCGATGCGCTAACCCCTCATTATATAGAAATGTACATTGACATAAGCGCCATATTATTTCCCATCCTCCCTTCCATGCGGCAACCTTTTCTCACCGTCACTCTGGGGACTCAACTGCTGGCTGACAGCTTCCTCCAGGTTACAAATGATGCTCTTCTTGTCCTTGAGGCGTTGTCGGTAGGTGGCTCGCAGTGCTTTCATCTGTCGACGGTGTTGTACCCGGTGCCTCTTAAGCTGGACACGGTACTGTTCGGCCTGCTGCTGCAGTTGTTGGAAGTGAGAGTACTGCTCCAGAAAGCTCAGCAGGTGAGACATGACGGCCATCAGGGGGGACTCTCCCAACTGAATGCAAGTTTAGGATTTTTACAAGTTTGCACATGATTTGTGAAGAATTGCCTCATTTCAGTCATGTCAGTCAAGCTCTTACCTTTCCTGTCGTCTCCATCTGGCCTTGTGAGGCCTTCCTAATGTCAGACTCCTGCTTAAAGGATAAAAATGCTGCCAGAGGCGTGCATGCTGGGACTTCATATTGCTCGTCATCGTCACTCAGTGACGTGTCATCACTGTCACTGTCTGAGCCATTACATTAACAAAGAATAAGCATCAAAATATTCATACTATACATATATCTATTTGTCTAAGTGAACACTTACTTGAGTCACTAAGGCTAGCACAGGCCTTCTTTCTTATTTTGGGGGTGTGGCCATCTTTCTTTCTGCCTGTTTCCATGGAAACATGTCTTGGCTCCTAAGCACAGTGAGACAAATGAGGGTCAGCTGGTGTGATGACAATGTTTACACATCGCGCATAGAGCCGCGTGCATATTTTTTTCCATATGCCAGAAAGAAACTCCATTTTTTTTCTCTCTGGTTTATCCAATGAGTCATGCGTGATCCACCGATAAAATGCTAAATTGCAACACATCCAATTGGGGCTGGATGGTTAAAATATGTCTAGACATACATCTGTGGAAGCTCCACATGATGCCACCAAGTCTTCTTCCTCCTCCTTCTTGAAAACAGTGTAAAAGATGTAGACTAAGAGGGAGTAGAAGGCGTACATCTCTACGCGGTGCAACAGTTCCTGTGAATTCAAATCATCATCATTTCACGCCATTGGAATATGTTCTGCAATGACAGCATTTAATTCCGTTCCATTATGTTTCGGCTTGTTTACCTACCTTCGCACATATGGTGTCCGGTCATTTGTATTCCGCTTTCACACTCTCATCCATTGCATGTCGTCAGAAAGCTGCTCCTTTTCTCATGGCAGCAACAGCATCCCTGCATCCCTCCGCTGTGCAGCCCATCTGACTCTTTTCTCCTCCTCCTCTGCACTCTTGGCCCATATAAAGGCTGCAGCTGCAATGAGCATGCTCAGTAAAGAGCTTATTTCAGCTGCAATGGGGGATTGACAGGCATATTTCACTTGCCCGGTGCGAAATTTACTCACTAATAGCAAAGCTAAAATACAGAAAGCGATGCAGGTTATTTTATTATGTGTAAACATATGGAACAATTTCACACCCGAATGCAAATGATGGCAAAAAGAATTAACGACTGTGCCTGAAAAAAAAAACACCAAATAAAACAACAACTTGATAAAAAATACTGAAAATTATGGCGTCTCAAAAAATTTGGTTGCAGCTGTACAAATTCACATTCTACAATTTTTTCAATGGAAAAAATACGTTTGGGAGATCAAAGAATTAGATCAACATTTTCAAATCACTAACATTCCAACATATTTGTTGTTATGTAACTCATTATATATAGTTAGTTAATGTTAAATACAAATAAAGATTTCAGTCACTGATTCGGTACTATAGTAGCTCACTCAACTGACTTCTGCATGGGTTCAATTCTTTAAGGGAGAGTTAAGACATTAAATACCTTCATGTGACAATAATTTAATATGGAAATGAAAAATGTGACCTCTGATAGGGACAAAAAAAGATGCAGCATATTTTATTATTTGCAAACATATTCTTAAAAAAAACACATTATGAAGACATCACAATAATGGGTAAGAAATTTGAAGTACTGACATTTGATTCGGCTGAAATCATTATAGCTGTGATAAAATGTCTGCCCCCTTGTTGGGTTACAACTTCCTGAAAATACAAGCTTTAAAAAGAAAAAGTTTGTCGTATCATCTTTCTTAGCAGAAAAATGAAATTCAGCATTTTTCCCAATTTATTAAAAAAAGTATGTTTTGCTGACATTCACATGTTGTTTGTCCCTTGAGTAGCATGGTGAAGGGGTCAAATGTGGGAGGGAGCCAGAGCATCCATACAAATCCAATACATAATCCGAGTGTGACATACTACGTCAGGGGTGGCAAACACGTGGCTCTCAAGCTGCATGCGGCTCCCACCCAAAATGAATGCGGCTCTAGAGGTAGTTGATGTGTTACTCTGGCTAAATTGCATTTGGTGTGTGTTGAGGGTGGACAAGTTATGGTTTCAATTGTGTGTTTTTGTGTATGTTTGTCTGTTTTGTCAGGTCACTGCATGGTGTGTGGTTCTGACAGTTTACTTTATTTTTTCTCCTTGTGTCAACTTGTTCGCCACACCTGTACTAAGTAGTAAACAGCACATAAAATGGTTGTAGCTGAGATTGGAAACATGATCCTCAGAAGAGGTAGGCATGCTAACTACTCGAAGGAGTGCTATCCATTTATGTATACTATAGGGTAAAAAAAAATGGAACTAACGGGATGTTGACTAAAATCCCATACAAGATTAGGTTTGATCTCAGGAGGTAACTATAAACCATACCCAAAATCCATTTGTGGCCATGAATGAATCATTTTCAAATTATAACAAAATACTACAAGTGATATCGGTCAGTCACAACATCTAATAGAAACTTGTCCAGGGAACGTGTTACGGTCCAACAGCCTACAGACATGAAGCCCTTCAAAAGCTGCTTGACAGTTCCCTCACTGACACCCGGAGAGTTAAACCAGGCAAAAACCTGTGATCCAGAAAAAGGGGCTAACAGTACTGGCATGCTGATTGTCACACTTGTCAGGGCCCCGACTGGATTTCCTGCAAGCAGGCACACCAAAAGGCTACAGGACAAGGAGGCCAGGCCCATGCAGCGATTCAAGACTACTGAGGTATCTTCTGAGAGACTGCCCCAAAATCCCAGCAATAGGAAAGAGCCACAAAGGAGAATGCATGCTGTGATGCGATCTTCACTGAGCCACAAAAAATGGAAGGCAAGGAGGGAAGGAGCTAGAATGTCTCCAGCTAATTCTGCATCTTTCTGCAGGGAAGTTAGCCGTGTGCTTGAGAAAGGTAATGTATTAAGTCCTGCTGAAATTCCAACTAGGAAGAAGCCAACTGAGGGAGCTCTGTGGCGCTGCAGAGGATATAAGAGGGAAAAAACTGGTGAAACTCCACAAATTATACATTAATTCTACTAAACTGTAGGTCACATGCACCGTAAATTAATGTGAGTTTATTCATGATTTATTCACTTGAGCTACCTACCTTGAACAGTTTATATGAAGAGAAAAAAGCTGAGGAACATAAAGTTATATTGGATAACAATATCAGCAAAGTGAGCGCCATGAACCCAAAATGCAATTTACCAATGATTTTAACAACAAAGCCTGTTTAAAATACAAAAATAGGTCGATTCCTCCGTAAAATTGTGGTCAAGGCAAAACGATGTCTACAATACCGAACTTCGCTATACACAGTGGCATGCTTGTTTGGACACGTGACAAAGCCAGAACTCATGAGTGCGCATGCGCAAAAGTGGGGCGTTCAGAGTAGTTGGTAAACGCAGCAGTCCGCATGTTGGTTAACCGGGAATGGAAAGGAAATATATTCGCCGCTACTTTTTGGGTTATCTGAACAATATTTAAAATCTTCATATATTAATAATTTTGACAAAACTATGGAAGGATATAAGTTAAACCTTGTTTGAAACTTGACTTTGATGTGCGCCTTTTGCTTTCCTTAGATCCTGAGTTATTAATATATAAAGATGAATATGCACTGAAATTAATTTCAAACAGATTTAATAATAATAATAGTTATACACATGTTTTTTTTATTTAACAAAAGAAGAAGTATCATTTTAAATTAGTTTATTTGAAGCAAGTTTTATGGTAAAAATGGCATCAGTGACTTTGGTGGCTTTGACTGAAGAATGGATCATGGCCAAATTGGGATTACCTCACAAACGCCTTGGTAACACTTCTTTATAATTTTTATGGTAGTACTTATTTATGTTTAGCTTAGATTTTAGTGTGAGTTTCTGAAATACAAAATGTTGGCTATATTTTCACCTTTGCTTACAAATTTAGAGTATAAATTCAATTTAATGAAACCAAGAAAATTAAAAGATAAGTAACTAAACTAATTTTCACAGGAGATGTTCGTTCACTGAGTCTCCCCGGCAACTTTAAGCAGAAAATTGGATGTCTAGGAAGTGGATTAGCCAATTTTCAACGTCTGAAATCACTGAATCTTGCGTACAATTCATTAGTGTCTGTTGAGGTAGGCCTGATGGTTTATTCAGCTTTCTCTTTTTGTGTGTTTTTTTTTACTCCAAATGACTAATTTACCCTATTTTACTTGCTCAGGGTGTGCAACACTTGAAACAATTAAAGACCCTAAATCTATACTACAACAACATACCTTCCAATGAAGATGTGAAGATCCTTTTCGAGTTGCCAGTCTTGACGGAACTTGACCTCAGACTCAATCCTGTGTGCAAGATTGAGCCACACTATCGACCTTTTGTGGTCCATTCTATGACTAGCCTACGAAAATTAGGTAAACTCAGCCAGACTTTTCATCTGATTTATGTTTTTTTTGTAGTTTATGTAATCCCATTGGTTTCAGATGGATGTCCTGTAAAATATGGTGAACGCAAAGCAGCCAAGAAGCTGCTCTTACAACAACAGTAAGCTACTATCTTCAAGGGCAGACATTTTTTTAGGGATGGCTTTTCATCATTCATTTATCTCCCATCAATACTCTTTTTCAAAAGCACTGACCTTTATTTACAACCTAAATTCTAATATTTTTACCTCCAAAAGACCAGCATTGCATTTGGATTTGGGATTTTTAATTTTCTTTATTATTTTTGCCATCTGATTTAACCTCAATATACTCCCGTCATGTCAACATAATGTGACAGTGGCTTTCAGAAATCTGGTCAAAGTTACTCAAACCTTTATTAATGCGAGTGTAGAAGTGTTTGTTTAAATGATAAGTTCTTTGAAGATGCTACCAGAAGCTTTTGGTGGTTAGCTAAAAACTGGAAAATCTTATATATTCAAAGTACTGTATGACATCACGTGTTTTAGTGTTTTAGGCATTCCCTCCCCCCATAGTGCATCAAAGTCATTAATAGTGTCAATCTTATTAAATTCTTCAATGTTATTATTGTCTCACTTATGATTTCCAGAATTGACGACGACAAAAAGGCTTTAGTTGAATCCCTTGGCCTCAAGCCCTCCCTGAACTCTGACACTGTCCAGAAAAGTCTGAATACGGAAAACAAAGAATCACAGACAACTTATCAAGAGCCAGGTGAAATATATATTTGCCTCATTTTCTCCTCCATCTCATTCCTTATTGTTTTTTTTTCTTTGTAACGCAAATTCCACATACAAATGTCACCAAAGTCGTTCAATCGAATTGGTATTAATACATAAAATATGAAGAAAACTGCAAAAATACAAATATTGTACAATATTTTATGAATAGCGTCACTGTGTATTATTGTTATTTCAACACTAGGTGGCAGCAAATTAAGATTTAAAATACTTTTAGATGGTTTAGTGATAACCTACAGCAAGTTTGAGAAATGAAGCTAAAGTTAAAAGAGGTGGAATTAATCAACATTTTATAATTCATCCAGAAAATGACCTTAAATGATTTGTTTCTCATAACTATCACCAGAATAAACAAAAACACTGCTTGAAGTAATATTGCAAACAACAACAGGTTTTCATATTTTTACCTGAATAACATTTTTACCTAAAAAAAGCATGCAAACATTCTCAGGAGCGGTCAGAGAAAAAACTATGGATTAATAAAAAAAATAGTTGTCCTTTCTTTGGCAAAAATTATTTCAAACTAACTTATAATGTATTTGCAAGTCATTTATGAAAATTGGTTAAATTTGTACTATTCTTTACAAAATTGTTGCAGTTCAGCAACATTCCAGGGACGTCTAGTGTGAATATCTTTTTTTTTTTAAGGTCATGCCACAGCGTCTCAACTTGGTCAAGGTCAGAAAAGAACAAACAAAAAGATGTATTGATGTTCTTCAAACCATAGTGAGACAAATTGAAAAAAGTGCAGGAGTATTGCGTCTTTTCTAAGAAGTGGTTAACGTGTAAAGAGTACTGCAAGAGCAATAAGTACTTATCTGAGTGTAATTGTTTTGCCAATTTTATTATCAAAGTTTTCAATCTATCTCTCTTCATCATTTAGGTACTTTTTTTTATCCATTATGGCAAACTGCACGTGACGGTATGCTGAAACACACAGAAAATAAGCAGGTACAGAGTGTTAAAATGGCACGAACATGAAGTATTTTGTTGACTGTTTTATGCCATATTTAAATAAGTCATCAATAAATCTGAATGTCACTCCCAGAACCGTTACTGGAAAGCCTTGGAGAAGCTGCTTGACCTTATGGACAAACATTGGGTGGGAGAGAGAACTCTGAAACTAGACACCAACTTCCTGAGTGAGTTCTCTTGGGTATTCTCTCTAATTAAAGGCAATTTAAGAATTTTAATGTGAAAACGTTTTTCGCTTTTCCGGACTTAGTTCAGATTGTACAGATCCTCTCGATGATGGAAAGCCATATTACTAATAAGGAGGAAGAAGTCAACAATTTAAAGAAGGAAGTGGGCGCGTGGTGTGTTTTTGCAGCAACACAAGAACATGATCATGAAGCTGATTTGAAGAAAGTTACTGCTAATCTGGTAATAACACACAGTGTGTTGCAAAATTCTGTAAAGTTATAATGTTGGAAGCTTTTCATGGGATTTATGGAAGAAGTAATTTACTCAAAAAATAGTTGAAAATAATCTACCTCAATTCAGTTTTCTGTACTGTCTAACACACAATAAATCTGCAACTAGTTAATATCATTAATCAGACCTGAGACAGAAATGATAATATTAGTATACGTTAAAACTGTTAAAATATGCATTTACATTGCATTCAATGTACCAAACCACAACAACAATATGTACATAAACGAAGTAAAACTACAAGATAGCGACTATCTTGGGTCAAATGGATGAACCATTTTCTGAACCGCTTATTCTCACATGAGGCCTGGGGGGTGCTGGAGCCTATCCCAGCTGATTTTGGGCACCAGGTAGGGGACACCCTGAATTGGTGGCCCATTAATCACATTCATACTAATATCAAATTTTGAGTGTTTTGAGAGAGAAAAAAAACGAAGCATCCGAAGAAAACCCACGCAGTGAGCCACCTGGGATTTAACCCTCGACCTCAGAACCACAAACCACTGCTAACCACTCTTAAACCGAGCCACCCTATGTTGGGTCAAACAAAATATACTTTTGTTTGTTTTATTTCATATGACCAAACATGGCAGTTTAGTTGCAATAATATTTACAAATACACCAAACAAAAAGTGCCACGTGACCAAAAAGGAATTTATCTGAAAACCACTGTAATAAAGTTCGCATTGAAAAGCTTACAGAAAGTTAAATCCATTTGCAAGGGTAAGCATTTTTCTTTTTTCTTCTCAATCAAAGTAATTGTTCCAACTCAGGATGAGCTCAACATTCAACTGCAGACCACCTTGGAGGAGAACTTTACCCTCCAGAAAGACCTGCTCATGTCAGAACGTATGTATCGCCACATCACAGAGACTTTCCTATTTGTCAATATAACAGAGTGTGATGAGAAGGGTTAAAATGTGTCTTAGGGCAGCCATATTTATAACTTATTGGGATGCAAAATATCAAAATACTTGACCATAGTGTTATATTGTCACACACATAGAGGAAACTGTCTCTCTTCAACCCGCAGAGGCCCAGAGAACTGTTGAAGACCTGACAATCGAAGTGGAAAAGCTAAGAAAAAAATTGAATGAGGCCGAAAGCATATCAACAGGTACTTTATTCTCCTTTGAGAGGATAAAATAATACACTTTAAACATCCTTACTTGGTCTAACTTGTTTTGTCTTGCTCTAGATCTAACTGGAAGTGTGAAGGAGCTTGACTAAGGATGGTGCATTCATTTTAAAATTGTACGCTTTGCCCAAGGGCACGCCAGCATTGTAGTTTTTAGTTTTTTTCTCCCCTCCATTGTATTGAAATCTGCTGCAATCATTGGACTATTTATTAAGTGGAACCAATGTAGAAGGCAGTGTTTATTTGAAGCGAACCTTCAGGGAGTAGGGCAATTTATTAAAGGAAGTTTGTGTATAAGTGTGTGTGACAGTGCGGTCATTTTAACTAATGATTTTGGTGGGAAATATTTTGGACTCCTGGATGAGCATCAAGGTTGGCTCTCCTCTTAACCCCTGTTGTTTTTCACTTTTCTAGGTCAGATGGGAGACTCAACAATGAGGCAGCTCAGTGAATTTATCATGCTGCAAAGTGACTTTTTTATATACAGTACAGTACAGTACTTAGGGCATCAGCTATGTAGGTATATACACACATTAGGGGCCAGATCCGACACATCACGTCATTTTGAGTGTAAATTGTGTACAGGACAGTGTGTTTTTCTCATATAATTTATTATTATGAAATATATAAAAGTGAACTTAATATTATAATATTGTACAATTCTAGTAGCTGATAGTGTAGTGGTTCACTTACCTGAATTTAGTGCTTGTGCTAGTAGCAGTATGATAGAGTGTGAATGGTCGCTTGTCTCTCTGAGTGCCCTATGGCTGGCGGCGACCAGTCTGGGGTGTATGCCTTTTGCCTGAAGTCAACTTGGATAGGCCTCCGCAACCCTCACAAGGATGCGTGGTATGTAAAATGAATGAATGAATGTACAATTTTAGAAAAATTGAGTTTTTTCCTTTATTTTTAAATGTAGTACTTGAGGAGGATATTTGCAGATATGCTTGCAATATAAATAATTATCAATGTCAATTACCATAAACAAGCTCATTCATTTTCTAAACCACTTAACCACTTATCCTCACGAGAGTCATGGGGGTGCTGGAGCCTATCCCAGCTGACTTCAGGCACGGGGCAAGGGACACCCTGAATTGGTGGCCAGCCAATCGTAAGGACAGGAAGAGACAGAAAGCCATTCACACTCACCATCCAATTTTAGAGTGTCCAATTAGCCTGTCGTGCATGTCTTTGGAATATGGGAGGAAACTGGAGTACCCGAAGAAAACCCATGCAAGCCCGGGGAAAGTATGCAAACTTCAGGAAATACTACAGGAATGCCGGAACTCACCTGGGATTGGACACAAAGAGAATTTAAAAATGTAACACAGTATTTACCAACTTCATCTATTGTTTTTAATTACAAAATGTAAACTTAAAAATGTTAAATATAAAAAAAATGTAAGGAAAACTTAACATTATGGCCTGCAATGTCAAATGTACTACACACTTAGCAAGTTATTCTACCTAAGAAAATAAATGCCAGATAAGTATTTTTCCCCGTTTTATCAGCCGAACAAAATGATTCACGCTTTCACTTTCACTCCAGAAATGTTTTTTGATGTGCTTCAATTTTTATTTTCAGTAATGCACTACAAATCATGAACACACAATTAAGAAGGTCTAAAGAACAAGCAGGTACAAAGATCCACTGCATGCACCAGGGACACAATAGCACATGAAAAAGTTAGGAATTCAAAAATAATACATCTAGTTCGTCCACATTAAAGGTGCACAGTATTTGGCATTAAGCACAAGGGGGAGTTTACTCAAACTACTGCAGCAGACTAAATAAATCCACTGATAATAGCTGCTATAGTTTTGCGGCTGCCACTGCAGGCAAAGTGTGACAACAAACACTGTCACTGGTAAAAATGCTTTACAAAAGTTTAGATTTTTTTTCCCTTTTTACTTCAGACAGTATTTAAGGATATAAACGGCATTCCCTGCTTTTTTTTTGTTGTTTGTTTAGGTTTTTGTCTCCGATGACAGTACCACACATAAAAGGTTCTCTGGATAACAGGTATAATAACGTTTAATGGCAGTCAACTTTTTCCTCTTATTATATTCTATGGATGTCAAAGCTATAAAAATTTTCATGACTCATGATTTCTAAGCAAAAAAAAAACTGTCCAGTAGTCTGTCCTCACAGCAGGCACAGTAGATCAAATACGACAAAGTCCTACCATCATTTCTGTGCTTCTTAATTAAATGTAATATACATAATAACATGCACAAGGTACAGCAACACAGAAAGGAACATTAAGCCAGTGTCAGAAATCAGAGTGGCTACAGTTATTAGATCATACACACTCGAAACACACAAATATTACAGGTATTGTGCAGAAATGAGGGGATAAAATCTTAAGTCAAATGTTAAAAATACAATCTTGCACAATTTTGCTTCTGCCTGCCTCAAATCACAGATTTTAAAACTATGCAAAATAGAGAGAAAGGGGTAGAGAATAGGGCGAGGCGGGTCCCTTTCAATTTACTTGGGAGACAAACTAGATGAGCTGAAGGCATATTAAGAAAAAGAGAGATCTTATAAAATGAAGAATATGAAGTTTATAGACTGTTGACAACTGTCAATAGTAAAGAAGCAATAGACACCAAACGGAATATTAAATATGTGTGTGTACAAATGTGTGTCAATTATCTGGAACACTTTGCCAATTGAAATCTGAAAGTGAGTATTAAAATGTTTTTTTTCTCAGCAGAAAAAGTACAATATTACCTGAAACATTTGAACCATTTTTGTCACAATTGTTTATGTTGACTTTCATTGTTCATTGTGCTTGATACATTTTTCTAAGGCCGGATCAAAATGAGCGTCATCCTCATTATTGTCATTATCGGCGTTGTCCTCTTGGCTGTGACTCTTTATTAGACAGGAATGTACCAGCTGGTGAAGACTTTGCAAAAATAGATGTAAACAGTTTTCCAGTTCTCACACTTTCATAAAGAGAGAAAAAAAAAACACTCTCTGCACGCAAACATACACAAACAAAATAACTAGGTGGGAAAATATATGATGATTTTCATGTTTCGGGTAATCTTTTCAAAGAGAAGGATCTTAGCTGTCAATCCACGTTGATCTCTACCCTTCACATGGGTTTGGCCGTGGTGGGTTTGGTGACCTTTTTTTCGTAGGTCCCTCGATGCTTGTATCCTGAGACGTATCCCGAAGTGTCGACTAAGTCGACTCGTCCCGCCTTTCCCTTTCCGCGCCCTGTGCCGTCGAAGCGCTCCTTGTGCGAACCCGTGAACTTGGTGGGGTCTGTCAGTCGGTTGACTGTCGGGGAAGCGACGGCTCTCTGCGGAGACCATTTAAGAGGATATTTAAGCCCCCTTACTGAAATACTTGAAGATTTAGTTTGAAGAGAACTCTTACCGTAACACCGGCGATCACCGGCGTCTTTCCCTCAATCAGCTTGAATACTTCAGCCTCAGCCTCTTCTTCAGTCTTGTCTTTATACTTTTTTCTGGCAAGCTCACCCAACGCAACCTTGAACTCGTCATATGTGATGGTCCGACAGGATTTCTTCCTGAAGAAAAAGATATTTTTTCAAATTACGGAAACTTAAAAAATATGCAATGTACTCCAGAGCGGCATTTTAGTTACTTTTAGTACATTATTTTCTAAAGCCTTCAATGGTTTGCACTTTGTTGGTGTTGAAAGTACCCAGAAAGTTATTTAGTTGTTTCTTCTCAAAAGTAAAATCTCATTAACATGTAGCCGACTGTATCCATTTTGGATATATTTTCTTTGCTCTAATTGGTTGTGGGAAGCTCATGAGCATTGGCAATTCATATGGTGACTTTGACGCCTGGCCGACCAAACGTCCGGGCGACCAAACGTCTGGCGACCAAACGTCCGGACAGGTTGACGCCTCGTCAAAATGCGGACAACTATCAAACATCAATGACACCAAGCTTTGCTCTTTCAAAATTTGATGAAAATAAAATATTCTCTCTTTTGATACTACCGCTTCAGCGAGCTTCTGGCATCTTTATTCTAAAATATTCTTTATTTCTTCTCATAAAACATGCCTGATTATTCACCTGCCTGCCCATTTTGTGCTTTCCCCAGTGCTTTAGTGTTCAACCAGCCTACCCTTGCATGTTTTTGGGATGTGGGAGGAAACCGGAGTACCCGAAGAAAATCCGCGCAATCCCAGGGAGTTCATGCAAACACCACACAGTGAGAACCCACCTGGCATCAAACCCTCGACCCCAGAACTGTGAGGCCAACACGTTAACCACACGGCTGCCTGGCCGCCTACTGAGAATTCTTATTCTTACATATACTTGGTTTATCTATATTAAAGTACACCCCAAAATAAGTAACAGAAGCCTTAGTGTGGACGGCCCGGCGTATTGGTGGTTAGTGTGTCCACCTCATAGTAGGGCACCTGGGTTCAAATCTATGTCGGTGAGGTTAAAGCGGTTCAGAAAATTAGATGAAATGAGAGAATCTTAGTGTATGATAAATATGCAAATACTTGTTCACGGCACTGTACAATCTGATGTTCTTTTTGCGCCTGTATCATAAAAGATTGTATCACTACCACTTTTCATTGGTATTTTGGATCAGCATTACTCTGTGTTCATGCACGGTCATTTTGGAAAGCCGTTTTTACTTGTGAAACTGAATATGTTGACATTTATAAGGCCATCGTGTACCAACTGGCAATAAGTGAGATCTTCTGCACTCATGTTCCATTTGAGCATTTCACTCTCCTACTTGGCCTTGTGCCTGTTTCACTTCCACATAGTAACAAACACAAACATTCATCGCTCTGGAGATAGGGCAACCAAACAACAGCCTATGAAGTTCCGCCGTCTCCTAGGGAAACCTGCCGTCATAGCAACAAGCCACAGTAAACAGGGGTGTTAGGGTTTATCATACTTTTTGCTCCCCCAGTGACCTGTCTTGTCTAAGCGATCAGTGTTGAATATTTAGGCATTCAATGCTGGGAATCATTCTATCATGTCTGATGATAGATGAAGCTAAACTTGCAAGGCCGTTTTTGTGTGAGCAAGACAAATCACTGTCTGCTCCAGTTTGATACTACTGGATTATATGATACAGATTCATGCTCCCACTCATACATAGGTGCAATATAAAGTGTCCACTCAGCCTACCATGCATGTCTTTGGAATCTGGGAGGAAACCGGAGTACCCAAAGAAATCCCACGCTGGCCCGGGGAGAACATGTAAACTCCACACAGGTGGACCAACCGGGATTTTAATCCAGATCGCCAAATGAGAGGCCGACGCGTTAACCACTCATTCACTGGGTGTCCGCCCTATTGGAGGACTCATGCATCACTGCTTTCACTGCTTATTCATGCTTGGACTCAATCAGCAAACGAATGGGAACGCCTCCACCCACACATTGTCTTGACCATGCCACATTTGTCACATTTGTAGAATTCACCCAAGTGTTGATTTTCTATGACATTTTTTTCCAAGCAGAAAACTCATTCACTTTCTGGGCTTAACATTTATGTGCAAAAACCACTGAAGTGCAAATAGTTTATTTTCATTTGTAAGTGATCTATAGGGTGCCTGCTGATATTTCTGGCTCACAAGTAAAGTTGAAAAGTAATTATTAAGTATTCATCAATCATTTCAGCAGAATGCTTGTTCTCTTTTTCACCCCAACAAGACAGTCAATGGCTGCCATTGACAGTGCTAGACGTCCAATCTATATTTTTACTTATACTAATACTATTAAAATAATTATCTAAAAATACATACTTGATGAATAATTTGGAGAAAAAATATTTCAACAAAAATTTCTTATATTTTACTTTTTTATTGACTAAAAATAGTCACTAGCCCTTTAAAAGGTGTTAATTGTCCACCTAATGAATAGTTTTCCACTGTAGTGACCATATGAAAGGTTTACTCAAGGGTTAAATTTAAAAGAGCAATTGGTTACTTATTATTGATGCCACAAACAAGCTGCAAACAGCCTATTATAGTTCCGATTACCATGGGGACCATCACAACTAACACAAGTTTAGCTCTCTATAAAAACACTAAATTAGTGTGACATTTCCTATTTCATAGTCTTTTCCGCTCCTGCAGTAAAACATGATGATGAGTTTCTTCCTACCACAGTCTCCTGTTTCATTGTATTTATTCAGAATGTTACGACTATTGGGAATTCAACAGTACATATTTACAGAGACAAGTTATGATACACCCAACCGTCTAGCACACTTTAGATCGTAATTTTTTTTTTTCCCTCTTTAGTGCAATTGAGGTCACAGTTTATTAATAGACTCTTTGTGCACTTAAATCAAGCAGCAAAGGATGAACCAATCTGGCCTGGGGAGCTACAGGAGGAGCCATCCAGCTAGATATTTGTTCTGGTTTGAGACAGCAGCTTGGCTTAGTGGCGTGGTTAAAATCCGACAAAAACATGAAAAATAGACCAGTTTTGCTACTGTTTTATCGCATCTAATTGTGTTTTTCCTTCCTACTTTCCTGTAATTATAACATTGCATGCAAGGCGTAAGCGTTCAGGGACTAAGTCTGAAGCCATGAATGCTTCTGCATTAGTAATATAGAAGCTGTTTTAACCAAGTACAATATTGTTGAGCCATATTTATCCAAAATACATTAGTGAATGTACCATGTATGGATCAATTGGTTCTTTTGTGACCTCATTCGTTATGTTTATAAGATTTAATTGTATCGTGTGTATGGGTCATCCCTTTATTACAGATCAACTGTCTTCTTTTTCATTAGACAACTTATTTAGAACATATAATAATCACATTAGCAGCATTGCAGGATATATATATCTATATATATCTATATATATATATATATATATATATATATATATATATATATATATATATATATATATATATATATATATATATATATATATATATATATATATATATATATATATATATATATATATATATATATATATATATATATATATATATATATATATATATATATATATATATATATATATATATATATATATATATATATATATATATATATATATATATATATATATATATATATATATATATATATATATAATCATATCCATAACAGGCGTACATAAGTTAGTGTCAGACATTAAATCAAGGCTAACTGTTTTATAAAAATATGAAGACTACATATAAATGTGCTCTTGCCATTCTTTTGGGAAAAGGTTTGATGATGTGAAGTTTCACTGGGTTTATTTTGCTACAGTGCTTATAAGGTTATGTTAACAGGGTTGCGTGCATGTTGTGGGACACAAATTCCTTAAATAAGAATTACTGCTGTAATGATGTATGATTATAAAAACAAAGGTTTCAATAGTTGCAGGAGACCAAAATTAAACAATACTAACAGGAAGGCCTTTTAAATGTCATTTGAACTATTTTTGTGGTTCAATTGGATCATTTTAGGGAACTTTTTCATTATTTTAAAAAAAGATTTACAAGCATTTTTCTTAGATTTGGTCTCAGGATGACACACTTAACTCAAGTTTTAGATTTCCTAATGTGGATTTTTTTTAAAACTTGAAGATAAAAATGCAAAATGTCCTCCAATTCTGGAGTGAACCACTTAATTATGAACACATTCTCATTTTCAATGCTGGAAAGCAGAAGAAGAATGTAGTATGTAGTCTGCTTTCTTACTTGACTTTGGAGAAGACAATGTCAACGTCTGTGAGGGTGATGCTCTTGCCGTCGATCACTCCGCAGTCCTTGCAGAGCTTGGACCAGTTCTTTCCGTGCAGGTCTTTACCGGTAGCGCGGGTATCACCGTGGATGGCGAAACGACGAAACGACTCCTCTAAGGCGGTCAACTCCACCGGTGTGGATGAACCCACACCTCCATCGCTTGTCCCATTAGAGTCAGTGGAGAGCCTTTTGGAGGCGCGATCTCTCGAGTGTTCATTGTGCTGACGGAGTTGGGCCGAGCTGATGCTGGTATTTTTAACTGTCTGGACTTTAAAGTCTTCCAGTCTATCTCTGAGAAAGAAAAAAAATGGTTCACCTGGCTATTTGTGTGGTGTAAAAGACAAACACATACTAGTAGATAGTCAATGTGGCTTAATCCAGTCCGTACAGACTAAAATATGTTTTTAAGTCATTGTTTAAATAGCAAATTCAGTACATTTAAGTATAAACTTCAAATGAAATGATTAGTTTATGGCAGTCCCGTGGTATAATTGAGAAAGAAAAGTAAGTGTGGTTGGGAATTGAACATGCATTGCAAGCATAGAGACTAAAGGGATCTACAGTATGGAGGAGCTTTTCAAACTTACTTCTGGTCTGCCATGCCTTTGCTGAATTTAGCTTCCTTTTGTGCAGTGCTTTGATGAGCTGACTTGTGTTTTCTCTTTGTGCTGTGGAAATGATAAAAATTGAAGGGAATACTGTGAGATGATGTGACCATGTGTTAGTATAATTGAGATGATGGCAACGGTATGTCTTTTGCAAGCCAATTTCAATAGTGGTAGCATTTTCTCACTGGATGAATAAAGTATCTAGATATTCATCAAAGAAAGGTTCTCAATGTTTTCCTTGCAAAATCTCCAGTTTTTATTGGAAAAACTAAAGAAATAGCAAATTGAGTGTAATCTAGTCTAGTTTAAAGTAATGGGGACTCCCCCAAATCCTCCACTTACATCACTGCATTGTTCTCATCTCAATTTCTTCATTTTTTCCTAAAATTATGCAAGTGAATAATATCATTGAACAGATAAATACTATTTGTTTGAGTATACAGTATATTACAAAGTAAATTACCCTAAGATACCATATAAATAGTAACCTACTATTGGTGTCAGGGTATTGTAATTTTAAAAAAGTTATGGAGAAATCCAATTTGTTAATTTTGGTTCTGATCAAAAGTGTTTCCTATTTTCTTACAATAGATGCTCATATTACAAATTCTGCCAAGATCAATGAACTGCTCTGGTTTAAAAAATAATGTATTTCAGCTTAAATTAGTCATTAAATTCAATTCCATTGACTCCAAACCATGACATTCACATAATATAAGCTATAGAAAATACTGAAGAACAAACTTTGGAGAGAATTTGACACGCGGACTCCAAATAGTCACAAAATGTCTCTACAGCAGCCCATCACTTTGACCACAACTCACACTTTAAAAAAAGCATAACATTGCTAAAGATACAAAACAAAGGTAGCAGGAAATAATAATATACTGTACCTAAATAATCAAATACAGAAAACTGCCATCGGTGTCAAAAACTCAAATCCAACGGTCTTGTATGCTCACCTTTGAGCTGTTCCCATAATTAACACAGCATCCTTAAAGAATGTTTACTGAAATTCTGAGTGGAACAAACTAACCGGCCAGCTTGAAGCAAGCACCCACTTTTGTTCACGTGATTCATGAAGCTCTTAACTGGCCAACCCCAGCAGACACTGTAAAAATTAGCTCTATTGTCTCCATCAGCATCCTACGGACAGTCGACACTGATAAGAACGTGACCCTACGAAGATGTGAATAGGTACTTAAGCGAAGAGTGACACAGCATAAAAGATATTCTACATGTCTGAATAATGTGGCTTTGAGAAATGAAAACACTGGGAGGCCATTGTTCAATCGGAGGGCCTTCTGTGCGAGGCTTGCACATTTATTCACACACACATGGCGACATCGTAGACTCTCACTATTGACGCAAGGCAATTTGTCATCGGGGACTCCAGCCAAAATCGGTGTTGAGCCTACACAGAATTGCATTCTTTATTTCACCTCCGAAATCGACTTTCCATTAAGGTTTGATACCTGCTTTGGTTTGAACTTTGGAAATTTCTTCTTTTGTTGATGTTAGCGTTTGGTGTGTGTTTTGGTGATGTGATATTAATAGAAATTTTTACTCATTGATTCAGATAAACATGGAAACACTGGCCTAAAAGATCATTAGTTGTACCATTATGTTTTAATTGGAAAATAAACATTTATATGCAGAAAAGTGGTCCAATGTGTTATGTGTAAAAGGTTGAACGCAAAAACAGCTGATATTTAAGTTTTGTATGATGATTTTGCATGAGTCAATTAAAAGTATTACAAATAAGCAAGTGAACACATGCTTTAATTGGTTTACATACAGTCCAATAAGATCAATAAATCATGTATCGTTTTCAATCACTTTAATGCACGAGACATAAAAACTATCCTAAATGTTAAAAGGTGGGCAATGATTAAAAAAAAAAGGAACTTTGAATGACAAGCCATTGCATTTCAATGAAGCTGCAGCTAAAACCACTTTGAAACAAAGCATTCTTTTCTCCATTCTCCTCCGATTTACAGCCTATAGTCTCAAGTGTCCAAGTCCACAGGACAACAGGCTTCCCCACACCATAAGAGGATCAACCCAGAGTTCATAAGACATTACAGCGTCAGTTCAAATGTTAAAGCCACATTCTAAGTGTCTTTAATGTGAAGATAAGCACCAGTGCATTATTTTTTTCGCCTTCTCTGGTGAGTTGAGGGAAGCTCTCCAGAGAGAAGGTTGCAAGTGTGTGACAGCATGCTTACATCCACTCGCCTTCTGGCATGGTGCTGCACACATGAGTGCGCCAACCATAAGTTGACCCAATTTCTAGCGTTTCTATTCAGAGCGACAATACGCCATCACGGCTGGAAACATTTTATTCGCGCTCAAGAGAGGAGATCATCCGGTAGACAACGTGCAAGGGATGAGCTGCCAAAAATGTGCCTGTGTGACATATAAAATGATGACATCCTCCACGGCATGAGGAGAGTGTTTAGGCTACATGAAATCATATCAAGGAATCATACAGTGAACCTCATCTGTGTTCCATCCAGATCCTTGCCAGGAATATTTCTAAATTGTGACTAGTCAATCATAAATCACTCTTCTCCAAACAATTAATTCCGGAATGATGGTCAATTGGGTTTGATTTAGTAACAGGCATTACTAAAATGGAAATAATCCGTATAATCGTTGAAAGGATTAACTGGATAAGTACTTACATGTGTTGAATGAAATGACAAGTTTAACACGTTTTCCCAATGAGCACGCTAACTAGAGTGATATTTCATAATGATTAACATGTGAAGGAAAACAAGAAGCGAATAAAAGGAATAAAAATATGAATACACACTGGTTATGGCCCTAAATAACACTGTGAAATGGAATCTTTTTTCATAGTATTTCATTCATTTAAATTGGAGAATCTGGCCTATTCAGTTCTTCGCATTGATGGCACTGGACGTCAGATCTATTTTGATTGGAAGGGTTAGATCAGGGGTAGGGAACCTATGGCTCGGGAGCCACATATGGCTCTTTTGATGGGTGCACATGGCTCTCCACTAACCTGTGAGGTAAACTATGGAAACTGCTGGTGAGAAAGCGCAGGAATAGGATCGTTATGTTGGTATTATGGCATTGACACTATCCCCAGCGCCTTATAATATATATATTTTTTCATTACACTCTTTTGCATGGATTTTCTCATTGATACTCTCATTGATTAGCAACAATGTTACAATGTTGTCAAAAAAGACTGAAACTTTTTGTACTCTAAAAGTGGTGAAGTCATTAAAAAAAGGCAGATATTTTCATGTATGTTGACTTTTAAATTCAAACGGAGCATGGCTCTCAAAGATTAACATTTTAAAAATATGAATTGTTTATGGCTCTTTCCACCAAAAAGGTTCCCAGCCCCTGGGTTAGATGAAAAATTAATGGCAAACAATGAGTTAAATGATTGGCTCTTAGGCATAATCACCGTGCGAGACACAGATCTGGTGTCAGCACCAGTGTTCATCAGTCCTCACCTTCAGTGTTCTGTGAATCAGAGAATTTGGCATGCACTGAATTGCAGAGTAATAAAATGCTTGGAGCCAGCTACAGTGGTTTTTGTTGGCAGTGGCTGTGAACTCAATACAGACGCTGCTAAGAAAGCATGACGCCAGGTTGCAATTCTTAGGCTACAGCGTCGTCTGTTGTTAGTATTGAAACTGAATAAACATAACGGAAATGGACTTCATTCTACTGTTTAATCTCTGTTCAATCATTTTTTTCCAATGTACAGTATTTAATATTTAACCATGTTATATCGAACCATGTTATCTTCACTTGTTTTCAACATTGGTTGAGTAAATCTATGCATTAAAAAACTCAGTTTTATCTATATACATTGAAAATTTGACTGATTATTGTTGACCTGTGCTTCTATTCGTATTCACTG